>NC_142714.1:48568773-48875136 GCF_055471065.1 Atractosteus spatula
CCTGGTTCTGGCTAAAGATTGCTGTATTTTTCCACAATCAGCAAAGGGAATTTGCAAAACGGTCTCCTTTTTTCTCTCCTGTTTATGATGAATTTGAAGGTGTGTAATGTTTGACTTGCATACAGACCCCTCGCTGTACCAAATATGTGTAGGAGTCCTCTCCTCTGGTGCTCTTACGGCCTTATGAAGCTGTACTAAGCCACATAAATAGGAAGGACTGAAACACTGGAAATAAGATCTGTGTTAAATGCTTGAGAATGTAAATGTGTCTTATTTAATTTAGAGGGCCTTATGCTTACTGAGGGTAATGTAATACGTTTCTAAAGTGTTTTGGAACCAGCAGAGAGGGCTATTTGTCAGGAACCTAAACAGCATGTTTTATTTTTGCACAAAGTGAGAACACCTGGGTTGAAACATACTGTATCCATGCACATCGGGTTTCAGACACAGGTTGGAAAGGCTGTGTGGGATTTTGCAAGTGGTTTTTTGTTTGTGTGCTTTTTGACACCTATCAGACAGAAAGCAAATTGCACCAATTCTTGAAATCGCGGCGCAGTGCACAGTGCACCAGTTGCTGGCTGTGATTCGTTAGCTGTTGGCCCGTAACCGGAGAAGCAAAGCGGTCTGGGAAACGACGACGGCGTGCTCTTAAAAGGCTGGCCCGTGCGTTTGTGTTGGATCTTGTTCGAAATCCATCTGCGTCTGAGGAAATATCCCTTTGACACTCAAGTTTGCTGGCACGTTAACGTCCGGTATTGGGACAGAAGTTTCCACACATTAATCACAAACTCTTTGTTGTTAGTGGTGTGATGGAGGATGTGTGAGAAAGCAGTGATAACAGCACAAAGCCGTAAGCACAGGGATTGGAGCGTTGTCCCTTTATGAAGTTTAGGTGAGGGTGGGTGGGTGGGTCTCTCTTCAGTGGGTGATCATCTGATTGGGGGGTCTTTGTGGAAAGTCACGGTCCTTGCAGATTTTGTTTAAGAAGCATGTAGTCTAGGGATCATCACCTCTCTTGCACTGATTTTTTTTTTCTTTACAGCGATCCTACATTCCCTACCATCTTTACCTTCTCGCTAAATTGATGCCCGCTGCCCCCTTGGGCACTGGCAGTGCGTGTTTCAGGATTGGCAGAGTAGCTCTGGTCTGGTGATTACCAGGGCCTGGACCTCAAATCTCAGCAGCGGGACGCCTGGGGCTCCACATCTGCAAAATCTGTGCTTGCTTGCATTATGCTGTAGGCATGCGGTCCTCATGGTCCTCTGTGCAGCGAGGAGTACATAGAAATAAGTTATTTTTGTTTAAAGCAGAGTTTAGGGTTACTCTGTGGCTTGATTGTGAGGGTTATTCTGCGTCTGGGGGCCCATCTTTGAAGGTGGTAGCAGGGTTGTGCGTCTTTACGTTAACCCTTTAGAGAAATAGGACAAACATTGTAATTCGCACACGGCAGCAGTGAGGCGTTGGGCTTGATTAACCAGTTTCACCACGATTGCAGGTGAGGATGGAATTTGGCTACTGCTCTTAAATAGAAGGCGATGTATAATCAGCCCATTCCTAGTGGAGCTGGAGTGCAGGTGCAGGCTCCATTTGATATTTTTGGTCTGCAGTTTACGAAATATAGTTAAGTAGTATTAAAATATGTTTAATCAATTAAGCAAACCTTTGCATCATTTAAGTAGCTTTTGCTAGTGAGACAGGGGAGAGGAGATTGTATTTTCTCCCTGTGTTTGCATTATACCTTATACCTCCCACACACATGGCATGGCTGGGATCTGTCCGGTGCCCGCGCCCTGGCTGGATGGCTGCCTGCCCGATTCCCGCAGGGAAGAGAGCTCGGCACCTCTTCACCTGCCCCCGCGCTCGGCAGGAGCGGCGCTGGCCTGGACTCGGGTGCGGGCTCCACGGAGAGGCAGGAGGGGGGTCGCGTGTGCAGCTGAGTGAGTGCGCAGCTGCCTCACGGGCAGCTCCGTCCCCAAGCAGGGGCTCGCGTTGCTCCAGGCGCTCGGAACATTTATTCGTGCATAAAACTTCTGGGAGAAGTGGCGAACCGAGGCCTTTTCACCTGACAGCCTGGCCAAGTGTTCATGGCTGCAGGCTGCGTCTCCCTGCCCCCCATCTCGCACTCCGACTCATTCCTATCCCAAGACCACACTGCTTGCACGGTGGGTCTGGCTGGAGGATGGTGGTGGTGGTGGTGGGGGGGGTGAGCTGTATTGTAAAAGCCTTATTCTGATTCGGATGTCCAGGCTGGGTTTCCTCGGCCAAGTGTGTCTGAGCCAAGGAATGCCTGTAAATATTTACGCCTGCCTACCAATAAAGACCCAGAAAGCCCTGTCTGTATCTGGGAGGAGGAGGAGGATGGAGGAGGCAGCGCTGGCTGGGGGGGGAGGGGGGTCTGGCAGGTGGAGAGAAGGTTCTGGAAGGAGCAGCTGGAAAAGAGGCGATGTGGAGCCTGTCTGACGGCCAGGCCAGCAGCGCGCTGGAGCTGGGGTCCAGCCTCCTTCCCTCTCCCCCTGTCCTGGCCTGTGTTGTGGGGCTGCGTGGCGCCCGGGACCGGGGGATGTGATAAGTGTTTGTGCAGGAGTGTCCGCGGAGGAGAGCACACGGAGCCGCGCTCTGGATAAGAGAGGCTGTTTCTCCAAAGGCCTGAACGCAATCCAGCAGATAAGCACTTCAGAATAAACATTTCATCACTGTCTGGCTGTGCAGGGACTGGAGTCATTTCAAGGCTCGAAACGGTTTTATTTTGTTCCTCTTTTATCTGCGCTTTGCGCTGCTTTTACGTGTCCCATTCATCTTTGAATGCATTGCTAGAACAGTTTTTTATTTTTTATAGTTCTGGAAAATACAATACTGGCAGTCCCCCCCTTTGGCAGCTTTGTACTTTGTCTAACAGACTGCAAAGAGAGAACCTTTAAAGCTCATAACGACGGCATGCCTGCGACCATAACGCAGTAGATTTCCGATAACGTGCTTTACTTTTGCTGTTATACTCTGACCATGCTCCACTGATATTTAGTATTTCACTAGACCTGAGCCCTGATGACTAATGTGTGCTTTAGAAAAGTGGGATTTTATCTTTCTCAGAAACTGAGAAAGGCTTGAAATGTTTTATTGAGAAAAGCGCTCACCCACAATGAATCTCCCCTTTGTTAATAAACCCGTGGAGTGCGGAGCTGTGCTCGCCTGATTCGCTCGGCGTGCTGTGTGCGTAGTGGACTGTGATGGCCTCTCTCTGGCAGAAGTGCAGAGGCTTCTTCTGTCATTTGGTAGGGAAAACAGGGCTATTGCATTTGTTGGTGTTACTGTAACCCCATGCTTAGCACCTCAGCCCTCCCTGCAGGTCAGAGAGCATGCAGACAACACTAATTCAGCCCCTTCTCCCCCAGCATGCCCTGCATTCAGCAAATCATAAGAACACAAGAGAGGTTACGAAGTGAGAGGAAGCCATTTGACCCATTCAGCCCCTTTGGTGAGTAAGTAGCTAATTGATCGGAGGATCTCATGCAGCTTTTTCTTGAATGGAATTGAGGGATTGGCTTCAGTGACATGGCAGGGTAGGTTGCTCCACACTCCCACAAGCCTATGCATAAAGACGTCCCAGTCGTTCTCGGTTTTCAACTCCCATCCACCAAGTTTCCACTTGTGTTGTCTGGTTTTTGCTTTGCCATTCTCGAGCAGTCAGAAGCCCCAGGCCGAGCCTCTCTCGGTGCCGGCTGACAGGACTCTCTGTTCAAGACTGAAAAGGCTCAGTTCCTTCAGCCGGTCGGCGTAGGACATTCTCTAAAACCGGTTGCGCTCTTCTGGGCGCTGCTGCCCTCTCTCTGATGAACGCTGAAACAGCCAGCGCCTTCCGCCCCGTCAGGTGCCGAGCAGAGCGACAGCAGTTTGGCCGAGCTCGCTGGTATTTGTCTAAGCCATTGCATGTGGGAGTCACAGAGCTGCTGCTCCAATCCATCTGCTCTAATCCCCCGGAGCTGGGCTTGGCCAGCGCTGTGCGGCAGTGTGGGAAACAGAACAATCTGCATGTTCAGAATCTATCACTTGAAATTTACTGTTCCCCCTTCATTTCTTTTATTAAAGCAAACTGTTTAAAGTTGTTTTCAGTTACTTCATCTCGAAGGCAGGGCCAGACACCTCACTGAGGCGCACTTAGAGTGGGTTTGGACTCGTGCAGAAGTCTCTCTCTTTTTTTTTTGTTTGCATGATCTCCGAACATCACTGACAAAGACTGCTTTTGTTTTTTCTAGATACTTTCTCTCAAATAGATTCTGGTTTGTCAAAAAGCCTTGCTTTTTTATTCATCTTGGCCCACGTCCGGGGCACTGTTTACTCTTTCTGTTATATTGTGCTAACAGTGCATGCTTCAGCATTGGTTTCAGGATGTGTCTGGTCTTGTGAGGGTTTTGTCAGTCTTCATGTTGTTTCTTTTCAGCTGGATGTTGATTTTTACAAAATCAAAAGAGAGAAAGAGAGGATGAGAGGGACTGTAATCCTTTCCTGCACACACCCTGCTCACATGTGCAGCCCATAGGGTTTTGGCAAAGAACCTCACCCCAGATTGGAATGCACCTTGTGTTGGGGTATCCGTGCGAGGCTTCAAAATAAGAATCTAGCTCATTAATAACTAATCAACTCAATTGCTGGATTGACTATCAGCTCAGTTGTGGACCAGCCATGAGACTAACATCATGCTGCTCTCTGAAATCTCATTGGAATCCAGTCAAACCCACAAAACCAACCCAGCAATGCCAAGCAGTGCCTAGACTCAAACTGCCAACCACTGGTGTGACTTTTGCCAAGATGATTAGGTAGGCCTGAGCTGTAAGCTGTCTTTTGGCACAGACATGAGAAGTACCAGTCGGTAAAAGAAGAGATCGTCCAGATTACCAATACCTTACTGGAACCAGCTGCTACCCAGCCCAGTGATGGCCAGTGCACAGTAGCAACCTGGCGAAGGGAAGCTGGGAATGATGTGACTGAGTGTTTCTCAGCAGCTGAGCGGTGACCATCCTTGCCACAGAGAGCTGTAATGTAGATAATGTGAAGACCAGCATTAGGGTTCAGCAGAGCACCTCCATGTGGAGGATGAACACAGCACCAGAATGAGGAGTTCTTGAGAACGTGGAAGGGATGGTGGGTACCAGGGGTTTTAGGCTGTGCCTGGGTCTTGCGAAGACCCAGTAAAAAACATTGGATCCATTGAATGAAGTGCATTTTCAGCACTGTTTCACAGATCATGGGACAAGTATCCCTGGTCACTGTGACCAGTCGGCTCCATCTGGACTAGCTCGACTAAATTCTTATTTCTTATCCTCTCTTGGACAGTGGTTTTTCTACTAAGGTTCATGTGCAATCGTTAAACCAAGAGGCAGGCAAGGATTCGGCTAATTTGCACTTCTGAGTGCCTATTTCTACAGCTCCACAGCCATGCAAAGGATGAGAGAGATATCCGCCCCCTGCCTTTTGTACCTGTGGCTGCGGTCGGTGACGGGTTAAAGTGAGCTCTGGGCTCCGTGAAAGGCTGCCTTTCTGTCTTTGTTTGCTGGGATCTCGGCTCGCGGTGCGCGAAACTGCCTGTCGTCAGCCCGCGACGTGCCAGCACACAAGCATCAGGCTGAAATACATTCTGGCTTGTCACTGCAGAGGGGAAAAATGAAGAAGAAAAAAAAAGGTCGTGCCAGACCTCAGTAAATTCCTGCTGAAGGAAAGAATGCAACAGGGAAAGAAGCCACGAAGCCCCCCCCCCCCCCTTCTTTCTTTTTCATTAAAGAAAGGCTGATATTTTCACAGCCCTCTCTCTGTGCCTTGGGGTACTGGCAGTACTCTCCGGTCCGAATGCTTTGAGCAGAACTCTGGCAGCTCGTAAAGCAAAACAAAGAAGCCAACAAACACGACAAATTGTCCCTCACGGACCTCTCCAGAAGCCCCCTCTCGTCCCCCCTCGCACCCCCGGTGCACAGGACAGGACGCAGGTCCGCATAATTACTTGTCATTAATATGAGAAACCATCTTTGTTTTTAAGTTGAAGACGCTAGGAGAAGCCCCGTGACGGATCTGGATGTCGTTTTTAAATTTAATGCCATACACAGCAGCGCCAATTGAGCTTTGCACTCGGAGGAACTTGCACAACTGTGAATGAGTCCTGTGAGCTCTGGGCGGTCATTACAGCCTCTGGATGAAATTTAGCGTTTTGCCCTCGCTTGGGTGTAATTTGTCTTTAAAATGGGCTGGTTCTGATCTGGCAGCCGGACAGTTCTGTGTTTTCCCTAGCCTGCGGTGAGATTAAATCTCAGGTGAGGGAGTTCAGGATCGTTCCACCTGCACCGTTTTCCCCAGGGAGTAAGAGCTGATTGAAAATCCCAAAGACCTTTGCTTGCATCAACACCATGTTTCCTGGAAAATCTGTTACATAGATCTGTGATTATATTTCCCGCATCAACTCAGAGAAATCTCAGCGTTTTCCTAGGACTTTCTCATTCAGTTTCATAGAGCCGTCACTGAGAGCATTCTCGCACCTTCTGTACCTGTTCAGTTTTGCAAAGTGTTGCTCCTTTCTAGAGGCAAATTGCAAAGCATTGTTCTCTGTGCAGAGACAGCCATTGGCTGTCATTTGCTCTTTTTTGAAGACTTGTATATTCTCAGACTAAGCGAGCAGAAAAGATTGTCGATGACTCCTCTCATCCAGGCTGCCATCTGTGTCAATAAAATCACCTCAGGGAGATGCTACCAGTCAATCAAAACTCAAAGCACCCCAGCACCTGAATAGCTTCTCCCCTCAGGCCAACACCCCGCTTAACCAGAGAACATGAATATGGGATGTAATGTGTGTAAGTCTAGGGATCTGTGTACGCACTGTGTGTGAAGTGCACATGTATTGTTGAATGGTTTCTGGTTCATGCACCAAGACACCAGACCAAATTCCTTGTACATGTAACACACTTGGCAAATGAAGTGTTGCTGATTGTGATTCTGTGGTTCTCAGCCAGGGTCACCAGAGATCTGGATAGTCATCAGCGAAACTCCAGTGGGTGGGGGTCCCAAGACAAAAGTAGACTCTTTACGCCCCAGAGTCTGGCGACTACACCCCAGAAACACTCTCGCACGGGGAGGCTGTCCTGACAGCACGTGTGCTGGAACTGCTCACCTGCAGTTGTGCTTTTAAAATTGCTGTAACTAATAATAGGATGATTTACAGTAATTAGTAGCCTCTATAAAATGGTCTGTTTAACCCTGGGAGGTCCTAATTGGAAGAGATTTCTTGAAAAGGGGTCCCCCAGCAGGCATACCAAAAAAATCCACAAAACACACACGTGTGCACATTTAATGGGGTCATGAGAGGCCTCTTGACACTTTTTATATGAGTAGGGGTGTTAATCCTGGCTAAATTCCACCCCAGACTTAAACAGTCTGGCCTCCCTAAAGTACCCCCTTATTTCTAGAAATAAAACAATTTCTCTCTTCTCTAGCTTGTCTCAGTGGGGCTGCCCTTCAGTGGAGGGTGAGGTTGGTCCCCTCCTATATGTGTATAAGGCACTATAAACATGCGAGGAAGTGTTATTCGGTTGCACTGAAGATTTAAACCAGAAATCTGTCTGGGTTTCATAATCGAGCATCTCAGTAGTCAAGCAAAGTCTGTTTGTCTGCTTTATATTAGTATGCTCTAGATTTTGAAACAAAATGAATAGATGCTGCCTGGTTATATCAGAGATCCTGGAGCTCCAACACTACAGCAGAGAAGCCCTGGACTTTTAATTTGACTCAGTTCCTCTGGCTTTTTATTGCGCAATGAAGGAATATTTTGGATGAACAGAATTCCACCAGTGGTTAACATCTGCCTCACAGATCGAGGGTGTTATCTGCATGAAGATTGCATGTTTTACCCATGTTCATGTGCTCAGGTTTCCTCCCACAGTCCCAAAACACGCTGGTGGGTTAATTGGCTTCTGGGAAAATTGGCCCTGGTGTGAGTGAGTGTGTGTCTCTCTGCCCTGTGATAGACTGACGTCCCACCCAGGGTGTATCCTGCCTTGCACCTGTTGCTTGCTGGGATACACTCTGGCTCCCCCTAGATCCTGAATTGGATGATACAGTTCGAGAATGGATGGATGAGGTCTGTCACAGTTTTTCTCAACGTACGGCACTGCTGCAGTAGAGCGTTCAGTATAGCTCTGCAGTGCAGCCCCAGGTGTAGGGCTTGGTATTGAGCTGCTCTTTTGTTTGAAACAAAGCTTCTAGGTCTTCGCAATCGATAGAGGAGTCACTGTGTGGAGCCTCTGAGAGGGCCCGGATGGCTCTCCGGACTCCGGTCCTGCCTTCTCGTGGGTCCGGCTGATTCCTGACTCACGACGGAGTGGAAAATTCCCTGAGAGCGCGATGTTGGAATTCCCTTCAGGGAACGGGTCTGCCGTTCAGGAAAACATTTCTGCCGCAGCTCTGCGATGGCAAGACGCCGCCCCCTCCAACCTCCCCCCCCGCCCCCACACACACACCCACACTCCCCCCCGCCGCCGCCTCCCTCACTAATCCTCTTCCGCAGGGGGCGCCTGCCCCCCCTCTTCTCCATGCTGTTTTAATCAGATTTATGATTTCATAAACACCCGTGAATTAGAGCAAGGCTTTATTTCATGTCAGGACGATAACTCAGCCTTGAAGTGGAGGGACTGTTGCTGATTTAAGCTCTGTTGAAGCCGACCTCCTGACCTCTTGTCTGCTCTGCAGACAGGGCTTACCTTAGCCCCCACGCAGACAGAAACCAGCCCCTCCCTCCACTACCACCACCTCCGCCAGCTGCTGAGAGCCAGCGAGCCGGACCGCCTCTGCCGTGCAGGCATGTCTGAATCTTCGGGGAGCAGATCTAAAAGATCCGAGGGCGCTCCCGAAACTGTGCGGCGGTTTCACGAGTTTGCATGTTGTCCCTGTGCCTCCCTTCCCTGACTGGAAGATTGCTCCCCATCTAGAGCACAGGGGCCATGCTGATCCCCTCTGTATCATTCCAATTTGAGTTCATGTGCCGAAGCAAAGGCTGCTCAGAAAAATGATCAAGGAATCTTTTACATGGGGGGGGCGGTGTGTGGCGCATGCTATGGAACCCCTCCCTCCCCAGGGCCTCCCCGTAAAACCGGCCGTTGTGTTCCCTTTTGAGCACGGAATTAACCTTTACATGCTCTCATGTGCCTCTCTTCCCCTCAGGTGTGTCCTGCTCAGTTCTTTTTGTCCGAGCCGGCTTCCTGTGGGGTTACCTGGCAACCCAGGCAACCACGCCCCGCCCCCTTCCCATCATGACCTGGGTGGCTGGAATGTGCTGAGAAAGATGAGAACAGCCCCTCTGTCTCCGCCGCCCTTTGTCTGTGCACTGACCGGCAGACGAGCTCCTCTGGGCCCTATGCTCAGTCCCACAGGTGTATCCCTCGCGCGGTGCATTTGATCTGGGAGTTTACAGTTTCTCCGATATTTGTCTTCAGCTCCTGAGCATACTGAACGTGGGCATGACAGGTCAAACAACACTCTCTGCTTTGTCCTGTTCTCCATTGTCCCATTGTCTTCCTTAAAATTGATGATACTGGGTAGGCAGCCCTGCTCTCATGCATACCCTGCATACACCTATGCCTCAGGCTTTATGCATATTTGCTGTTTTGCTGCTTTAAAAAATGTTCCAACGTTCCATTATTACAATTCATAAATCCTTTAATTTATATCTCAAGGGATCCCAGAGTGCCTTATCTACAGGGGACACCCACTCCATCCCTCACTCAAAGTACAGCCCCACACAGCAGCCCCCGTGCACAGCAGATCAAGCACAGAGGGGGAGAAATTGCTTCACAGTGGGGGTCAGGTCACCCCTGCCCTGATGAACAACCCAGGGGATTGAGTACTGAGTTTAACGTCTCAGTTGAGGAATAGCACCCCAGTCAGAAGGATGAGCGCCACCTGCTGGTCCACCAACATCACTTACAGCAGCAGTCTGGTTTTCCCTGTACTCATCAGGCCGGTCTTCCTCTTAGCTATTGATAGATATGGATTATTATATCGTTATTGTTCCGATATATGGTTTTGTGTTCTAATGTGTTTTGTGTTTTTTTAAAAAGTGTTTTTTTGGCCACACATGTTCGTGTCCATAACTTCAGCCCCTCTGCGTGATCAATGCAACAAATAATCAGGAACTGTTTACTGCAGTTCTGATTGGACCAGATGGCATCTGTATTTTTTTAGTCTTTCATTTCTGTTTGAAACTGCACATTTGTTTATGGTTTCGAAGAAGTGTTGTTGTCTTCTCTGTGTGTTTGTGTGTGTGTGTGTGTGTGAGCGCATGTGGTGGGTTTTATTTTCCCTGGGCATTAAAACATTTCGGAAACAACAGAAATTCCTTTTCCACAGCTTGTTTGCTGAACGCTTACAGTAAACACGATCTTATTGAGGCTTTCAATAAGGAGGAGTCCAACCATCAAGAAATCAAAAGGAGACACTGTTGCTTGTTGAATCTGCAGCATTTAACCCTGTGAGGCTGGGAGTCCCCCGCAGCAGACTTGCCTGTGTGCAGGGAGAAGCAGGGGGCACCGTGCCCTGGACGGCTGGCCACGGGGCTGGCCCAGGGTCCGGGCTGCTGTCCGGTAGGTGGTGGGAGGGAGCTGGGGGAATGATTCAGGTCAACTGTCACCTGACTTGTGTTTCCCAACTCATCCCCCCCATTTCTTTCTTACGTGACCCCCAGACCGAACTGCCGCCAGCCTCAGGGGCCTCAACCAATGAGAAAGCTCTCATGAAGGAAACGTCAGCTTGACGCGATCAGAGCATCATGGGGGTCTACAGTCCCAGGACCTGGAGAGCCCACCTGGCCGAGCTCAAGACCCGGGCCCGTGGGGGGGACGTGACAGACTCTGCAGGGGCGGAGGGCGGGCGACGGCGCGGTCCATTGGGGAGCGGCCGCAGTCGAGTTGCGAAACGCGCTGGGCGAGCTGGGAACGTGCTGCAGGCCTGGAGGCGGGGGGATGCGGCTCCAGCTGGCTGGTCTCAGCGTAGGCGCCTCAGTCCGGGCCGCCGTTCACCCTCTCTCGGCCCGGTGGGTCACATGGTCACAGCCCTGCCCCGCGCCCTCCGCGCCCGAGAGATTCCTGCTGGTCTCCATCCAGCTCCTGCCACACAAGGGGGCTTGCACGGCTCTGACACAACAGAGCGCATCACCCAGACACTCGCTCGTTTCACCCCTGTGTGAGCCCGGACCTCTCAGGTGATCTGCAGGCCCGGGCCCTTTCAGGAGCCTGTCCGTTCTAATATCTGTGAAAAGATTTTATTTATTTTTTTCCTTTGGAAGAGCTTCAAGGAAATCATACACAGGATGAAGTGAGCCCATAAAAAACAGTGGTTTGGAGTGGAAAAAGCAGAACTATTTCACTTATGAGCAAAACCCTATAATTATCTGGGGAGAGTGACCCTCGTGGATTTGATTGGATCTCATATTCGCTGGCTCCTTTCACTCTTGGCACTGGGACTCAGTTTTTTTTTTCCCCTTGCTGTTTTCCAGGCTGTCTACATGCTGCTGTTTGAAAAGCTTCTAATTAAAAGAAAATACTGTCTGGGTTGCCAAGCCTGCCTTGTTGTTACTCCTAATGGTTTAATGCACACAGCGCTGGGGATGGAAGTAAGAGTTATTCTTGAACAAGCTGTAGGCCGTTGTAGAAAAGCCTATGCCACAAGCTGTCGAGCTTGTTCCCTATTTCGAACAATTACCGAAATGTTACAGCAGATCCTGTGTGCTCCTGTCACGCTGCAGGAACAGCTTGAGCAGGGTGTAGCAGTTGCATTCCCATGAGGTCCTGGAACATTTGCAGCCCAGTCTCGTCCCCCCTGTGCTCACAGGATCTCCTCCAGAGATTGGGAGGTTGTGAGGAGAGACCCACAGTAGTGCAGGGGGGGGCCTACTTGTCTGGTTTGCGCAATGGGGGGCGTCTCTGCCCTGGGGTACTGTGTAGAGTGAAGGGAAAGGAAGCAGTTAGCAAGCTGAGTTGGAACCCTCTCTGGTCAGGCAGTGTCATGGTATAGGGCCTGGTGGGACAGAAGGCACGATGAAAACAAAACATGTGGAGTTGAAGTACAGGTTGTCTGTAAGGAATGGAAAGAGAAGAGGAGATAGCGCACAAACACCAGCACCGAAAGGAAACTGCGGCTCAAAACAGCAGAAAGGCAGCCTTTGCTCTGAGAGCCCGATGGCAAATCTGCTGAAGAGGTCTGTGGTTGGAGCAGTGGTGGAGTTTAGCCACAGGACGAACTGAGAAGAAAAGCAGATGTGGGCTGCTGCCAGCACAGGTGATCAACATTTCTGGGATTGTGGGATTGAGCTGCACATACCAGAAGTTCATGCTCCTCAACCCAGCAATGCATCTGTTCATTTGGCACAGGGGGGGTTTCTAATATTTGGCCAGTGTGTATATTATATACAAGAGCCTGCAGCCTACAACATCTGAGAGGGATTGCATGCTATTTGTTTCCCAGAAAGATGCTGAACAGGGTGTTCCGTACAGAACAAAGCCCTCTTTCCTTGAAGCGCTGCGATAAGTGGTGTGGCGTGTCCGTTCAGCTGCCCAGAGGACCTAATTGAATAACTGTGATATTCTACTGCGTCAGACTGCTGTGGGCACATCTGGATCCCTCCCCAGCCCCCTCCTCCCCGCGCGTGCTGCAGCTGTCTGATCCGGAGACATTCCGGCATCTGCCTGTGCACTCCCACTCTGCAGGACCCGAGCGCTGTTCGCTCCGTGACTCACAGCCCCGGGGGCTTCCGGAGCAGCTGTTGCTCAGGATGGAGCACGGGGGGGGGGGGGGGGGGGGCTAAGGGGTGCCCCTGCCATCCTCCAGCACGGGAAGGGTGGCAGGACCGCCGCACCCCGGCCAGGCCAGAGAGCACTGGCAGACAAGCTGCTCTGATGACACCCCAGAGCGCGGAGGTCGTTCTCCGCAAGCTGAGAGCCGCTTCAGGGGAGAGAGACTCCGAACGCCTGGGTTAGGTCATGCTTCTACAGTGTGTACTGCTTTATGATGACTCTGGGTGACGAAGGCCTTGCATTCATTTCTTTTAAAAGTGTTCGTGGAAATCTGCCTCTGTACTTTATTGTGAAGGTGAATATGAATGTTCTGAATTGTTTTTTTTTTTCTCACGACATTTCCCAGTCAGTAGTAGTTAGGGGGCTGTGGATCTTCAGTGAGCAGGGCTGAGCATTTTCCGTGTCATTCCAGTACATTCCAGTAGGGGGCGTTTGCCTAGAACAGGAGGTCCAACTAGAGACTTGTCTGGGAGAGTTCAAGCCATTGTGCACGAGCCTGCAGTGTGCTCTCCAGCCACGCCTCTGCAGAGCTCGGTTTCAGTCCAGTCCCAGGTCTGCAGGTGACAGACACAGTGGCGGGGCGTGTTGACTTAGAGAAGGAAGTCGGACGAGGTCTCAGTTTTAATCCTGCCTGTTTGAAACGGACAGTGGTGAAAGCAGCACATCACTGCCAGGCACGCAATTCTGTCTCCATGGAGAAGAGTCTCTTCCATTTCTTCTGACTCTTCCAAATCCAGAAAGTGTCTCGTCTGTACTCCCTCACTGCTTGGTGGGCTATAATGTGTGTGTGTGCGCGTGTATGCTTGTGTGTGTGCGCATGCGTGCTTGTGCATGCGCGCATGTGTGTTCAGGCTATTAGTAAGCAGTAGTTCACAACTCCTGACCTCACAGAGCACAGTCCAGCAGGTTTTAAGGGCCTATATAAATTTGCAGCAGCTGAAGACCTTGGAAAACTGTTACATTGGTCCAGTCAACTCAATTGGTTTGATTAAGCCATAACTAAGCACCACTGCCCCCAGGATCTGGACAGACCTGCTGAATGGGGAACATCCTCTGGTCCTCTGGGGCGACAACAGAGAGTCCTCACCCCAGCCCTGGTCACGAGGGGGGCCCTGACTAGCAGGTTTTAATCACTGATTCCTAAAGACCTGGAACAATGTCATTATGTTCAGTTAGCCAGTTGGTTTGTTAAATTAATTTATTGATCATGTGCCACCAAACTCTGAGGCGTCTCGGGCCCTCGTGAGTCACAGTTCTCTCTGTTGAACAGATTACTGGCTCGGCCCAACTAGAGTTTACGGGTTTTCCCAGATCTTTGGGAAGACGTGACCTTTAAGACTAACTGGATCGGAATTCTCCAGGACTGGATTTGCGTCAGCCTGCTCCTAGAGAGGAGGAGACACACTGGGATAAAGATGCTGCAGATGACTCTACCCCACTTACACTGGCTCCTGGCTCTTCATTCCACCTCCCTCTCCTCCTGCACCCCTTCCCACTTTCCTCCAGTGGCCCCTGGCTCTTCCTCCGACCTCCCTCTCCTCCTGCCCCCCTCCCCCCCACTTCCAGTTCGGATAAAACCGTCTGGATCGGCCAGCTTCCAGTGCTCTTTCCTCAGACCTTGTATCTGATAAGAACGATTCCATTACTCATCCTCCTTCGTCTTCTTGTTTTTTTTTCCAAGACTATTTTTTTCTCTCTCTTGCTCTGGAAGGAGGTGACCTCATAGTGCTGGGATGCAGCTCTGAGAGTACTGTAAATGCCCTCTGTAGGCCCAGGAGGAGACCCAGGATGAGCAGGGAAAGGAGAGGCTGTGGGGGCTCCGTGTGTGTGTGTGTGTGGGGGGGGGGGGGCATTAGAGACACAGCTATGAAACGCAGCTCCCAAGATCTGACCAGCAAGAGTTTCCTGCTGTTAGTAATGAACCACTGACCAGCCTCTGATTCAGTCAGCTGGGGGGTGGGACAGAGCTCTCAGTGGCGTATTAAAAGGTGCTCTGCTCTGTCTGAAGCGAGAGCTTTTCACATTCTCTTGTTCCAGGGCCAGCGACCTGCAGCACAGCCACAGCCTCTGATCCTGACAAACTGAAAGCTGGTGATCTTTAGAGACCGGGAGTCCTCAGCACGGACAGTGGCACAGATAATCACTGCCACAGATGGCAGGCACAGCCCCAGAGCCTTATCTGTTGGCCTGCTGCTGGGAGAGCACATGGGCTTCGCAAGCTGAAGGGAATTCCTCTGTTCTGCATAAAAGACAGACAAGTCACCGATGAGTCACGCACTCTGGATGACACGGGATTTCTTACAACACCACGGAAATATCTTCAGGTGGAAAAATGCTCATTTCGCAATGCACAGAGCTCCCCTTCTTATACCAGTTTTTGTTGTTGTTGTTGTTGTTGTTGTTGTTGCTGGTTTTATCCAAATCGGTGCGAGTCAGTATCTCCGAGGTGTGGAATTGTTTCACTCTGACGAGCAGAATGAATCTGTTCTCTCGAGGCCCCGCCCGTTTTCCACGGCCGCGTCTCTCACGCGTGAAAAAATCGGCGTCTACTGTATCCTCTCCTTGTCACTGTGCGATATCAGCGAGTATCCGGATTCTTTCCGAGTTATGTTCCCTGAGGATATTTTGCACCGCTTTTACTTGGCTTCATAATTGCAGTCCCTAAAAAGCTTCTAAAAAGGAATCCGAAATCGTGCCCGGGGGCTGATAACAAGGCCGAACACTCCCTCCCTCTCAATCACTGTTCTCAACCCCAGTGGGGGGACTGGGTGATCAATTACTCCCCAGATTAAACTAAAAAACAAGTTACTTTTTTTTTAACCCTCCTTTTGCGTTTCAGCTGGATGTTGGTGTCCCGTCCTCCTTCACAGCACGGTAATTCTTCGCGGGTTTTTTTTTTCTCCAAAACTCCTGACGGCGTTAAGAAGCGCCGATCTCCAGCGCCTGCTGTTCCACTACAAGACCAACCACCGCAGGCCGCTCTCTGTGTCCCGGTTGCCCCTCGCCGTGACGTGCAGGGGCTGTTCCTGACGACACGTGAGCGGAGAGGGCCCCCCTTGTCCGCGATTTGGGGGAGCCGTGGGCTCACGCTTCCCCCGCCTCCTGCACACTCGCTGTGTCGGGGCGGCGAGCTCTTCCAGGGGGGAGCCCGGCTTGCAGATTTACACCTCACGGCGCCGGGGTTATTCTAGGAAATTGCTGATAGTGTTCACACCTCGCTGACACGTGAGATAATGGATTGCCTTCTAAAATTAATGCTACACATGGTGAGCTTCTGGGTCAGAGACCTGTCGCTTTCAGGAGGGCAGCCTTAATGTAAACATGGCACAACACCCGGCACAAAATGGAGGCAGCACAAACACAGCAGGGACCGGTAGCTTGGCACTGCCAAGGGCCCGCAGATGCAGACCCACATGCAGAGGGCTGGTATTGTCTGTGCTGGTTGAGCACAGGTGGGGAGGACACTGGGCAATTTCTCTCTGTATGGGAAACGGGGGATCTTTTTTCTCGAGTCAGGGGGCCACTATGTCAGAACGTCAGAACGTTCTCTCAGAGCCGCCCTTCCAGCGCCCTCCACTGGGCTGCAAATGGGTGACAAAGATTGGCAGTGCAGCTCTGGGCCTCTGCTCAGCCTGGGCACCTGGGCACCGGTCCTTCCCCCACCAGCTCCCTGTGGCCTCCCCTGGTCCTGCTCAGGAGCAAGGCGGGAAAGAACGAGAGCCGATCAGACGCGGCAGCCGGAGATCTGTTTTTCACGGATTGAGATGATCGTGCCAGCAGCCATGTCACCCTGCAGCTCACAGCTGGCAGCCCACTGGAGCTCAGCAGGTGTGAGCCTGGCCAGTACCTGGATGCGGCGCTCGGCGGAGGTGTTTACGTGGAAGGGTGGCGTTATGGAGGCCGAGAGGGAGAATGAACCCGCCCTCTGTCGGTGCCGCTCAGCCTGCCCCCTGCTGGCCGCGCAGCTTCACAGCAGCTCTGGGAATGAACGGGTCAGCAGGGGGTCCGGAATTGCACATCTCTGTAAGGGGGCATGTCAGGCCCAGGGCGGTCAAGGTCGGGGGGGGGTGTCTTTGTTGTTGTACACCCAGATATCCCAGGAAAGTAGAGGTGGGGGCCCAACAGTGACCCTCACCTGCAGGTGACTGCTGCTCTTCCACGGGGGGAAAAACAACCGGGATAAATATATACAACTTCCATAACATTAGGTACAGAACTAGGATACACAAGAGGCTTTCCCTGCTGTATCCTGAAGCATTTAATCAATGATTAATCAATCATTCACCTTGAACTTAGTAAGTAAAATCAATGTAATAGCATGACATTGGAACATTGGAAGAAATGTTGATCAGATGAAGCGGACAGATTTTGTTGAGGAACCTCTCTAGGCCTAAGAAGAACAAATCTAGCTCCGGCAGCCGAGTTTTTGACGTTCCTCGGCACGGAGATCGGAACAGGGGTCTTCTGTCCGCGAATCAGCACGGGGGGGGGGCTTCGCCGAAGACACGGGGACACGCGCGCTCGGCGCAGGCGGCTCGAGCACAGGGGGCGAGCGGGGTTAGTAACGTTTCTTGTTTTTTGTTGTTGTTGTTGGTCGAAGTTGTTCAAGATTTCAGCGCCATTAGCTCCACGTACTCCTCCCGCCTCTGCAACCCCGAACTCTTAAAGATTTGCAGTTGTCTGCCCTAGCAGAGCTTGCAAACAAAACAGCTTTATTCAGCGAGAACAAATGTGACAGTGTAATGTCGCGAATCTACTTAAGAGACTACACTGGCATAAACACACACATGTGTATATATATATATCCGGGTTTTATTTACAAGTCTCATGGTGTGTCATATTTTGTTCAGCGGATATTGTAGCTTTGTAAGCCTCCAAACGTGTCTGTGCCCTGCAAAACCTTAGACCCGCCTCGCCTGCGTGTGTTTTCCCATGCTTGCTCTGCATAGAAGCCGGCGTAGATCGCCTCTTAGCGCCAATGTGTCGTGTTAGCCGTGCCGTGCCGTGCTGTGCAGTGGGCGCCAGGGGAGGGCGGGCGCTAGGACCACGCGCAAGGCTCACAGCGCGCACCGCGTTCGCCTCCGGAGAGTCCTGTCGGTGTCTCGGGTCGGCAGAACGCGCTCTCGCCCCGCGAGCGAGCAGAGGGAGCCGCACACGTAGCGCAGCGAGACGGAGGCGCGGAGTCGCGGCTGAGACAGACTCCCCCGCCGCCGACAGCGATACAGCTCCCTGCGGCCCGGCCACGCGTAGCCCCGCACGCCATCAGTTCCCAGGGACCCGGCGGGTACCTGTCACGCACAGAAATGCGAGTTATCTGGAGGGACAAGCTCGGTTCATTCGGCGGAGGGGAAAACGAGATCTGGGCTTAACTTTCGCGGACTGTGAGATCCAGCAGGTAAAATATTCGCATGTTTGTTGGACAGAGAAGTAAGCCTTTAAACACAATTTTCAAACAATCAATTACACAATTTTTTTTAGGCGTCGTTAACTCAAATATGCCAAACAACCGCACAACTGTCCCTCTCTGAACTCACGTCTGAGATGATATTTTCAAAACACAGCTGGAATGTAGTGGGAACTAATGTGCATTCAACAGAGAGAGTGGCAGAAGCGTTAAAATATTGCTATAAGACTTTTATTTTCTCTACCGTGCAGTTAACTGACGGGCTGTGCTGTACTTGAGGTGTTTTGTGGACTTCTGTAAACTTGGGTTTGTGAAGCTGTATCTACGATGGCAAGCTTTTCCCGAGACCCGCCACGGTACGGATGCGCCGCTGTAAACACAGGCGCTGCCGTTGGGTGGGGGGATTCGTGTTTTCACACGTCCCTGCTTCATGGCGACAGCCGGGGAGGGGGGCGGCTGTAAAGACAGCTGGAACAGCACCAGCGGTGCCGATCCGCGGGTCTCCCGGTTTGTTCTCTGGTGCTCGTGGGTCGGGCGGGATTGCTGGTCCCACAGGTGTGGGCCTCTGTGGACCTCCCTGGTCCGAGCCCAGGATCCTGACCCGTGACCCAGCGCAGGTCTGGGAATGCCAGGGGGCTGGCCGCGCAAAGCGATATCCACCTGACCCGCTGCTCGAGGTGTGGGAGGGGTTCGAGAGGGCTCAGGTCAGGGGGGGGGGGAAGCAGGGCAGGCTGATGTGGAGCTCAGCTGGAGAGGGGAGAGGTGAACGGGCTGGCCAGCTGTCCCGGAGCCATGCGAGTTCACGAGGACAGCTCAGTGGATGCTCCTCTCCCCACCTCTGGGTGCTGAGACAGCAGACGAGTGGCACTAAAGGTGGAGCCCAGCCTGTGGACCAGGGCGAGAGCAAGAGACTCTTTTCCCCAGGAATAAGACTCCGGTTGCACAGTCCTTTGATCCAGTTCAGTTTTTACCAAGCGTTCAGGCTCTTGTACAAAAAAATATGTATATAACAGAAAAAGTAAAGGTTCATTCCATTCTGAAAAGAGAAGAAAATTAACACAACGATTCGGCTGTGGAGCCTTCTTCAGGTGTGTGAAGAAACTTCAGCTTGTTCCTTTGCAGCCTATGCATGCTGACGCAGCTCCCTACCTGATGTATATTTAACTGCTCGAGCAGAAGAGATGCTTGTGTATTCGTAATGCAGTGTATAAAAACTACATTCCAAGAGTGCGTTGCCTAAAACAAGGAAGCGATTGTGAAATATTCCGCACTTTGTGATGTCTTATTCCCCTGTGATGTCCTGCCATGTCCAGGGTTGCTGGGACAGGCTCTGGCTCCCTGCCACCCTGTACTGGGTGAAACGGTTGGGAAATGGGTGGCTGGATGGCGCTGGTTTATGCTGAAGAGCTGGCGCCTCGGGAAAGGCCAGTCCTGCCCTGCGGAGGCTGAGGTGCCGCCCGGGATGAGATCGGGGTAACGAGACAGAGGAGAAGCTCGGGCTGGCGTGGAGCTGTTGACTGTAAGCCCAGCGCCGGAATGAATCCCAGATCAAAGAATTCCTGAGCCGGAAGAGGGCCAGCTCCCGGGCGGTCCGTACCCTGCAGGAAGGAAAGCCCAGAGGAATTCGCGTGAGCCTGCGAGGCAGCTGTCGGCATCACCTGTGGGGTCCCTGCGAGAAGTGTGGGAAAAGCACCTTGACTGTCTGCAGTCTCCTGTCGCCCTGTTGGACCTGCACAGCTTTCGGAGGAACGGCGGTAGGATTCAATTCTGAGCACAGATCGGAGAGCACGTTCTGGCATTCGCCCCTTTCCTCCCCCCCCCCCCGTACAAAACAAAGTAAGATGGTCAAAACAAAACAGCTACAGCTCCCCCTGGCTCCGGCAGCACAGTGGGCGAAAAAGGAAAGGCTTGTTTCAGTCACGGCGGCGCCCCCGCACGCCCCCGTCCTGACGAGACCCCCCCCCAGAGATTGTGAGATTCCTGGCCAGGCCGGGGGGGGCTGTTCTGCCCAGCAGCTCGTACAGCCTGTCCTCGCCCCGGCTTGTTCTCTGGCTGAACAGACACCTGCTCTCTCGTTCACCAGTAGAGCCTAAGGGCTCTTATTCTTAAAGCTTATCATATTTCTCCACCCGCCCGCCCCTCTGCACACACACACACACGCACGCACACACACAGAACAGCTCATGCTCTAATGCTCTAATCAGGCTGGCCTGCTCCTCACCCGGGGGCTGCCTGTACAGAGAGCTGGGTGGGGACACAGAGCTGCCAGATTAAACCTGAACTCCCCCCCCCCCCCACCATCACCTCCTGTCGCCATGGTGACACCCTTTCTCTGCTGGCTTACCTGCCTGAGCCCGGCCTGTGCCCCTGGCAGCCCTGTCCCAGCGTCGGCCTGCAAGGCACAGCCTATCACTTTCTCCCTCCCGCTTTCAAAGAAGACCTGTCTCTTCTGTGGCGCGTTGTTTTTGTTGTTTTTGCCGGGCAAGCGTCGGCACTCTTGCGCGCTCAGAAGGTGAGTTCGGACTGCACAAGCGGGACCTGGAGGGAGGGGGTAGGTGAACAAGAGCTGCTTGTGGTTTATTTAAAAAAGAAACAACAAGAGAAAAATCTGTCATTTCCGATTGTAGGGGGTTCTGAGAGGTACAGTCTCCTCCGTGACCTTGCCCTCCCTCTCTCAGATAATGGGAAAGGGGGAAAAAAAAAAGATTTTAAGTACAACCAGACTCTTCTCCACCAAAGTAATCTGTTGGAAAGATGCTGGTGCTGAAAGTCTGTGCTGCCTGCCTGGTCATCTCTTCCCTGCCTTGAAAAGAAAACTTATTTAATTTTGTTTTCTGTCTCCATGCTTTAAAAACCCTCCATTAATCGAGCACGCTTCTGTAGTCTTGGTGATCTAAGTTGTAACTCTGGTTTAAATGGGTTCCGGTGGTTGTTTTTATTTGGGGAAAAATGAACAGTACAGGGAGCCTGCCCCCTTGTGGTTGAGAGAGGAAAAAAAAGTCATTAAATAAACCTGTAAAACACAGCTTCTAATCTTTGATGACTTCTTTGAGTTCGCGTTTTTTGTTTTACTTTGTCTGCTGTAACAGAAACAGGACCTTTTTTTTAAAAAAAAAAACCCTGTAGACTCGAGTTTTTTTTTGTAACCTAAGATGAAAGTAACAGTAACACAGACGTACAGAGCCTCAGGAGGAAGTGAGTCTTTTGGGCTCATCACATAGATTATTGTCCCATCAAGGCAAGATGCCACGTGGTCACTGGTCATCCTGGTGAGACTAAGGTGCGAGTGGCCCAAGTGACAAGTGGCACAGCTTGGTTTTGAACTCGCAATCCTGACACTAGAATAGAAGAATATTTCTACCGTTTGGGGACCAGACACGGTAAAAGACGCACACGAGGGTCAGGACATCTTTTAATGTCTCACAGTTTTGTTTCCTTTCTCAAAAAAACCTGCCACTTTTCTAGTTAAAAAAAAAACTTTCTTTCCGCGTGTCTTGTTTTTCAGGTGCACCATCGCGACATGTTACCTCAATCGAGAGCTGCCGTTCCCTTTTTCTCCTGCTTCCTCCTCCTCCTGCTCTCCCTCCCCTCCTCCGTCGCGTTACGGGCCTCTTCCCACCACCCAGGGCACATCCCTGCCCTGGTGCCCCACGCTACCCTTCCCCTCTCTCGGCCTAGCTTCTCCGCCCTCCCCCAGCTGGACTTTACCACGCACTGCAATGCCACCTGCTACCAGCAGGGGGAGGCGTCACCCAGCTGGGAGCTTCTGAGTGAGCGACTGGCCTACGAGACGCTGTACGCAGACGGCACGCGCACCCTGACCACTGTGGATCTGGAGGACAAGGAAGAGGAGGAGCCCGGCCCCGCAATTCAGCCTCCCCCCAGGAGGTGGCGCCCTGCTGCGCGCGGGAGGCGCAAGCGTCAGATCTACGGGGCCGACGGCCGCTTCAGTATCCGCGGCAACAACTTCCTGCTGGACTACCCCTTCTCCACCGCCGTGCGCATCTCCACGGGCTGCACCGGGGTCCTGGTGTCGGAGCGCCATGTGCTTACCGCAGCCCACTGCGTGCATGATGGGAAGGATTACGTCAAGGGGGCCCGCAAGCTGAGAGTGGGCTTTCTGATGCCCCCTTCGAACAGCACCAAAACCGAGCGCCGCCCGCCCGGGTCCCAGCCTGAGAAGAAGCCGCTGGTGCGCTGGGTGAGGGTCAAGCGAACCCGGGTTCCGAAAGGCTGGATCCAGGGACCCCAGGAGGCCAGCATGGACTTCGACTACGCCCTCCTGGAGCTGCGCGCCCCCCACCGGCGCCCCTACATGCGTCTCTCCGTGGCCCCTTCCGCCCAGGACCTCGCGGGCAAGCGGATCCACTTCTCCGGGTTTGACAGCGACCGGCCCGGAGAGCTGGTGTACCGGTTCTGCCCCGTGGAGGACGAGTCCAACGACCTCATCTACCAGCACTGCGACGCGCGGCCCGGCGCCAGCGGCTCGGGGGTGTACGGCCGCGTCTGGGACGCCGCGCTGGAGCGCTGGGAGAGGAAGGTGATCGGAGTCTTCTCGGGACACCAGTGGCTGGAGATCAACGGGGAGAACCGAGACTTCAACGTCGCCGTCCGGTTCACGCCTCTCAAGTTTGCACAGATCTGTTACTGGGTGAAGGGGAACCACTTGGACTGCCTTCGGGACTGAGCGCAGGAGACTGGGCTGGGGACCGTAGCCTGGGGGTCCTGGTGCCCTAGTCCCATGTCATTCAACTTCTTTAAACGGTTTCATGCTTTGTGATTAAAACAAGGTAGTAAATTCCTAAAGAAACAGCCTTTATGCGGGGGCAGCCCGTGCATGCAAAGGCTAAAGAAGAATCTTGTCTGTTCTTAGTGGGAAATGTCTGTCTTGGGCGCACTTCCTGGTTTTTGGCTTGCTTTGCCCGCACTCACTGATAGCGATTGTCTCAGCAGAGAAGAGTCTTCGTGAAAGGAAGCTAACAGACCACTCTGGACCTCTTTGTGCGTGACCTACGGCAAACCGTAGGGGCGTTGTGATAATTTAATCGATACTTCGTTGATGCACTTTTGCTTGCCCTACCTGCCTTGTGTATTTTTACTGTGTCTGTTGTCGCGGTCTGAGAGGACCCGAAACCGGGCCCGAAGGAAACGCCGACCTGTCCCTCTCCTGACATCTCCCCCTCCCCCTGCGAACAGCGAATTCCCCTGCCCCCTGCCCCCTGCCCCCTGCCCCCGGGCTGTGATGGACCCATTAGCACAGGACGGGCCAGGCTCCGTTCCCACAGGACCGGGGGCAGTCGTAGCTCCACCTTCCCAGCTTCCAGCTGAAAGTTACAGCATCCCTGTGCCGTGGGCCGCATGAGCACCCTTTAAATCAAATCCACTGAGATACTTCCTCTCCAGCCTGTGGTTACAGTCAGGTCTCTTTCAAACGAGCTGCGCACCCACGACCCACCCACAAGCAGCAGGTGGAGGGCGCTCCGTTTCATAAGGGTAACTGGTCAGGTTGAGGAAATCACTAAGTTGAAAGATTTAAGGAACTAACTTCTCAGTGTGCTTTTTTGGCGGGTGGGGGGAGGGGTGGATCTCCCTGTAAATATAAGGGGAAATGCGCTGTAGAGCCTTTAATGAGAGTTTAACTGGTGGGACAATCTCACAGCCTTGAGACTCCTGTGCCTGACAGCACCGCTCTCTGCAGAGCACAGACTGATGCTGACCAGCCTGCTCCCAGCAATCACCCCAGTAACACAGCACTTCCTTGTCCGTGTGTGTAGCCCTGCCAGCCACGCAACGGCTCAGCGTTCCTCTGCCAGGGCCCAGCCGGGGCACTGCCGTTTGCAGGATTCCGGTTGTATTTCATTTTGTTTCATTAAGTTTTATTTTGAGAAAGGCTTCTATATATTTGAATAAACTGGGTATTTGATTAACTGTTTCTCCCCGTGTGGGTGTTGTCTGTCTTGTCTTGTTTTGGTTTTTGTTCATGTCCTTGAAAAGTAGCCCCATCAGGATAAAACCCACTTTTCCCTGAAAGGAAACGTGCAGCTTTACAACAACTGTGTTTCAATGCTGCGTGTTGAGCCTGTAGCCAGGCTTTTTTTTATGGCTGTAAAAAACTACAGAGGGAAAGAAAAGATGAACAGTACTTCAGGAGACGGCTACGTCTGAGCCAGCTGTCCGTACTCAAAGTGGCAGAAGACTTGAGTTTCTGGGGTTGATATCCATTAGCTTGCTTATAGATCAATTCATTAATTAAGATAATGCAAGAAGAAAAGTTTGAATATAAATGCATAAACGAATTGGGAAAACAAATAACATTAGGAATTTAGATCCCAGGGCTAACTAGCGTGATCCTATAGGACAAACAGCCATTCCCCTGGTCTTAACCACTCACGGCCTCCTAATAATCCCCACGAACTGGCTTCATCACTCTGCTCTCCTCCCCACTGAGAGATGAGCATGATGGCTGCTGCCACATCGTCCAGGTGATTCTGTTCACTGCTGGCGTTAGTGGGATTCCCCGTTACCTGTAACGTACTTTGCAAAAAAGCACTATACAACTGTAAGGATTACACTAATGATGATGAGGATTATTATTAATATAAGATAAGATCACTTTATTGGCCCTATACAATTCCTTGCATTAGGAGTTCATCTTTTCACGTACCCCAGCTTGCTCTCCATGAGACACACAGACAGGGAGAGAAGCTTGGGGTCAAAGCGCAGGGTCAGCCATTGTACAGCACCCCTGGAGCATCTGGGGTTAAGGGCCTCGCTCAGGGGCCCTACGGAGTAGGATTCCTCTGCCAGCTGCGGGAATTGAACCGGCAACTTTCCAGTCACAGGCGCAGATCCTGAGCTACAGAGCCACCGCTCCACCCAATATTCTGTTTATATATTCCATATTTATAATATGCTGTTTCACTCTCAAGATTTTCTCGGCCACTGAGTTTCCAGCCGCCCGTTGTCAGGAAGCTACTTGTTCCTGGCGAAGGTCACGCCAACCGGGAGCCCATTCTGGGAACACAGGGCGCAGGGCGGCACCCGCACCCCGGACAGGGCGCTAATCCACTGCAGTGCGCGCACACACAGTGGGGACAACAAATATGATAAACGTAGCTCACATATGTCTTTGCGGAGCGAGAGGAAACCCGTGGGAACATGCGAAGACATGCACACTCCACGCAGAAGGTGCCCTCGTCTGAAACTCAACCCAGGATCCAGGGAACATCTGATTTTGAACTATGCTGCACGATCAAAATCGGCAGCAGATTAATCGTTTTTTATTTAAAACTGTTTTTCTCTACTTGGAAAAATAAATATTCATCCGCTGGATGGGGCAGCATTGCAGCCTGGCAGCGCAGGGGCCCTGGGTTCAAATCCTAGGGTGCTGTCTGTGTGGAGTTTGCATGTTCTCCCCGTGATTGCATGGGTGTGCTCTGGGTTCTCTGGTTTCCTTCCACAATCGAAAGACATGCTGGTTGGTTAACTTTCTGTTCTGTTCTGGGAAAACTGACCCTGGTGTGTGTGTCTGTGTGTCTGCCCTGTGATGGACTGGTGTCCAGTCCAGGGTGTATCTTGCCTTGTGCCTGTTGCTTGCTGGGATAGGCATGACACCCCCTGAATTGGATAAAGCAGTTAGAAAATGAATGGATCCACGGGATTAACTACTTGTCATAAAGGCTACGTTGCATATTTTGATTGTGATAACTGCTCAGCTGTTTAAATTCAAAGCCTTGCTTTTAGTGTCAGATTTCACGATGACGGTGTTTTAAACGATTTCCTCCCGAAAATAAATTATCATCATTTCAGGAGTAGCCTTAAATTTACAACACCAGGATCCCCCCCCGCCCTAACTTGTTCCCCCACCTTGGACAAAGAAACGAAAGATTAAACTACACTCTCCAGAAAGCCTAGCGAGGGACTCGCCCATATCCGGCTGCGTTTCTCTACGATAGGTCCTACCCGTTCGAGCCGTTCTCCCTGACGTCCAATCAGCGCTGCAGTTGCGGCTGAGGAGGCGGGGAAAGGTGATGGGTGGGGTCCACGTTCGCTACGCACAACGTCAGCGCCGCTGCATGGCGTGAGGGGAAATCTGTCCAAGATGGCGGCGACCACGGAGAGCAGCAATGCTGTGGCAGCAGGCAAGCGAAAACACTTAGGCATCCCGGAGGCTGTATTTGTGGTAAGAGGCCAAAGGCAACGTCTGTTGTGCCTTTTTACATGTGGAGAATTATTGACGATGAAGGGCTGGGAGAACTCCGTGCAGAAAGGAGAATCCGATATTACAGTAGCTAGCCATCCACATCCTTAAAAGGCAGTTAGAGGCACTTCGACTATGAAAGCTAAGCACCGGGATCTGAGACTACAAGGAAAAGGGTGGTCTCGCTTGCGGACGGACGACAATGGGGGCATTGAGCAGCCCGCACCCTTAGAGCTCAAATGCATTTTTAAACATACCTCCACACCCAGAGCATAAATTTTATGGTATCCAATGGTTACCACTGTATCGTGGAAGTAAGTCGATTGAATGTCTTGTGTCAACTACAATCTTCGGAGGTTCAAGTTCCGACCAACATTAAAAGATAGTCAGGGGGGCTGGATCGGCGTATTTTGTATTATTTTATTTAAAAAAAATATATATTTTTTTAGCAGTTCGGCTGGGGTGCGGGTTTGATAGCGTTAATATTTCAGTTCAGGAGCCCTTCCGGCCGCGGGCTCCAGCGCGGTGCAGATGAGTCACTGCCTGTTGGGTTAGGACCTCGGCTCAGGTCGTGGAGACGCGCTTGCCGTTTGCGGAGAAGGAGGTGGACCCCGTCTCTGCTCCACAGCGAGAACCCCACTTGCTCCATCGTCGTTAGATGGCGTGACCGAGGATCGTAAACGAAACGTCCGTTTGAGGTCCGGTTAAGAAATCAGAGCAAATCATACGTTGCAATAGTTCATTACCAAAAGTGGTGATGGCATATTCCATGCCCCTTTGTCTTTATTGTTATGTTTCTGTGCTATCGCCCGTACTGGTGTATTTTTCGAGTCGCTGCTGAGTTGTTTCTGTGTAAATGTAATCTGGATTTTTTTACAGGGCAAATTATGGAAAAAAAAACGTTTTGGCCCAAAATTACATAGATTATTTTCTTAGTGAAACCGTTTTTTTTAACATGTTCAGGCACGAGAACAACTGTCTCCTGAGTGGAGACTCTACAGAGCCGTGATAAGCCCCCGACTGCTTTTATATTGGGAGACACGACGAATAAAGACGTCTTCCGGGCTGATTAATGGGACTGAAGCAGACCCAGAGCTAGTATCATTTTCAAAACAGTTAAGCTTCTGAGCCCAGGGTTGGAACCCGAGTCTTCCTGAATGTGGTTCTTGGGGGCAATGTCGGCACAATTAATTAAATCCCTGACCTTTCTGATCACGTGCCTTCCTGGTCCCAGCTCCATCTGCCTCTTGTTCTCTTAGTTCTGAATTCAGTTCAGGATTCAAGAGCAAATCAGGAAGGAGCCTGCTGTATTGTACTAGAACTGTGCTTGGGCAGAGGGCTCTTGTTCACTAGTGCCTCTTTGAACAAGAGTCTTGTTCAAGTGGAGTCTTGTTCTACTAGAGTAGGGCACGTCTGCCATGACAGGGGCCTACACTCAGGATTAAATAGCTGCCGAAGTCTCGATGTAGCAGAAAGTCCGGCTTTATCAATGCATTCCTGAGCAATTTCACAAAGCCGATAACAAAACAGTTCAGTTCCTGTTACCCAGTATGGAAGAGATTTTGCCTTTGTGGTTCTAAACATGAGGGTTAGTGTGCCAACGGGTTACCATGGTGACAGGAAGTGGGAGGAGTAACCGCCCCGATGGCCATATATGGCAGCAGGGGGGGGGAGTGGTCAGGGTTCTGGACTTGTAACTGGAAGGTTGTGGGTTCAAATCTCCGTAGGGGCACTTCCTGCTGTACCCCTGAGCAAAGTACATCAATCAGACTGCCCTAGTGAAATACCCAGTGGTAAATAAAGGGTAGAAACGTGATGCTTTGGATAAAAGAGTCAGCCGAGTAAAGTTGGTCAATGAACTATCAGGAAGGGTAATTTCACAGATCCTCTCTCTCGCAGGAGGATGTGGACGCCTTCATGAAGCAGCCTGGCAATGAGACGGCTGACGCTGTCCTGCGGAAGCTGGATGAGCAGTATCAGAAGTACAAGTTCATGGAGCTCAACCTGGCGCAGAAGAAGCTGAGGTGAGCCCGACGGCGTCTCTGCTGCCCGTCGCACGTGGGTGTGAGGGGAGTTATAGGTCTTGCTAAACTGTTGGTCTGAATACTCGAAGGAAAGGGTTGTATTGCTCCAGTCAGTCTTGAGGTTAAGTGATTAGGAGGAGTCTGAAGCTGTTCACCATTAAGTGGGATTTAAAAACTGCCTGTTTTGAGAAACGGGGAGTTTTCGGGGAGCAGAAAGCATTTGCTGCCCGTGAACAGAGCTTGCGTAATATAGTGGCGCATAAAGAGAGAGCCATTATTTCAGGGCTTTGTGACGGAATGCTGTCAAACTGCTCCCGGTCCTGCGTCCGGAGACTCGTCCTCCAGGTGTCCCGGAGTGATGGAAGACGGTCTTGCCCATTAACCTCCCAGCTTTCCTGTTTTTGTCTCTTTTCAGATTGAAAAGCCAGATCCCCCAAATTAAGCAAACACTCGAAATTTTAAAACACATGCAGAAGAAAAAGGTACATCTCGGCCGCATGGGGTCACTGCCCACCGGGTCTAATTTCTTTTCCACCCCTCTTGTGTGTTTTACAGCTGCTTACTGTGATTTTATTTCCACCTGCCTTAGGACACCACAGATCCTTTGGAAACCCACTTCCTGCTGGCTGATAACCTGTATTGCAAGGCCTTGGTACCCCCCACAGATAAAGTCTGTTTGTGGCTTGGTGTAAGTATTTAATCCATACTACTACGTCTCATTAGTAAATTGCGTTAAGTTGACGGTTATTGTAACGAGCAGAGACATTGTAGTGTTAACTTTAGGTTGACCAGGGGGAGCTCTGCGTCTCCTCTGGGGCGACCAGGGGGAGCTCTGCGTCCCCTTTTGGGGTGACCGGGGGGAGCTCTGCGTCTCCTCTGGGGCGACCGGGGGGAGCTCTGCGTCCCTCTGGGGCGACCGGGGGGAGCTCTGCGTCCCTCTGGGGCGACCGGGGGGAGCTCTGCGTCTCCTCTGGGGCGACCGGGGGGAGCTCTGCATCTCCGCTGGGGCGACCGGGGGGAGCTCTGCGTCCCTCTGGGGTGACCGGGGGGAGCTCTGCGTCTCCTCTGGGACGACCGGGGGGAGCTCTGCGTCTCCTCTGGGACGACCGGAGGGAGCTCTGCGTCTCCTCTGGGGCGACCGGGGGGAGCTCTGCGTCTCCGCTGGGGCGACCGGGGGGAGCTCTGCGTCCCCTTTTGGGGCGACCGGGGGGAGCTCTGCGTCTCCTCTGGGGCGACCGGGGGGAGCTCTGCGTCCCCTTTTGGGGCGACCGGGGGGAGCTCTGCGTCTCCTCTGGGGCGACCGGGGGGAGCTCTGCGTCCCCTTTTGGGGCGACCGGGGGGAGCTCTGCGTCTCCTCTGGGGCGACCGGGGGGAGCTCTGCGTCTCCGCTGGGGTGACCGGGGGGAGCTCTGCGTCTCCTCTGGGGCGACCGGGGGGAGCTCTGCGTCTCCTCTGGGGCGACCGGGGGGAGCTCTGCATCTCCGCTGGGGCGACCGGGGGGAGCTCTGCGTCTCCGCTGGGGCGACCGGGGGGAGCTCTGCATCTCCGCTGGGGCGACCAGGGGGAGCTCTGCGTCTCCTCTGGGGCGACCGGGGGGAGCTCTGCATCTCCGCTGGGGCGACCGGGAGGAGCTAAACTAACAGAAACTTAAGTTAATCAGCTTGAAGGACTCTCCTTTATTCTCCTGTTCTTTACAGTCCTGCCACCTTACTCTCTATCACACCTGACATCATCCGAAATGCTGTACTTCTTTCCCATGTTTCAGCATTTGCTTGTTCCTTAGAACCTTTTACTGTTGGATCAGCCTCAGATGCGCGGGCACGGTTTGACATTCTGTCTCAAAAAGAGCATTTAGCGGCGGGGGGGGGGGGGAAGGGCCATAAGTCACCGGCAGTGTCTCCCCCAGGCCAATGTGATGTTGGAGTATGACATCGATGAAGCCCAGGCTCTGCTGGAGAAGAACTTGGCCACGGCCACACGCAACCTGGAGTCACTGGAGGAGGACCTGGACTTCCTGCGGGACCAGTTCACCACCACTGAAGTCAGTATCCTTGTCCTCTGGAGAGCAGCGCCCGTGCTTCCTCTGCCTCCCCAGGGTAGGCCGGGGTAACGGGAAAGGTTCCTTCTGAGGAGCGGAAGTAATTAGGCCGCGCGCGACTCGTGGTGAAGAGATAGTCAAAAGCAAAAGAGTTTATTTCGATGTCTTACAAAAGCCTTTTCGTCTCTCGGAACGCGGGAGAAAGGAAAACGTTTCTCTAAATAGCACGTAATTTTTTTAATGCTTTTTATCTAGGTAGGAGACATCACACAGCAATTTTACGTTGAAAAGCAAAAATCCCTTAAAAGGAAAAAAAATCTATACCCAATTTTAGATCTTGGCAGTCGCTAAGCTGCCAGTGCAAGGTGACCTCGAGGCCACCTCTGAGAGATGTTACGTTTTCCTGTGGTCCTAGAGCTCTAGCTAACAAGACTAGCTGTCTGATACCTCATCTTACATTAGCGTATGTGCGAAGAAAGCAAGATCGACTTCCCCCAAAAACTAATCATACTTACTCCTGCAAATGTATATGTGACTTTTTAAAAGCAGTCTAGTATTACTTTGCTAATGCACCAGATACGTTTCCATTCCTTCTTCAGTCTAGGCCTGGGGCATTCTTTTGCTTGGAAGATCTTTTTTGGCTCAAAAGAAAGATCTGGGCTACATCAGTGTAGAGATGGTAGGGGAAGTATGTAAGAAGATTAGAGAACCCAGGAAGTGCATACCGAGAACAGGAGGGGGCCCAGATTTTGTGAAGTTTTCACACAGAGCTTCTCTGACGTGGCACCTTCAAATTAGTCATCAGCTCTGGTGGTACGTTTCACTTAATGAGCACTGCGTGTTCAGTGCTATCTGCTACAGAGCACAGGGTCTGAATGGGTGTTAAACCTTCCACCAAGTGGCTGGGTGTTAATTCTGGGGTGCACTAGAGCTAGTTAGGGGTGTACAGCTCCGGTGTTGCGGGGGTCCAGGTGTTTCCGTCCAGCAGGCCTCTCGGAGTGGACGACCGCGGAGTTTCCTTAACCTCGGCTTCCCCAGACATGGCGCGCGTGTACAACTGGGATGTGAAGAGGAGGAGCAAGGACAACAGCTCGAAAAGCACCGACAAGTCTTAAAACAGCCACGCCCCACGAGGAGCCCGCCCAAACCTCTTTTTTTTATTTTTTTTTCTTTAAAAAAAACGGAAAACAAAAGTCGCCGAGCTATTTTTTTATTTTTATTCGGAGAGACTGCAGATAGGTCACCCTGGTACAGTTCTTCTTTTTTGTTCTTCCCCAAAAGCAGCCGACTGGGAGGTGGCGTTGGAGTGGCTGCTCTCTGGTGCTTGAGCAGGTCCGCAGAGACTCGGGTGCGATGTGGTCGACGCGTGTCTTTGTGTGGACACACCTTGCCCGAATGAACCAGCGAGCCGGGCCGGTCACGGTTCTGATCCGGCCTCGGCGGCGAGCGCTGCCCAAGCCAGTCACATCCCTCCTCCCTCCTCCCCCCACAGCCTCTGTTCCTCGTCGCCCCCTCCTGGGAAAAACCTTCGTTCTTGTTCACCCCTCTCCTGTGCAGACATGAGAACGGCCGCCTGTTCGTTTGTGGTATTTATTTGTCTGTATTATTAAATACAAGATTCAAATAGAAGTGGCCGATATGATGAGCTGACGGATCTGCTGTGTTTGTGGGTGTGTTTCGTGTAGAAGAGTGAACGTGTGTGCTGGATCGCGGGGGGGGGGCTGTGTGTATGATGACATCCCGTAGACGCAGCGCTGCACGATATTGTATTGAAACAAAAAGGTTTTTAGTAGCTCTAATGGTAAGTTACTGAAGCGCAGTGCTGCTGGGTGCTCCTCTGAAGACCAGCGGCAAAGGGGAGCTTGTTTTGCGGAATGAAGGTAGAGGCAGTGGAAGAGCAGGAGGGATTTCTGTGTGTGGATTGTCAAGTGGGCAGTGTGCAGTGTGTAATGTGCAATGCCACCACGCCTATGTAACATCCATTACATCAGGATATAGAGCACGACGGCAAAGGGTTGTTTTTAAAGGATTTGTTAGTAGTCTGTTCAGACCGTGTTGTGGTAGAGCCTGGAAAAAGTCATCCAGGTTGCAGGTTGTTCCAAAATATTAGTAGTCACTGGAATTTTGCTTGGTTTCACATGGTGATTAATTCAGAAGTCTAAATAAAAAAAAATGGTTTTGGTTATACTAAAAATTACCATTACCACTCGCTTAAATTGGAGCCTCCGATGGTTTACATTTTGCTACACAGTACTGGCTCCTGTCCCCCTGCAGGGAGAATGAGGAAGTGATGAGCTACAGGCTCCGCCCACCTTGGTGCCCTACAGGTTCCATCCACTCAGCTGGCCATCTTGGTGCCCTGTAGGCTCCGCCCGCTGCGCCGGCCACCTTGGTGCCCTACAGGCTCCGCCCACTCAGCCAGCCATCTTGATGCCCCGCAGGCTCCGCCCACTGCGCCGGTCACCTTGGTGCCCTGCAGGCTCCGCCCACTCGGCCGGCCACCTTGGTGCCCTGCAGGCTCCGCCCACTCGGCCGGCCATCTTGGTGCCCTGCAGGCTCCGCCCACTCGGCTGGCCATCTTGGTGCCCTGCAGGCTCCGCCCACTCGGCCGGCCTTCTTGGTGCCCTACAGGCTCTGCCCACTGGGCTGGCCACCTTGGTGCCCTACAGGCTCCACCCACTGAGTTAGTCACTGTGGTGGCCAACAGGCAGTGCCCACTGAGCTGTTCACCTTGTGATGTGCACATATGGGAGTGATGTGTGCCTTGCTGATGTGATTAGAAATCTGTCTGAAAAGTCTGGGGGACTACTGGAAGCAGAGGAGGTCCTGGTTGGGTAAGCCAAACTCTGTCTGACCTCTGAAGGCAGTGAGCCAGTTATTAGTCTTTTGGGCAGGTCTATAGAGCCCTGATACTAGCCTTTAAATCCAGACTCTAGCACAACTGGAACTGTATGTACACATGTCATTGTTTCAACTGTAACGGAAACGTAAACCATAATACAGCAAAAGACAAAATCATGGGATGGAGCACTTCAAAGCAGAGCTCAGGGTTCAGCGTGTGTCCATAATTTTCATGTGACCCACAATTTAAGATAAAATTGGTCAGTTTATGACACAGTGCAGTCGGTTTCGCAAATCAGAGCTTATAGTTCAAGCCTGTGCCCTGAGGGAACTTACTGCTGACCTCTGGCTCAATGCAATTTGTTTTTTTTTTGTCCATTTTTTCTTTTAATTTTAGGTTTAAACCACACCAAGAAAATGAATCTGGCCACATTTCCATTGCACTGTGATTTAGGGTTTTACACAAGCTGAAGAACGGCCCTTGGACACTCCTGTGATTCATGTCTTAATAGTCCAAGAATTGGATCACTTTGTGGGTTCAAAGCTTGTCTGTCGTGACAGGATGTTTTGCTGTGCTGGAAGAATATCCCTGTTTTTCATCACACTTGGCCACACATTCAGCTTGTTTTTTTTTTTAAGGTCGCACCGAATGGTAAAAATTGTTTTGCCAGGGTATCCCAGAAGCCCTGTTGTCACCAGTCAGCCCCTCTCAGCCAGCCAGCGTTTAACCCCTTGGCCTGGAGAGGCTGCTCATCACACCATTGTGCAGAATGTGGTCAGTTTAAGATGTAGCGTAGGCAGGGGCTGGAGGGGGGGTGGGGGTGGGAATGAACTCTGAGAAACAGGAACTTAAAAGATTGGAAAATCAGCAACTTTAATCCATTCGGTCATCTCACCATTTTATCCAACAGGGGGGGTCACAGGAGAGCCGGAGTCTGTCCTGGCAAGCAACAGGTGCAAGGCGGGTACACCCCGGACAGGACGCTAGGCCGTACAAAACAAACACACATGCTCACACCATGACCAATTTTCCAGGTGCCAGTTAACCTCTCCCGGTATGTGTTTGGGCTGTGGGAGCAAGCTGGAGCCTCCAGAGGAAACCCACGTGAACAGGGGGAGAACATACAAACTCCACACACATTGCACCCCAGGAATCGAACCCAGCAATGCTAGCCACTGTGCCACCCAGCAACATGAATATAAATAATAATGATTTCTACAGCTCCACCCATCTGTGTTTTTGGTTCTGGGGTTTGGTTAAGGCAAGGCCCTGTCCTGTTGTGAGATGATCAGCTCAGCTGCCTACAGAACCACACCTAAGGACCTCTGGGTGAACTTGTTTCTCCAGCAAGAAATGGTCAATTGACATTGCCCTGTGTAGAGACTAGGGCAGGGATTTGCAATCATGATTATGGTGAGTCCAGTGTGTGTGTTCCAGGTTTTCTTTGTAATTCAAGTCTTAATGAGCTAAAGCTGCTTAATTGCTGGTGTAATTGGACCAATGCAAACACTACAACCTATGAGTGCTGCTTTAAAGATACCTAGAACATCTGCAGACAGGCTAGCCAGTCTGCAGGTGGATGCTGCACATTGGTGGTGGTGGAGGGGAGTCCCCATTACCTGTAAAGCGCTTTGAGTGGAGTGTCCAGAAATGTGCTACATAAGTGTAAGCAATTAATTAATTGGCCCTCCAGGACCAGGACTGGACAGGTTTATTTGCCAAAGTGCACAAAGCCCCGAGTGGGTAGTACTGACTTGTTCTTTGCTGCCATCTAGTGGTTTAGTTTGGTACTTAAGCAAACTGGTGGGCCGGGCTGAATATGCAGGTCGATGAGTTCTAAAGGCTAGGCAGTTCAGAAAACCTTTCTGTTTCTGGGTAGAGAGTAACTCTGCTATATATATCTTGTTTAATAGGTGTTGGAATGTTAGCGACATGACCATCAGGCTCAACAGAAATTACACTTCTTGTATAGAGTCAGATTCTTGTTTGTGTTTGTGTTATGGGTTGTACTTTAATGCTTTACAACGCTAAACCTTGAAGAGTATGCGATCATATTAGTCTGGAAAATAATGTGGACCATACTAGTTTTCCACAACTTGAAAACTGTAATTTGTCAATTGGTTGTGTATTCATTGTTTATGCTAGGACATAGTGGAAAAACTAATCAAGATAAGTGCCCTAGATTTCAGCTTCCTTTAAACAATGATTTTTTAGTTCAGCCCTCTTTTAATTAAAGCAGCGGCTGACACTGCAGACCTGTATGGGTTTCAGTAAGAGAGTCCAGGCCTTGAAGATGAACAGTTTCTTCAAATAACAACCCATCTAATAAGCCTTACCACACTTGGCGGAATTAAAACGTGGAATTAAAACACGTGACGCATTTTTTTTGTTTTAACCAGAAAAAAGGGTTTACAAGTCACATTTTTTTTTTTTAGTAGTTTTCAGTTCTTTTGCTAGATACAGGTACTTTTTCCAAACCCTTGACCGCTACATACACTGAACAGCTCGAGTTGAAAATTCACATTTCAGGACCTACAGCTTAGGACACAGCAAACGAAAAAGAGAGCAGAGAAGCAGACGTTCTCGATTGACATTATTTCAGACCCGTGCTATTGCTGTAGGAAGCCAAGTTGGAGCCCAGTCCTGTATAGCACAGCATCTTATAGGTAAAGCTCAGCGATGCCAGGCTGTGAGAAAGTACACAGAAGCCACTGGGAAATTAAGAAAGCTGTCGCAGAGAAGAGTGCTGTTCAGACTAAAGGAAGGGGTATGAACATATAAAAGTTCCTGGCTCAGCTGTGTGCTGTTGAGTCCAGTCTAGCCCAGAATTTGCCTTATTTCTGTGAAGCAAAAGCATGGCTCCTGCTTACCGGCACCGAGCCCGAGGCTGTAGAGGGGGGAAAAAAAAAGCAGATTCTATCTTCTCCTTCAGCCCATCTTCCCCCTCACAAATGGAGGCAAGGACGTCTGGGAGAGATTCCTGCCAGCCCCACTCCAGCCCAAGCCTTCATTTGAACCCTAACCTCTCTCTCTGCCCCTCTCCTCCTCCACCACCGCCACCAAAGCTAGTCAGTCTTGCACGGTTATGAGCTGTACTTCAGACGGGTGGCTCTCGGTAATTACAGCCACCCCTTGTCCCAGCCGGGTCAGAGCCCGTTGGCACCAGTTCTGCCAAGAGAACCTTGTGAGCGGACTGCGTTCTTGTCTTCGGGTCGTGTGGGAACAGGCCACAGACGGCTGTCGGTGTGTTGGTCGTGTCCTGCTTGGTCAGACATCCCCAGGACCTTGTTGCAGGCAGCTGTGCAGCTCCGCGGACACACAAGGACTAGTTCAAGAAAGGGGCTCAGCTGGAGAGCAGGCAGAGGGTGGAAAGTGCTGCACCAGCCTGTTGGCGCACTGGGTTAGTGATGGCCAAGGGAGACTGCACTGATACTGGGTGGCAGACGCACTCCCAGATCGAATTCCACGGTGAAAAACAGGATGTAGGAATGTTTGATTTGAAGGCGATTTGACGTTTATTAGTTGATATACATGCAACCGGTATGGGGCACATCTTTATTCTTATATAAGAGTGCAGTCTCGCGTCTGCCGCAGAGTGGAACAGGGCACAGAAATACCCACAGGCACACTTAACACATTTACGGATCTTTTTCTGGGTAAAAGATTTTGAAAATGCCTCTAACGTTAGTAAAATGGGGGGGGGGGGGGGGGGGGGGTATTAGATTTCCAAACAGATGGGAATATTTTCTAAATCAGCAGAACTAGTTGTTTTTCCAAATGACAAAAAGAAAGGAAATGGGAAATGCGTTTCTCTACTTCGTAATGCGCTTAAAAAAAAAAAACGTTTTCGAAAGGATCCTGAGACGAGCACAGAGTGCGAGCCTTACAGAACAGCGGCTCGCCGCGAGATGAGGGCTGTCAGAAGCCGACAGCCTCTGGCCAAGTGGCTTGAAAAGGCAAATCGGTCTTAGGGCATTCATGCACGCGTCGAGGATGAAAAGGAAATTTGCCTTTTCTTTCACGGTTCCTTTGCGTTCACATTCCATGCCATTGTTCTTTAAAAAGGAGAACAGTAGTCTCTCTCCAGTCCTTTCAGCGGGTTTCCAGCGAGATCTTTCTCGTTTAGTGGGCTGAGGTTTCTCTTTCTTGCCACCTGCTGTGAGAATGTTTTTTTTTTTTTTAAAAGCCTTCATTAAAAACACAAACACAAAAAGAAACAGGAGTAAAAGAAATCTGAAACGTGTGGACACCTCAGTTTGCGCCTCGTTCAAAGGAGGATTCGGGTGACAAACGGGTGTCAAACCTGGGAAACCTGTGTTAATGAAGCCGTCTCAAACACACACACACACACACACACACACACACACACACACACACACACACACACACACACACACACGGGCAGGGGCAGGGGCAGGGGCAGGGGCAGGTTGTGTCGGGTTCACTCAGTCCACAGTGGAGACCTGGGGTCAACGCAGAGCATGGAGAGTAAAGTGAGCCATTTCTGAGGGCTGGGGGGGGGGCTGAGCACCCCCAAAAATCCAAGTGGAATCCGGTGGGGGGGGTGGAGACAAACCCACACCTCCCCGACCAATCCCTTTGCCTCTTTAAAGTTTGTTTTCAGTGTTTCCATTTCTCTTTTTAGCATCGGGAGTGCCGCAGCACAAGCAGGCTGCCTCTGGCCGGCGCCCGTGGGTCTCCCCTGCTCTGCGCTCACCTCAGGCCTGCGGGGGGGGGGGTCGGACCGCTCCTCCCCCTTGCCACACAACGCTCCTGGCTCACCGGGGTTGGGTACCATGCGGATGACCAACTCAAAGCCAGCTTAACAGCCCAGAAGGAAAAAAAAACAACAACCTAGAAATTAGTGTTCAACAGCTGCAGAGGCAGAGGCAGGAGAACAAGCACGGCTCTTTGCGTTCTGATGAGATTTTCCCCAAGTCGTGACCGTCGGTTTTCATTATTTTTAAAAAACTGGCTGCAGTCTTCAGGCGAGCCCAGCACTGTCTGCCGCTCAAACTGCAAGATGGGTGCGGTCACGGGTCCTGGTGGGTCTCCCAAGTTCTTACACTGCTAGAGGGGATCGCTGGGGGGGGGGGGGGGGGGCTGTGCTTTGTAATGGCTGGTGTCTTGACTTTGCACTGGTGCGTGTGCGCGTGTGTGGCGAGAGACTGGCGCCCTCGATCGGCTCACGATCACCACGCCTGGTCCTCGCCGGAGCCTTGCCCCCCCCCCCGTGTGGTCCCTCACCGGGGGGGATCCAAGTGGCCCAACACGTTGGCAGGGGGGGAGGGGGTCCCGGCCCTTTTAGGTGTCCCGCTGGGAGTCTCGCCCTCTCTGCCTCCCAGAAGCCCGGAGAGCGAGAGGCCTGCTGCACCAGGAGAAAGGCGAGGCCGGGCCAGGTGGGAGCCCGGCGCCGGGGTTGGCACTGGGGTGGTCTGCGCCGATGGGAGTCTCTGTGGCGCAGGCACGGACAGGTGAACGATGTTCCGCGGTTGGAGTGGGGGGGGGGCAGCAGCTTTTGAGTCATCAGAGGGTCTCGGTGGGGGAGGGGGGAGAGAGGGCAAGCAGCCTCCAGCCCGTCTGGCTGAAGCAAGGCGAGGAAAACACCACACAGGGGGGCACTGGGAGAGTGGGTCAGCCACGCTGGCCTTGGCCCCTCAGGAGGGGAGGGGAGAGCGGGGACGGGGGGGCTCGAGAGGTCAGCTCAGTGGGGGGGAGGGGTCGGCAGATCAGCAGAGGCACCGGCGGTCGCTCTTCATCACCTCCTCGGACGAGTGCACCACGTTGGGCACGAAGCCGCTCTTCACACCCTCCCAGCCCTCCTGGATGGTGATGTCGCCACGCTTGACCAGCTCGAAGATGTCGCGCGTCAGCTCGGTGAAGGCCTTCTCCACGTTGATGGCGTCGCGGGCCGACGTCTCCACGTAGCGCATGCCGTAGGCCCCCGCCAGCTTCTCCGCCTCCTGCCGGCCCACCTGCCGCTGGGCCTCCAGGTCGCACTTGTGCCCCACCAGCACGAAGACGATCTGCAGCGGCTGCACGTGGCTGCGCGCCTCCTCCAGCCACTCGTGCACGTTCTGGAAGGAGCGCCGGTTGGTGATGTCGAAGAGCAGCAGCCCGCCCACCGAGTTGCGATAGTAGGCCCGGGTGATGGACCTGCAGGTGGGGGGGGGGGGGGGAGGGAGAGGGAAGAGGGGCTTGGGGTCAGCAGGACAGCAGGAAAAGCACGAGCAGCTCACACAGCTTTAGTAGCATGTGGCCCTAAGTAATGCCCTGCTGTATGGATGGTGATATAATAAATACGAATCTGTACACTTGGATCGTGGTACACTCTACTCAAAGCGCTTTACAGGTAATGGGGATCCCCTCCACCACCACCAGTGTGCAGCCCCACCTGAATGATGTGATGGCAGCCAGAGTGCACCAGAACAGTCCCCACACACCAGCTCTCAGGGGGGAGGAGAACAGAGTGATGAAGCCAGTTCAGAGATGGGGATTATTAGGAGGCCATGATTGGTAAAGACCTGGGGTAAATTTTGGCCAGGACACTGGGGTAACACCCCTACTCTTTTCGAGAAACGCCCTGGGAGTTTTCATGACCACAAAGGGTCAGGACCTCGGTTTTACGTGTCATCTGTAGGATGGCGCCTGTTTACAGTATAGTGTCCCCGTCACTATACTGGGGCATTAGGACCCACACAGACCACAGGGTGAGCGCCCCCCGCTGGCCCCACTAACACCTCTTCCAGCAGCAACCCCAGCTTTCCCAGGAGTCTCTCATCCAGGTGCTGACCAGGCTCATACCCGCTGAGCTCCAGTGGGCTACCCGCTGTGAGTTACAGGGTGATATACAGTAGCTATGATAAATAGAAATATGAAAAGTAGCCCACAAAACTGCAGAATTCCTCAGTTTTCACCTCGTATTTCTGCCTCTATTTCAGCACGGCTGACTATTGGACTACAGGGTCAGGCTGTGACTCTAAATATCGAACTGAAGCAGGAGTATCGACAAAGAATATTGCCCGGGGTGGAATAACTTCTTCATCTGCACTGCTGTAACCGCTGTAAAGGCTGAACGAAGTAATATTCGGAATAACGGAAGAGTGAGAGTACTGGAGTCACTGAGGCAACACCGCGTGTGCCACTGGAGTACTTTTGTGATTTATCCTTACTTTATGGAAATACCCCTCCATGGTAAAGTGACAGTTCGTGTGACAGCCTGTAATTTGAGGGTGTTTAATAACAGGATGATTAAATCTCACTGTAACAGTTACTCAAGTTGAGAAAAAAAAAACTATTTTTTTACGCTGACTGATTGCGGTATTAAAAATGGCTGGACTCATCACCGGCATAATCGGGCTGAAAACGAATAAATAAAATATTTTTTTTTGCTCAAAAAAACGAAACCTAGTTTTTTAAAAAGCAAAAAAAATGACTCAGACGATTATGCGATGCACCGTTGAATAGGTATTTCTATTTCTTATAAAAACGACCGCGGACGTCATCATCACGCCCCCGGGTGCTCTGCCTGTCGCTGTTTGATGTCATTGTCCTAATTAGCGCACAGACGCTAAGATTTATTCTTGGGGCGTAATGACCCCACTGTCTCCAAACGCCGGCTTTTCATTTACGAATTCCTGCCCACATCAGCTGACGCTGAGGACCGGCGGAAATACGGGTGAGGTAATCTACTGTATTTTTTGGAGACAAAATCTAGTCGCCGGATTTATAAACCCGACCGTGAAATGCGTCTTTTTAGGGGAAAAACTCTTCCAAACGCATTTTGCCAGCTTGCCGGAGTTATTTTGTGGATACGCGCAAGAATTCGTACAAGTTTGTTTGTTTTTTTGGCCTTAAAATCATATAAGAATTTGGTAAGTGAGGTATGTAGCATCACAGACCACCTTTTTTCAGCAACTTTTTTGATACACAAAACTCAAAGCAGGCGAAGAGACGCACGCAAGAAACACGCCCCTTCTCCCGGTACCTGAATCGCTCCTGGCCAGCGGTATCCCAGATCTGTAGCTTGATGCGCTTCCCCGGCTCGATCTCCACCAGGCGAGAAAAGAAGTCCACGCCAACCGTCGGGTCAGAGACCTGAGCGAACCGTCCCTCGGTGAACCGCCGAATCAGACACGACTTCCCCACGGTGGAGTCTCCGATCACGATCAGCCGGAACTGATACAGCCATATAGCCTCCATGTTGTCCAGCCTGTCACACAGAGCAAACCAAACCCGCACTGCTCAGCTGCCCGGTAAAATTGTCAACAGAGCCCACCTCCGCCCCCTACCCTCGGTTTTTTTTTTATAAGCAAAGAGAGAGGTGCTTCTGAATTTAAACTAGGGGCGGCTGGAGCAAAAACACGGCGATTCTTTGTTTGCACAGCAGTACTTGGCTGCTTTTATTTTAAAAGGAATGCCAAAGTGCTGGACTGGTTCCGTTCTGATTACAACGCTCTGTTGACACTTTTAAACGGCGCCAGACATCGTGTGGACGCGTTCGCTTTAATCAAAATCAGCTACACAACACAGAGGTTTCTAATCTAAACCTTGTAAATGAAATACAGCCCATTTGCTTGCGCACGTTTTGTTATAGCACTCACATTATTTTTTTTGGGGGGGGGGTTTCCAATCAAGGCCCACCGTCAGGCGCCAGGATACTACGCGATTAAATCCAGGAAAGACGCTTTTTTTTTACAAGAAGGAAAACTTGCAACTGTGTGTGAAACTCCCAAGGAAAATCGAGCTAATGCCCAATGCTGGAATCCACCAGACGTGCTCAGGAAGAGAGGGGGAGGCCTCGCATGGCTCATTCGAAAACACAGCTGTGTGGATATTTTAAATACTCCCCCTTTTCCCTTTTTTTTCTGGGGGTTTTGCTTCATTTTGCCTCCAGTTTAAGTGGCGCGGAAATGGCTTAGGCTGCTCATCATTTCTCGCCCGAAAATAACGACAAGCGCCACTTGTCCGACGTGCAAATGCTCTGCTCAGCTCCCAGATGGTCGTGTCTCCGCTCTATTGTCCGCTGATACCGAACTGGAAATGCGAGAGCGGACGCTGTAGTGGCCGCATGTGAGCAGGACACAGCTCCTTCAGCCTCCAAACACACAGATAATGTGTCTCGGAGAGCCCCAAGGTCAGAACAGCCTCCATTTTGCAAATATCAGCAGCACGAAATGTCTGTGGACACAAGATTTTTAAGCTATGCATAATTTTCAACGATATCACTCCTGTTAGTTTAAGTAGTATTAGGGCTCACGTTACACAACGTCGAGATTGAAATCCGCTAAGCACCACGGAACTACCGCCTACTTTTCACATTAAATAATCGAGCTTTGTTATAAAATACCGTGTATTTAAATACAAAGAACCTGGGGGAGTATTTTCAATACATCGTGAAACGACATACAAGGCCCCTTGTGACAACACTCTTAACTTTAAACGGTGGCAATGAAAGCATTAAAATAAGAGACGATGTAATAATTACACATAATTACCGTGCACGGTTAAGCTTCTCAGAGTGTGTAGCCTGCAGATTCCATCGTCCAGAACAGACGTTCTCTCGGAAAATGCACACAGATTAGGTAGTCCAAAGGAAAGCATAAAAGCTTATCCCAAAATGTTTAATGGAAAAAAAAAATCCAGTTAGTCTTACAGCGACCTCTCGTAAGGGAAAAATCCGCTCGCCCTCCAGCCAGCTAGCTTTATTTTGTTGGGGAAAAAAAACTATTTCATAATTTAGAGATGTATTCTTCACAATGTAAAAAAAACTGCGTTCTCTCCCCGTACCTGGAATATTTTATCCCAGTTTTCCCATGTTTAAAGATGGAGAGATGTTTGGGGAAAAATTGCTGATGAAATGGCAGCAGCGACAGCATCATATAGCCTGACTCATCCAGCATCAGCACCAGCGCCATAATACTCCTAATAGAAGCGGAATACGCACTTCCTGTGGAACGCCTACACAACATGCGCAAAGCAGTTACCATAAATATCATGATAAAAGTTACCAACCTTCTGAAAATCGCTATTTCCTGTATTTTTTTTATCCAGGGCGAATATATTGACCCCAAGTCTCATCCAAATTACATTAATTTCGTTTAAATTAATGTTAACCACAGAAACTGCTTTACAAGTAATTGGCTAAAAAAACATTGAAATTAATACTTTAATAAATTAAAGTAAATCCTGCTCAGATTTGAAACAAAGCACCAATCATTGAGTAGCATTGCCTCCTAGCACTGGAATTAATTCTAATTAAAACTCTATTAACATGCAAATTTAGTTCAAATCTGATAGTTCAAAGCATACAGAGACAATCAGATGTGAGCATGCACTCCAATTTCCTTATCAGTGAGTGTCTAACAGGAGCTGGCATTTTGATATCCATCTAAATGTAAATTTTAATAGTTTTTCTCATGTTCAACTTCTCATGCTTCTGGCACTTAAAAGCCAGCCTTATCACTAATACATCGAGGCATTGTTTCTATCCAAAGCAATTTATTTTTGTAGTAAAAGCTGAGCATTTTACTACAGTAAATGGGAGTGAAATGGTACAGTACATCTAGGGTGCATCAGCAGCTTCCCCATGTGAGACTGGAGCCCAGAGCCTGGGCCTCCATCACTTAGTTGGAAAGCCTGTTCCCCCAATACAGGGTCTGTCTCTTACACCACTCAGACCTGCATTCATCTTCCTTTCACCTGCTTGGTTTCTGCAGCTTTGCAGAATATTGAACATCAAAATAAAATCACCGTGCTCTTTATGCAGTTATGTGTGGCTGTTCATGAACATGTTTTGTTGTCGATTTGAGCACTCTGATCTTTCGGGGCTGAGTGCCCCGCAGTGCTGTTTTTACAAGCACTAAGTCGCCGTGTCAGTGAGAGAGAGCTGAGTGGGCGCTGGGGATGAGGCGATCTCGTCTGGTGAATGTCAGGCCTGGTGATAAAGAAGGAAAAACAAAGAAAGGAGACAATTCACCCGCACTTATCAAGAGTTCCACGCCTCCCTGTCGTTGGTACGCTGGACGCCGGGCCCAATCGGCAGAACATTGCTTGCCCTCTGTGGGGCTCACAGCCTGCCGAGACATTGCAGCTCAGCACCGTCTGTGGATGGTCGGGGGAGATCCGGTGCCCCATGGGCTACGACACTGCACCAAGATCAATGAGGACCCCAAGCGGTCTGGGCAGAAGTGTCCCGTCTCTACAGGACTCCCCCAGCAGTGACCGAGGGCATCCTGACTGCAAGGCGCTACAATGATCAAGTCCCGGGAGCTGACCTGAGCTCCTCCTGGGAGCTCCTCCTGATGGGAGCCCATTCCAGCAGGGCGGCGCATGTCCTCCTGCTGCTCGGGAACAGATCCGGGCCGCTGTGCTGCGGCTGTCCCAGCCCCCAGACTGCAGCTGCACTGAACACGCGTGGGAGGAGCTGGGACATGTGGCAGCCAGGGCTCAGAGCCCAGAGAACGGGCTCATGCTTGTCCCGGCTCTGCAGGAGGACTGGGGTGAATCTGTAACCCAGGGAACAGCAGCAGCCCCAGGGGTACTATAGCAGCCCCAGGGGTACACCGGGAGTCACAGGGGTACAGCAGGAGCTCCAGGGGTCACAGGGGTTCTTGCTGAACTTTCTCCAGCAGAGGCATCTCCTGTACCAGCCTGTGACTTTCCCAGCTGACTCCCTGTTGATGAGAAATATTAATCAGCAAAATGCATCTACCTCTGTCATGTCTGTTCAATACAGTGTCAGTGCAGCTGCTGCAAAAAAGATTTTTATATGTGGCATATTTACTAGTGACTGTGAATGTGTTGCAGTTCTAAACGATAATCTTAATTTAAAGCGCAGTCTGAACAACATCTTCAATTCAGTGCTGAAGTTTCTCAGTCCAGCAGTTTAAATAAACCTGACGAATCCTGGCTCCTCGTCCAGATGTTTACATAACACGTGGTTTGTAAAAAACCCCAGATGTAAGCACGCCCTTTGTGGTGAATGCTGGGTATTGAAGTACGTTTTCCGTTTTACCCGTGCTGACTTTCTGAAACAAAACTACAACTCCCACCGTGCATTTCAACACCAAATTGGGTGGGGCCGTATTGGAGAGCTATTGAGCAGCTGAGCCTCTGACAGTGGCAGTTGGCAGAGGAGAGTTTGAGATACCGGTGGGAGAGCAGCCCTAACAACATTTAAATTTAAATTTTCCATGATAAACGAAACAGATACGCAGATTACATCGGGTACCATTATGGAAGCAAGAAAAATATTTGCTAAGAACTTTATGTCATAAAGACCGAAGGAATCTCAAAAAAGTAAGAATTGTGGCAAAATCCCTCAGATATACACCTCAGACGTAAAGGAGAAATAAACATCAGCCTGAGGTATAACACGTCATTGTCGACGTGTTATAGTTTTCATTTACTCTCGAATACGCTGGAATTGGAATAACGCGCCGTGTTCCGTTATCTGTGCCTGGAGAATTAAAACCCGGCGAAAGTAGCTCAAAACTTGCGAAGGTAACTTCGTGAGATGCATTTAAACTGACGCCAGCCCACCTGCGAAACCAAACCGGCCTGGGGCGATATTACTCCACGTTAACCCTCGCAGAAGAGGTGCCAGGGGTGAGCGATCATGGACCAGCCGCAGAAGGAGTTCCTGTTCAAGGTTCTCGTTATCGGAGACCTCGGGGTCGGAAAGACGTCGATCATCAAGCGCTACGTGCACCAGATTTTCTCCCAGCACTACAGAGCCACCATCGGCGTCGACTTCGCGCTCAAAGTCATCAACTGGGACGACCACACAGTAATCAGACTCCAGCTCTGGGACATTGCAGGTGAGGCGACTCTCACTGCTTCTTAACCTCGTATTTCCTCCCCGCTCCGGCATTACAGTCCAGCGTGCTGATATACGTACTAGTTTTGACCTCAGTTTGTCGTCTTGCGTTATTCGCTACTTTTGGGGATGAAGCGAGCTGCCGTCACCAAAACCCCCCCAAAAAAGTTAACTATCCCGTCTCCCCTAGACCCTCCCCAATAAACCCCCGCCAGCCAGTTCTGTGGAATTTGGGGGTATAGTGCCAACAAAGTCGTCTTTCGCAACAGGACCATCGGTGATTGTCTTTCTCGAGTATGAGGTATATTAACAGTCGATGCGATAAAATGTTCTTGAAAAGATCGATGCACAAGATGAATCGTGCGTAAATCCGGTTCTGTTATCTCCTTCTGTGTTAGTTCGGGATATCCTGTAATTTGTTATCAGATCAAAGGTCCTGCGTTTATAACATTTATCATGAGTCTGAAAAGCATAGAAAGCTAATTTGTTGAGCAAAATCTGCCTATTGACATCAATCACGCACCCTTTTTGTACAGCGTCTTTCACGAATCATCACCTCAAAGTGCCTAAAAATCAAACGAGCCAAAACCAAAGGCAGCAGCAACACGAGACTGCATGCCTTAATACAGTGACTCAAGACCTCGATTTCCTCAAACTTCCTCAAAACCTCAATTCTAAGACTGCATTTTACAGTGCTGACTAACAGAACCGAAAGAGTAGTCTCCTGTGGTCTGGAGCCTAGTTTTGGTATTCATCTGAGTTTTGGTATTGTTATGATCTGCACTAAAGTGCATTTCCACCAGAAAAAAGCCTGGATTTAAATCCAGACTTTGAGCTGCCTGCTCTTCTCACATTGGAAACCCAGTAACTGAGGGTGGGGTTGCACAGGGCAGAGACTCTGAGTACCCTGAGTTACATTTTCAACTGGCAGGACAATAGATAGTCAGATTTTTATTCCAAACTTGGAAGGACATATTCCTTTTGCAGTGTGGCTTTATTGCAGCACTTGCTTTATTGCAGCACTGGCCTGGGCTGTGTATAACAGTGTCTTTAGTATGAAGACTGGTTTTATAGTCACAAGACACACATTCTTGTCTTGTGCTGCTGGTGTTATTACACATTTCTTAGCCCGGTTCGCGACCTCTGCCCTCTCTTTGTTTCTTTGTCTTCTGCTTCCATGGAGAACTCGGAGCAGGAGCGCGTCTCTCGGGTTAATCTGCAGGAGCCTGGTCTTGTGCTCAGATTGTGATCACATGAGTTGGATATGTGGTGCCAGCGGTTCCCTACCATTTCTTTTCCCAGTGTCTCGCGTGAGGATTCTGCCTTAAAACACAGAGAGAGAGAAAGCACAGCACAAGCCGAACGACATTCATTCACCCACTGTGACACACACACACACGGAGACAACAAACTTCAGAATGCCACAGGACGCTAAAATTAAAATGATATGCTGGCTGAGTGACTAACCAGGGTGAGAGATAATAAGGAGAAACACCCTGACAAAGTATGGGCTCAGTGACCACAGTCGAGCCACAGGCAGATGCAGACCTACGGTAGCGGCCCAGAAAGGCCCTCTCTGCTGCTCTGCAAGGAGTGCTCCAGTTCTCCAGGATTAGACAAACATTCTTCCCCCAAAATAACTCATCTATTCCCAGAATCCCCTTTCCTGCCAGAATCAGAGCAGTTTCCTCTCCTACTGGGGGAGGAAGATCAAGAGAGCTGCAGCCCAGTATGTGATCTCCCCTCACAGCCTGAGGACTGTGAGCCTCTCAAATAGTAACATTGGTTGTTTTAAGTGTATAATAATAACGCTTTTACTGTAAACAGCAATTCCTGGATCAGACAAATAAAGCTGTTAGAACTGGAATTTGAGAGAGTGTTCCAAGTTCCGAAGATCATTAGAAAGCGTTTCCAGGCTGTATTGACCCTGATACAGACTGTATGTCTTTTGCACTGTGGCCAAACTGTATGTTTGGCCTCATTCTCTTGATTACTGGTGATTAGGAAACGCTGACGCACTGTTCTGATCACTTCAGAGCTCCCGGGAAGGAGAATAAAAAATGAATTGACCTAAGAGTTTTTTATTTCCAGAAAAAAAAGGTCGTTTCAACATCTCTGCCTTTCCTCATCAGTAGAAAGAAACTGTTGTACAGTTGACAGTTGGCGATTAGAAGCAGGCAGTGCTCCAGCCCCTGCGAGTGGGGTGGGTGGGCGTGGCAGAGGGTGTGGTGGGCGTGGTAGTGGGCGTGGCAAACACTGAGCCTCTCTTCCCCCGCAGGTCAGGAGCGCTACGGCAACATGACGCGGGTGTACTACCGCGAGGCCGTGGGGGCGTTCGTGGTGTTCGACGTCACCAGGGTGTCCACCTTCGACACGGTGCTCAAGTGGAAGGGAGACCTGGACTCCAAGGTGACCCTGGCCGGCGGCAAGCCCGTTCCCGCCGTCCTGTTGGCCAACAAGGCGGACCAATCGCGCGAGGGCCTGAGCCCGCAGCTGCCCAGGCTGGATGCGTTCTGCAAGGAGAACGGGTTCGTGGGCTGGTACGAGACCTCCGCCAAGGTAGGGGCCACCCCCAACGTGAACCCCGCCCCTAATCCTTTCCCGCGAGGATATCACAAAGGTTACGAATGTGAGGAGGCTGTTGGTAGCTGGCTGATCCCAGGATGTCAACCTTTCTTTCTAGAAAGAAACGGGGACATCAGCTTCCCTGCGGCTGGGATGGCCTTCTCTACACAGCCGGAGACGCACCTCCCCCCGCTGTCCATGTCTGTCCCCTGGTCCGTGTTTTATTCTCGGTTCCCAAGAAGCCCGCTGGGTTCTTGTCTCTGTCAGTGCTCTACCCTGTGAGGGCTGTCCATACTGGACTCTGATCCCCCTCGTAGCGAACCAGGGACCCTCTCGATGTGCAGCAGAAGGGATTGTTTTTTTAATCTGCACATTCAAGTTTGAGACACAGATTCCCTCCAGCTGCTGTGCTAGTCCTAGCCTTTGGTTGTTAAAAACTATAATGGTATTAGTACTATATAGCACTACCCTTACATTCACTGCCAATGTAGTCATGTAGTCTCTCATCATCTCTGTAAGATGACAATACCCGCGGGGTGTCAGCTGCTGCTACCCCGAATGCTGTTTGTTTAAATTTGGAAATATCTAATGATGATCAATCACTAATACAATTATTAATCTTTCATGACTTCTCACCTGCATTGAAACATTACAATTGGCCTTTTTACTTGCGTTGCAAACTATGCTGCAACAGTTTAAAATTAAAATTGTGCACATCGGAATGGCAGATTGAAAGGCATGTGCATTTAATTTAGGTTGAAATTAGAGACAGAACGCAGTATTCCCAGCTGGAAGATGCCTCTGTGCAAGGTGTAATGAAAATAGAACTGGAAAATCATTTAAAATTGAAAAGAATTATTTTATTTTCTGAAATATTGTATTGTGTTACACTGATTTTTTGTGGTGGAAAACAAATGATATCCCCTAGCGGACAGCATATTGCTTTGGTCACGGTACAGGAGAAGCCCGGGCTGGTGAAGGCTTCTACTCATGCCTTCGCATGACTCTGGGAATTTTCCCTGTGCATTCCTGAGGGGCTCAGCCATGGAGAAGGGCTTTAGAATTTCTCCTTTGGGTCTCAGAGGCTGCCCCCTCCCCTCCTCCAGGTGTTTTCTTAAAATAACATTTAAGTTGAAATGTGGAGCAGACAACCAATCCAGGCATCGGCACAGCACTTTCCTCGCCCAGGCAGTTACACAGGGGGCTTCAAAAAGCCGGCTTGTGACCCAAGGTGCACGTTAAGCTCTGCGGCCCAGAAAGCGAGCTCGGGGCTGGGCCGGGTCGCCAGTGTGCCAGGGCACTGATGGCACAGCGCCGCAGGGGTAGGGCAGGGATAGGGCAGCCGGGGCTCTCTCAGCCCTTCGGCACGGGGCGACGCCGGAGACCTGACGGACGTCTGCAGTGGCTGATCGACAGCTCAGCAGATGCCTCCTCTGGGCTCTGTCCTGTCTGTGGAGCTTGTCAGTCCTCCCCACGTTGCCTCCAGAGCTGGGCACTGAGGGGTCATTGCTGGAGCTTCGAGGCTTTAGAAGGAATGCCGGTTCCGCATGGGATCAGTGTGTGGTCAAAAACTAGGTGGAGCGGAGAACTGTTTTGTGGTCATGAGACCTGATGCAAGGCGTCACCATGTGTGTGACATCTGCTCCTAACGTCACGCGTGCCTGTTAGATGGCACTTCAAAGCCACTCGGTTTCAATGAGGGGCTGTGTTAATCTTAGCTGATTAAAGCAGGACACACCCTGAATAACCACTTTAATGCTAAAGGCACAGGCATCGTATTCTCAAACCGCGCACACGCTGCAGCGGTCATCCGAAGTGTTTCATCACCCTTCTTTCATGTCCTGAGATTTCGTTCACTGCTGCAGGGTGCTAGATAGGAGTAAAAGTGCACCGCTGTTTTCTAAAACTGTTTCTTCCATCCATGCATTGGCTAACTGTTTCATCCAGTTCAGGTTTGCGGGGGAGCCGGAGCCTATCCTGTCACAAGGCAGGATACACCCTGGATGGGACGCTAGTCCATCGCAGGGAACACACAGATACAAGCTCACACACACTCCCACAGGGCCGAGTTTCCCAGAACCAATTAACTTACCACCATGTGTTTGGACTGTGGGAGGAAACTGGAGCTCCTGGAGGAAACCTACGCAAATGTGGGGAGAACATACAAACTCCATACAGACAGTACCCCAGGTCCAGTATTGAACCCAAGCCCCCTGCAGTGCTCACCACTCTGCCATGAAACTGTTTCGTTGTTTTTTTTGCTGAGTTAATTAAAGAGAATGTAGGACAGGCATGTGAATGGCAGCCGAGATCAAATTGTAAAATTGTACTCCACTGCTCTATTCAAGCAGGAGTAAATAAACTCGCTGGCCTTCATCACAGTCACAGGGAGGCTCTAATTAAATCAGCAAAGTGCTCTCAGGGCAAGTGCGATTGGTGGGGTTGTGTGTGTGGGTATGGTGAAACTGGGTTGGGGAATTTCGCAGTCACAGTCTGTGACGTAGCTGAATAGTTTGCCTGCCACTTCAAACAGCCCGTCCCACTAAATGACACAGAACCAGCTGTTCCCACATAACCTGCTCCGTGTTTTACTGCAGTGCAATGCTCATTACCAGCTACAGTATGTCTTCCAGTCTGCAGAGAGCGGGTGGGGCAGTGCTCTGGACTGCACAGGGTTAGAATAAGACCCCTGTTGCAAAGCTGTTTGTGCCACTTCAGGTTCTATACAAGCTCTGGGCTTCTGTACAAATAGCTCTCCTGAAGTGGAAAGCAAAATCTTTCTGCCTGTTTTATAGATGTTTAGCTCCACATGCTTGTCTATGTGTGTGCATTCTGAAGGAAGTAACAAGCAAGCATTGCCCATTGCCAGACACTGAAGAGCCTGGTGCTGATAAAAAGTGGAATGACCAAACTGCTGTGGAGTTTTTTTTTAATCCGCACTTCTGCTTCCTGTGTCTTCCAGGAGAACAGCAACATCGAGGCGGCAGCGCGTTGCCTGGTGGAGAATATCCTGGCCAACGAGGAGAGCTCCGGCACAGACCCGGACCCGGGACTGGTCCTGCCGGGCCTCAACAACAACGCCAAGCGCGAGTCTGGCGGCTGTGCCACCTGCTTCAAGTCTTAAAAAATCTCAAGACCTGGAGATCAACATTCCCGGCTGCCCAGACCGCTGGAACGAACAAAAACTGGGGGGAAAAAAGTCCTTCGCTCCCTACACCGTTCCTGGAGAGGAGTCTTTCTGGGAAACTGAAACAGGCTGTCTTGAGCCCATGAAAGACTTCAGCCCAGAGGTCAGATTAGTATTAGAATCCAAAATTAGGGAAGTGGAACCCAGCCTACTAAAGAGGGCCAAGTGTACAGTACTGCAAAACTGTCTGCTCTGGCATTGCAAAGAGACGTTTGTGCATAATGTTCCAGTGGCCGCAGCACTGCCTGGACTGGTGCAGGTGATTGACTGCTTGGGAGATATTGCACCCCGATAGACAGACTCTGTGGTGGAGTAGCTCGGTGGGTTCTTACTGACAATGCTGAAGGGCTCAGGTCTACTATGTTGATTTTTGTACCAAAGCATGTGCACAGCAAGGCTTCGAATTTCTGCATCTGCGCTCCCCGGAAGAGCCTTCCAAGTTTTATATACCTAGATGACCTGTAACTGAACATTGATTTAGCAAAGAAAATGCTGGTTTACATTAAGGTTTCTCAATGCTTATGAATATCATTGTGGTAAACATTTAGAACAAGGACTACTGGATACTTCCAAAGCATAGCTATAAAAAAAAAACTACACAGTGCTCAAGTGCATTCACACCTATTTGCTGCAAAATAAATGCTGTACGTTGAATACCTGTATTGTTTTTAAGTAATCTCTCAAAGCTTTTGGGTATCAACCTTATTCCATTACATACATGCAAAATTAGAAGTCAAGCCAGTCTTAAAGTCTTGATTTTATTTTTAGTGAAAATACTAATGATCAAACCAATGTCTTATTCAAACTAATCTCTTATATTATTAATGCCAATTAATGTCATATTGATCCCCTCAATCTGTTTTCTCTGAGTGGGCTAGCTCTGTGGATGGGAAAGTTTATCTGTGCTTCCATATGACTTTGGGTAAAATATTGATTACGAATACTTGGGTATGCAATGAAATATTAATTGGGGATGTCTGGCTATGCACTATATATTGATTAGGAATACCTGGAGTATGCAATGAGATATTGATTAGGGATGACTGGGTATGCACTGAAATTTTGATTAGGGATGTCTGAGTATGCACTTGCATATTAATTAGAGATGCCTGGGTATGCACTGAAATATTAATTAGGGATATCTGGACATGCACTGATTCAAGTATCGATGAAGGATATCGAGGAGCCTGGAAGGCCTGGGGTTTTTGAGTGCTCTGTGACCTGAGCAGATTGAGCAGTTAAAAAGAAAGGCTGTGATTTGCCGCACTGGTGGTGGGGCAGCTCTCGTCGGGGGGGTGGTATTTAAAATACCATGCAGGGTTTACCTTGAGCTCCGTAAAGTTGCCCCCCCTTACAGACAGCACAAGCGATGAAACCCACCTTATTCGTTAGTGCCGGTTTGTGCCGTTGAAAGTAGCGTTTGTGCTGCTTTCGTTTCCGAGATATAGCGCCTTGGTTTTTCGGGTAATCACGTGACTATCTACAAGGAAGTTTACAGGTACCAACAAACTCGGTACTTGAACTCCTGCTTGTGATGAAAGCAATGGGGGCAATTTGTTTTCCGTGTCTATCTGGTCGGGTTTGGTGGATGTTTCAATATATCTCATTATAGCGCCTTCTTTTCTTGGCTGTGACGTCACTATGTGACGTACAAAACAGCAAAGTCACGACCACCAGATCTTTCAGTTGTCATCTTTTGATCAGTTGACCCCAGACTTTCCAGCCTTTACGCGAATAAACAGTCTTACATTTAGGGAGGAGTTACTATGTTAGTTCGTTGGGTTAGGTGTTTTCTTTTAATTTTTAACCATGTTCTCGAAAATGTATTTCTTGTGTACTGCTTTCACTGGTGAAGAGACGCCAGTTTCCAAATTATCGCTCGTACAACACGAGAGCCCATATTCACATTTTTAGGTATTAGTTTCAAGATCGATATAATTTAAAAATAAAAAAACAAAATTGAAAGCACGAGCATAATAATATAATGATCATAGACTACATTTATATTCATTTTTGAAGTACAAAGCAGAAGGTGTTTCCACTACCTTAAATATACGATTAAAAGTGTTCAAATACCATGTATTCATTACAGAAAGCCGCGGAGACAGTTATATTGCAAATAAAAAAATGTATTTATTTCGAATAGTACGGGACATTGTGAATCAATAAAGACTTTAAAAAATAAGCTGATGTAGTTATTTTGCAAATAAGTAAAGCATTTAAAAATAGATTCTCATTGACAGTAAACAAGCCGATCCACCTGGCGCTGCTGGCTTGAACAGCTCTCAGACCCGTGATTGGCTAAACCCGAGAACAGGTCGGGCCGCGATTGGGTGAAGAGTGAGAATCGACACTCTGATTGGGCAAAGCGCCACAGCGGAAGCTCCGAGAACATGTAGATACACAGGTAATGGATGTTCTTCTTGGTCCAAATACTGTAGCCCCGGGTAACCGTGTCTGCTGTATGAGCACGCTGGATATACAGTAACACATCCATTGGTTTCCAATTACTAATCAATCTAAGAGAAGCCGCACCGAGGTCAAAACTGAATAACAGACAAAGAATGTCATGGCATCCACAGCGCATTCACGGCTCCGATAGCACGTCACGATAGGAGTGCGCCCATCACGATCACATCGCGATACCCATTGCGACTGGCGCATCACTGTCGAGACAGTAAGTCCCTATATCGCGATATGACATACCCCAACAAAACGCCCCCGTCACCCATGTCACGACATGGAACCCGCATATTGCGATATGGCGTATCCCCGACAAAACGCCCACCCCCCATGTCGCGACATGGAGCCTGCATATCGCGATATGACATACCCCGGCAAAAATGCCCCGCCCCATGTCGCGACATGAAAGGCCCTATATCGCGATATGACATGCCCAGCCAAAATGCACACCCCCCATGTCGCGACATGGAGCCCGCATATCGCGATATGACATACCCCGACAAAATGCCCTGGCCCCGTGTCGCGACATGGAGTCCATATGTTGCGATAGGACAGCGGCTTGTTCCAGAAACCAGAAGGATGGAAGTGATGGTCGCTCCACTCGCTCCATCCATCGCGTGGTTTTAGCATTAGAATAGTATACAGTGCATCGTCAATCGACGTCATTCAATTGGCGTTCACCCCTCTTTATGCACGTTTCGGGGTGGAAGTGTCTACGAACACCAAAATCCGGCCCTGTTGATACAGATAAGGGCCCCGACATCAGATTGATGAGTCTGATTGCGCCGAGCCAGCGCTTCGTGGTGTTCTGCAATTAAAATAACCGTCGTTTCGCTTACACACGCGCCTGTTTTTCTGACACGCTGGCGCGGTGCTGCTCGCCCGTGACTCGCGAGCGCCTCTCGACGTTTTACTTCGGCTGTCTCTGAAGGAGCAGAGTCATCTGATGGGCCAAGTTCTTTTTTTAAAAAAAAATACAATACTGAAGAGGAAGGAGCGACATCTTAATGAAGGAGCTAAGGCGCAAACAGCGGATGTTCACCCAGAAAAGCGGTTTTTCTTGGCAGGCGTTCAGACGCCTGTCCCTTCGCGAGTCCCCGGCGCGGGGGAGCGCGGGGGCGGACGAATCCGCGTCGCTAATTGCATTCTTCCTCGCGGCGCGCGGCGGTGTCTCGCTAACCTCTTGTTCGAGCACAGTTGAAACACGTTTGATCGAAACAGAAGGCAACACGAAGTAACAACCTCATAATAATAATTGCACTTATACAGCCGCTTTGCAGGTAATGGGGATCCCCTCCACCACCACCAGTGTGCAGCCCCACCTGGATGATGCGCCAGTACTCTCCCCACACACCAGCTCTCAGGGGGGAGGAGAGCAGAGTGATGAAGCCAGTCCAGAGATGGGGATTATTAGGAGGCCATGATGGGTAAAGACCAGGGGAAAATTCAGCCTGGACACTGGGGTTACACCCCTACTCTTCTCGAGAAACGCCCTGGGATTTTTAATGACCACAGAGAGTCAGGACCTCGGTTTTACGTTTCATCCACTTTTTACGTTTTTACACGTTACAGTGTAGTGTCCCCGTCACTATACTGGGGCATTAGGACCCACATGGACCGCAGGGTGAGCGCCCCCTGCTGGCCCCACTAACACCTCTTCCAGCAGCAGCCTTAGTTTTCCCCAGGAGGTCTCCCATCCAGGTACTGAGCAGTCTCACACCTGCTGAGCTCCAGCGCGTTACCAGCTGTGAGCTGCAGGGTGATATTTAGTTGATTTTTGCCACAACATCACGTCGGTCTCTTTCGAACACCGGCCTAGGGCCCTGCTTTTTGAAAAAAAAAGTTGAAAATTCCTTTATTAGAACGGCTTATGAGCTTAAGGACATAAGGACGGTTTTTATAGTACTGCTGTAGAATTGTTTAAAAAATGGCTTTATGAAGACTAGGAGTAAAACTCCCTTCTTTCTGTTCATCAGCGTAACTCTGCAGGCGGTCGGACGGGCCTCTCGCGCGCAGGGCTCGGGCTGGAGCGCAGCCGCGCGCCTTTAGAGTCAGCGCGAGGACCGGCGTCTAAAGGGTGCGTCCCTCGAGAGCCAAATATAGCACCCCTGGTCTCGCGCACTTGGCGAAATTATGGCGTAGCGACGCTACTTATCGCTCCAGGGACCGTACTTGAGATGCATTTGAGAAGTCTTCTTTTTGGAGTCTCTGAAAAGCCCTTTCTGTGCGTCTTCAGGTACAAGGGGGAAAAGGAGCGAATTTCTTTTTCTTGATGGGTGTTGCAGGAAACTGTTTTAATTGCAGAGCTGACAGAAGGGCATAATAATATAATAACGAAAATATCACACAAATCAAGTCGCAGGTGTTGTTGTGTTATATTGAAGAAAAGGAAAATCAAGTCTTACGATTCCCAGCGGAAAACTGAACTGGCGGTGAAGAATCAGGTACGCTTGTTTACACTTTTTAAATAAATAACTTTATTTTTATAAATTATTTATACTTATAAACCCAATTTATACTATAACACTAGTATTATTTATACTTTATACGTAAAAACCAGCATTGCGCTTATACAATATACATTTAATATCACCGCTGGGAGCTACTTTTCTTTCGAATGACGAATTACAGTTTAAGCGTTCTTTATGAATACAAGTTGTTGTTATTATTAAGCAAGGCACTCTTACTTGACGGGTGTGCAGGGGCCCATCTGTTTTATTTCGCTTCATCGCCGTGCTTCCCAGCGCAGCAGCGAACTCGCTGAAAATGGACGCAGGCGAGGAGAGCGGTGCTGTGGTTCAGAGCGGTCCGGTCCTGTGAGCGCGGCGCGTTTAATCCGAATGGGCAAAGGAAGCGCTCGTTGCTCGGGTGTCCACTAGGGTGCGCTCAAGGATCGCGGACAGGGAAAAAAAAAACACCTTTTTTTTTTTCATTCCAGGATAAAACTTAGCCCCCGAGATGCTCCTGAGCCCGCGAGGAAGCCCGCGTTTCCTCCTGCTGCTGGTTCTGTTCGGAGATGGCAACGGTAAGACCCGCCGCTGTCCTCACAGCCAGGAACAGTCGAGTCACAGGGTTTTTCTACATCAACTCAACCTAAATAGCGGTCTAAATAGTAAAGGAACAAGTAACAGGTTTATTCCCTGCTGAAAAAAAGAAGAAAGAAAACACAACATTTCGGCCGTGGAGCCTTCTTCAGGTGTGAGCTACCCACCTGATTTAAATAGTAGCAGCAACTGCAGTTCCTTGAACTGCACACCTGCTTTGACAGGTGTGAATCGGAAAATGGGAATTTTGGATCCGAGTTAAAAACAAAAATATGGCCTAAGGTCACATTTCTCCTCTCCAGTAAAACATAATTTCACTCCCCCCCCTTCTTTTTACGAACAGAAGATTGAGGCCTTCGCCTCTCCAGTCCTGGGCGGTTGGGTCACACCCGGCCTCAGCTCTTAATGACGTAGTTCAGCCCATTCCTGGTACGAATGGACAGGGACAGGACTTTCCACGGGCTTCCTGCTGTCAAGGAGTTAAAGGGCTGTAGAGGCGCAGTCGAGCTGCTGGATTCCAGGCTGTGAGGGACGGAGACCTAGCTGCGCTCGGTTTGGACTGAGAGCCTGGGGTTTCTCTTTCAGGGCAAAACGCAGCCACGGGTCCTCCGGCCGGGGAGGGGGGCCAGCCCGCCCCGCGACACGACGGCGCCGGACACTCGCTCTTGGGCCTGGCGCTGCTGGTGGTCACCGTGGCGCTGTCGGGCAGCGCCTACGTCTGCGTGCTGCGTTACATCTGCCCCAACTGCCGCCTGCCCGGCGCCGTGGGGCCGGAAGAGGAGACCCTCACTGACCACGTGTAGTCGGGACCGATCGCAGCTCTGCTGAGAGTCCGCGACGGGCCGGATGCTCAGCGTCTCGGGGGGCAGCTGGCTCTCGGTCGTAGCCTTTGTGTCTTTTCCCATCCTGCGACCCCACCCTGCGAACACCTCAGATAGTTGGCTCTGTTGCGCGCGTGCGTTCATCAGAAGTTTTCTTTTTTTATTTCTTAACGGGCTTAAGATCCTTTCGCTCTCTGCTGCCCGCGCCTTGGGGAGGGAGATGTGTCCGTGAGTCTCTTGTCCCTGATTCCTGAAGGGCCTCCTGTGATTTTCGAAACTGGACTAGCTCTGGGGAAGACAGAAAGCTTTTACTTCGGCTTTGAGCTTGTCCCTCAGTATTCATGTTTGCGCTCCGCGTCTTGACTCACAGGCTGTTTCCCCTCTGCTAAGTTAACTGCCGCTAATAAACGCCTATAAGCAGCCTGTAACTGGGGACTCCTGCTGTAAATAATATTGTAACAAGGGGTCTCCCTGTGGAAAGCCTATGAGAACAACTGAACAACTGGCCCAGCGTTTGAGTGTGTGAAGTTTAACGTAATACTGGAATACCACAGGACCTCAGTGTGTGTTCTGCTGCAGAATGTGCTCATAAGGCGCCTGCAGTTCATCAGGAGTGCAGTCGTGTAATAAACCTTCATGGCTCTATGAATGGGGGTTAGCACTGTTGCTTCGCAGTGCTGGGGCCCTGGGCTCTCTTCCTGGGGCGCTGTGTGTGTGTGTGTGTGTGGAGTTTGGATGTCTCCTCCCAGTGCTCCTGTTTCCACCCACAGTCCAGAGACATACTGGTAGGTTCATGGGCGTCTGGGAAGACTGGCGTGTGTGTTGGTGTCACTCTGCCCTGTGATGGACGGGCGTCCTGTCCAGGGGGTACCCTGCCCTGTGCCCGCTGCTTGCCAGGATAGACTCTGGCTCCCCTCCGCGGCCCTGTGTTGGCCAAAGCCGTTAAAAACGGCTTCACAAGAGTGAACAACAAGATTGTATAGCGCAGGGCAGACACACAAACACACTCGCGCCAGGGCCGGTTTTCCCAAAAGCCAGTTAACCCACCAGCATGTCTTTAGACTGGGGGGGGGGGGGGACAAGAGCTTCCGGAGAAAACCCACGCAAACATGAGAGGAACATGCAGAGTCCACACAGACAGTTCTGGAATTGAACCCAGGGCCCCAGATGCTAACCCAGCGCCCAATATAAAAATGCCCACCGCTAAAAATGGGAGTAAACGCCAGTAAAAGTCACTTTGGATAAAAGCTAACAAAGAAATAAACGGGGGTTTAAGTGGATGACCCGTGTGCAGGTGTGGAAGGCGGGCAGTCTGATCCCCGGGGTGGTTCAGTGATGACGGTGAGTGGAGAAGGGGGATCAGGCAGGGGTCCGGGCCGCCTGCTGGGAGAAGAGAGGGGGGGTGGGGGGGTGCAGGGAGAGACGGGCAGGAGCAGGGCCCGGCAAGGTCTCGGCGCGTGAACCAGATCCCAGCGAGAAGCGCGCACCAGTGAAACATTGTGCTGGCCACCAGTCTTCCCTCCAGGCCATTTCATTTACTGGGGAGTGTGTGCTTTGCGCACGGGAGTTCACCAGTTCTAAGTGCCTCGCTGGTCCAGTTCTCTCCCTCCACTCTCACGGGATATTAGTGAGAAAACCTTCACAAACATAGACCGGGAATCTGTTTTCATTATACTACTAAATCCTGGTCAGAGCAACATTATAAATAAAGATTATTAAACAAAGAATTCTTTCATTCTTTTCATCAACACAATGTGTCATGTTAAATATGTTGAAATATGAACCCGGGGCCCATTTGTAGTTTGACTGCTATACATTTTTATGCTTACGTATATATTTTTTTCAGGTGTTTCAATATATTTTGAACAGCCAGTATGTGCCTTGTCTCTGATCTGATATAGGATGACTAGTTAATCATTCCCCTTTGCTCCTTAAGAACAGGCTGGTGTAGCAGAATGCAGCTGGCGTTACCATGGACACATACCAACACTGCTCCTGCTCCAGTTGCCATGGAGATACTTCCAAATAAGGACACTAGGCGGAGCTCTACTCGCATCTCCGAGTGAGCTGGTCACTGATTCATCTAACATGGAGTGATACACAATGAGTAGACGACAGCTTCACATCAGTAGCTCATGAAGTATGTAGATAATGTTATTTGTATTCTAGACAGCAAGCAGATAGGTTTGTTGATCGATTGAGAAGCATACTTCCTTAGGGGAGTAAAGCACTGAGCTCATGATATGGGATTTCACAAAGAAACAAGTGCCCAGTGTTTGGTGTTCGAGCTGAGTCACAGTTATTAAAATGACTTGATTGAGAACCTCTGCTATTCAAAAAGATGTGATTTTAATTATTGCAGGAGCAGCAATTCATTAAGTCATGAACACGTCTTGGTTACTACATTCAACATGATTGAAAGTGATATGTGCCAGTTCTGTGGAGAATGAGCTGTTCTGCTTTGCTCCTCTAATTTCTGTCTAAGCTACTCGTAACTTTATTGGCCCTATACAATTTCTTGCATTAGGAACTTGTCTTTTCACAGACCCCAGCTTGCTCTCCATGAGACACACAGACAGGGAGAGAAGCCTGGGGTCAGAGCGCAGGGTCAGCCATTTATACGGCACCCCTGAAGCAGGGGTTAAGGGCCTCGCTCAGGGGCCCAACAGAGTAGGATTCCCCTGCTGGCCGCAGGATATGAACTGGCAACCTTCCAGCCACAGACACAGGTTCTTAGCCACAGTGGCACCACTCCGCCCCCTACATGGAGACAGGGGACACGGATCTGTATGAGGTGCTGTTGTCCTAAGGACGATAGCATTCAGTGGAGGTCCTGACTAGTTGGTCATTAGTGATCCAGTGCAATTACAGCTGAGCGGGTAACCATTGTAAGTAGAATGTATTCTCTGATTTACTAGTGGACTGGAAGTAAAAGTAAAAAAAACAGAGTGTGTATTATTTTAAGTGTTGTAACATTAACATTGATATTGATCCTGACTTCTCGCGTTGATCATGAGTACTTTCTTTTTCACGGCCACTTCAAGGTTATCAGCCCCCTGCCTTGTAAAAAAAAAGATTACAGTCGCATGTACAGTATAAAAACTTTGAAAACGTTTTGCAGAAGTCAGATTCAATAGACGGATGCTTTTGATGCTTTTCCTTTCCCTCCTTCCGTTGTCTGGATCAGGACTGTAGGATTAGTGCAGCTTATGTGTCAGAGCTGCTTTCGTTTAGGCTTGGAGATGTATTCAACCCCAAACAACCCCCCCCCCCCCCCCAAAAAAAAAAGCTTTATCTGTTTAAAGTGTTTGTCAATTCAACCACTTCCTTGAGATGTTTAGCAGGCTCATCCTGCCTGTGCAAGATGCTCTCCACGATTTAAAACTACCTCTCAGTGCATGAAGAGCAGCTTATTTCCTTTGTGATGTATTCTGCACGTCTGCACTACGAACACTTCACTGCCGCTGCACATGCGACTAACACGTGGGATAGCGCATCGCATATTATTTCTCAAAGTGCAATCAGTATTATTGATTTCCCCTCGAATGGATACAATATGTTTGGGGATTTCGTTAGCCTGCCCAAAAAGGGGATCTGACCATTTGGTCTTGAACGGAGAAGGATGAGGGGAGCTCATGGGAGTATTGAAAATCCTGGTAGGCTCTGAGCACGTCAGGCCAGCGGAACGCTGCAGGCTGAACAGTGAATCTTGAACCAGAGGGCACCCCTGGAAAGCATGTGGAAGGGCATTTAAAACCGGCAACCGGAGCCACTTCTCTACACAAAGGGCTGTGGGAGCGTGGAACACGGTGCCCTGCCATGTTGTAGAAGCAGATAGCCTGGTTTCAAGTAACGGCTGTATGAGACCCTGGGATCAATTAACTAGTAAATACCAAACCTATGAGCCATATGGGCTGACTAGCCTCCTGTCATTTGTGACCTTATGTTCTATCGACTTAGATAGTAACAGTTACCAGTTTTAACCTCGGGGTTAACAAGACTGGAAACTCGCACACTGTTACCTGAGATTCGCTTTGAAGCAGAATGCTGATGCTGGGTGTCATTGATAATGCAGTACCTTGCTATGTGTGGCTTATGTACAACCTAGGGCTCCAGATACCTTTCCAATGCAGTGATTTACTCATGTCAGTCTACAGCTGACACCTACACATTTTTTTTTTACTCATGACACCTCCACCAGCACATGGACCTAACAGGTGTTTCCGAGATCGGTTTCTGAAAATCTCTGTGCTCAAAGAAGCCTTTGTTTGTAACAGTGGGTTGGAATCCCAGGGGTATTAAAAGCTGAAGGAATATTATGTCACCAGTCCATCTCCAGAAGAAGACACATTATTTTCCTTGTAAACAGCAGTTTTAGAGCGCCTTCAAGTTGACCTTTTGTTCTCTGAAGAAATCTGCAGCTGAGCAAATGAATGGATGGATGAAAGGGATTTCATTTAATTGCACCTACACCTCCAGTTTTCCAATTCTATAAAAAATAAAAAGTCACATAGGACATCGTGACATTTCTTCAAAATAAAGAGTTTCATTGCCTCAGGTATGTTGACGTCCTTATACGTATCGGTGATTCATTTTTTAATCAAACTAATTAATTCAATTAAGTAATTATGGTTGGAGGTGGTGTGAAAATCACAGCACATTCAGATGCTGGATGGCTGAAGCTGCCCGTCCCTGTTCTACGGGAAACAGAAGGCTGACGTGAAAATACAGACACATTTCTTTGAGGCTTGTGCTTCTGTTGCCACTTTGCCCCTGCAGCCCAAGGTCGAGGCAGCCCACTGTAATGTGTGATGAGCTCTGCAAGACGATGTGACTGAACATGGTTAGGAACGTGCAACAGCATGCTTCTTCGATGGGGAGCTTTGCTCGTGGCAAATGAGGTTAGGCAGGGCCACTGTAGGTCAGCCAGTGTGATCCTCCCTGGACATAAAGGCACAGCTTTTGCATTGGAAGAAAAATTCAGCTCACTGGCTTTTCTGAAGCTGTCTGACACCTCTCCCATCACGAGACGCTGTGTATTCTCCCAGCTACAAAAATGAACTATGCAGCTGGACAATGCTCACTCCACCACAGCCCTGGTAGGTACAGTAATTTTCCCCCCTGCTCACACCGACCGAGAGAGAACGTCACACAGCGTTCTTTCTAAATCTGAGAGCGCACAAGTGTCGTTGAGTCCCGGAGTGGCGCGGGGACTGGAGAATGAGCTGTCCTCTGGGCGCACTGTTCTTGTGGGGGGCCTCGGTGGGTTAAAAGGCCAGTGGGAGAGATGGGGCCCAAGGTTTGCACATGGGGTTAACTGACTCAAGTACTCTGCTGTACTCCTTCTGGTCTGGGAATCAACCTGACCCCAATCAAACTACAACGAGTTCAACAGAAATCAGAAACCCATCGTGTGTGTGTGTGTGTGTGTGTGGAGGTGAGACATACAATACCACTCCCCTGCTAGATGAGGGTAGGAGGGGTAGTCAACCTAGGTGTGAAAATGTGGCGTTTGTTTCTGTTTTTCATTCTCAGCCCTTAATGACTTAATTGAACCAATTGAGGGATTAAAGTCAAATGGAAAAGGCTTTCCAAAACCTGCCAGAGCCCATTACACTGGCTCCAGGCCTCCCTACTGCTGTTCTATATCAGGGGTCTCACACCCTGTTCCTGGAGAGCCTGTCTTTGAGTTTTTCTCCCCCTCCCCTTGTTCTCAGTTAATTATTTTATTAACTGCACAACTGTAATACTTCTAACAAGGCTGCAAGATGGTTCAGCGGTAACAGTACCCCCAGTGAAGTGAATGTCTTGTGCTGTCAACTGTAAAAGACCTTAAGAAAAATCCTATATATTTCTCATTTAGAAAATAATTAGTTTAATTGTGTAACTGACTGCTTGTGTTGAACTAGAGACCCCTCAGGAACCGATCTAGATTAAGGAAGAAAAGTATAGGGAGTCTGAGCTGGTGGTCTGATTCATAGGTGGAATCTGTCTACAGAAATCTAACTTAAATTATTTGATTTAGTGAAATCGTTCCTATTCCATATCTAGCATTCAGTTCGCATATCAACATTTTCAAATCCCTTTCTCATATTTATATATATATATGCGTTTTCTTATATATAAGGTGTGTGTTTTCAGACAAAACCTGTAATAATTGAATAATACCGGTTTCTTGATACGTAAGATAGCAGGGGGAAAAAAAAAAGGTTTCTTTACAAGTACGACTTCCTTGTCTTGATTGCTGATTAATTATTAATCGCAAGTGTGAATAGCAAGCGGCTGACGTATTTTTTTTTCTTTAAAACGGTTAAGCAGCACAATTTTATTTATTTATTTTCCCCTCCCAGCACACAATGTTCCCTGCACCAGCAGAGAAGAAGGAGACGGGGCTGGCTGGTCACACCAGGACACGAGTCAGTTTCACGGCGCTGCCTTAAGACCCGGCGGAGGGCAACCTCTCGGCACGAACACGAGGAGGTTTAGCTGCTAAAAAAAAGGGCTCGACTGACGCAGCCGCCGGTTAAAGCATTAGCGTAATTGCCGTGGGCTGTCACGGAGTTATTTTCTGTTGTTTATTCCCCCAAATTTCCTCGGAAAGACGCGCTATTCAGAAGCGGCAGGGCGAGATCCCTTCCTCCTTAAAGACACCCCTTCCCTGACTCAGCCAGTCCGCCCCTCTCCCGATCACCTGATTCGTGCGCAGCCATTTTCTCTCTCTCTCTCTCTTTCTTGAGTGAAATACCACCTCCAAGTACGCCGGGGGAGAAAAAAAAAAAGGGGGCAAAACGCCGACACCAACCAGCAACAACCGGAAAAAGAGAAGAAACCCCGGACGAAAAGAGCTGAAGCGAGCGCGAAAGGCGAGCTGGTCGGTCGGTCGGTCGGTCGGTCGGTCGGTCGGTCTGTCAGGCGGGACGGGTGAAGCTCAGGGGCCCTGTCGCGCCGGCGAGTCTGTCAGCAGCCGAGGCCGGGAAACGGGACTCCTCCGATTCGTGCCGTGTTGTTTCTTTTGGCCCTCGGATTCTCGGCTCTCCTCCTGACACCGTAAAAAAAAAAAAACCCGGCGCCGTTTTAAATTTTTCCGGGTCTCGAAAGCAGCCTCGGGGGGGGGTCCGTAATGAGATACGCGGGTTTCACGGTTTAAACCGTGCGTGTGAGTGTGTGGCGTTTCACCCTCTCTCTCCCCCCCTCCCAGCTCCGTGTTAATCGCTGCAGGTGTCTTTTTTGTGTGTGTGTGTGTGTTTTTTTTTAGGGGGGGGGTGTCTTGTGAACGCTTTGGGAAGTTACCGGAGAAGGCACTTGAAGTTTGAAGCCCCCCTTTGCGATTTATTTATTGATTATTTTTTTCCGGCGTTTGTGTGTGTGTGTGTGAGAGTGATCTTAGACCTGTCGTTCCCCCCCCCCCCGCACCCCAGCCCTGTTGGCATTTCAGTGGGCCCCGGGTTTATCAAGCCCTCGGGCGTGGGATTCAAACCTTAACACGCACGTTCATTAAATTAATTAAAAGAAAACACCCGATTTGATACTGCTTCACCTCCCCCCCCCAGCCTCCCAGGTACGCCGCGAAGCGCGCCTGTGTACCGGTCTCGTACACGCGTGGATTTTTGCCACCAGCGTTAGCTGTCAGGATTTCTTTATGTGAGAAACGGAAAAATATTTTTGATACAAGAGAAGTGGTTATTTTCCTCTCCACCTCCCCCCCCCACCCCCGCCCCAAACACGTTCGTCGCCGAGCCTCGCAGGTCCTGCGTGTTTTTTTTGTCTTTCAATAATACAATAAGATGTCGGGGCAGTCTATAACGGACCGGATCGCCGCCGCTCAGCACAGCATGACCGGCTCGGCTATCAGCAAGGCGGTGTGCAAGTCCACGACACACGAAGTCATCGGACCCAAGAAGAAACACCTCGATTGTGAGTATATTACATCGTCCCCTTTTGTATTTTAAACACGCTTGATTGTTATTGGGGGGGTTTTTATTTTATTTTCCGTGGCTGGGTAAATACCCCCCTCGGCCTCCTCGTTACATCTCAGTCGACGTCGAAACGGATCCGGGGATAGTTTTTTTAGTTTTATTATTTAAATTTAATGTCACACCACCCTTCAGCCTCCCCCCCCCCCCCCTCCCTTGCTTTGGTCAGATCTGTGTGTTTTTAGGCAATGTCTGAGGCGGCACGTGAATTACGTGGGGATGGTGGGGTCGGGGGGTGATCCAGTGAGATAAGGGGGTCACTCATGATGACTCCCGAGAGGAAGCGGTTTTTGCTGTCAGGCGCTGTTTTTAGAGAGAACTGCGTGTGTATCTGAATTATTTTTATATATATATATAATGGAAGGGTAGAGACGTGAGAGCAGATGTGGAGCAGCTGCAGACAGCTGTGCGCGTTTCCACGGAGGTCTTCGGTAAGCCTGGGCTGTGCGCCGTGGGCTGGCTCTGATGTCCGTGGGTCTCGACGATGGTCGTCCCGACCAAAAAGCTGGACGGTTTGGGTCGTTGGGCCCACAGGACCTGAACCCAAACCCAGGGAGTCCGGGCTGCAGCCACGGTGGGTGTGCTCAGGGTGTTGGGGTGCTGGGCAGCCCCCCCAGCCTCCTTTATCGAAGGGTGCTGATGAGATAAAAAATAAGTCCCGGGAGAAGATTTGTGATTTTTTTTTTTTGGGGGGTGGGGGTGGAGGTTGTGGCCAGAGTTTATTCCTAACCAGTGCACATTCCTAAACCTAATAAGGTTTGGATTAAGGCGACAAGCTGAGAAGTTAGCGTTTAAGCTTGAGAGGGTGAGGTTTGGGGTTGTGCGCCTTGAAGCAGTTGTGAAGCCAGTGGCTGATGTTGACCAACGGCCGCTGTTCCTGACCGAGTCTCTCCACCTGGAGCTTCTCCAGATTGGCACGAATCGAAGGCCGGTCTATGAGGGATAAGTGCCCAGTGGTTCTTGATTTTGGTCCAGCTGGGTCCTTCATCATTGGAGTAATTTGCACGTTTGTTTAGGCTTTTATCTACTCCAGTGTGGAGATTCACAGTTCTGGTCCTGGGTCCCTCCTGGCTCCCTTGGTCTTAGAGGGTTTCATTCAAATTCAGCCTCGGCTCTGAAACCGCTGAATGAGAGTTGTCATTGGTACGAATCCTGTGCTGATGAGCGAGTTTCGGGACGGCCCTCGTTTGGGTGTGCGAGGCGAAATCGAATCGGTTATCTCCAGCAGAAGGAAAATCTGACTAAGAGTGGGCGTGTCCGAGACAGCGCCATTCCTACCTGTGTCTGTTCTTCGGCGGTGGATCACATATTAAGGGCTGTTGAGGCAGAAAGAAGGTAGCAAATTCTTTATTCGGAAGTGTAGTGAGCGACTGCATAGAATTGTGTCCTGAAATTTTTGGGGATAATGCACTTCTGCTGCAGTGTTTATGAAACCAGGGACTATCCAGCAAGCAGGTCTGTTGCAGGTACTGTGTAGCCCTTCTGATTAAGTGGCCCAGTTGGAGCACAAACCTGCAAATGCATACAGGGTCTCTCTAGGACCAGGACTGAGTACCACTGGACTAGTACGTGCTGTTCAATGTTCAGAGGTCCACAGGTCACTTATTAACTAGTAACCTAATGGGTGGCGTCCTCTCCTTTGTAACCTGTTTTATGCTCTTGCATTTGTTTCCTAAGGAAGTTGCACTGACCTGCTTTACACTTATTTAGTAAGAGGCTGTGTAGCAATTGCCCTTGCTAAACTCTTGCATGCTGTGCGGCAATCAGTGAGTCACTAAAAAAAAAAAAGGAATGTCGAAGTGCAGATGAAGAAGTTGAGAGAGAAAGTTTCAAAGATAAATGTGCTTCCTGCACCGTGGGTCTGTTTTCCCCACCCTGCTGCAGCACGTATTGTATCCAGTTGTATTTATCCATTGTCATTGCTCAGCAGTGCTTTCAGGTATCCAAAACACCGGAGTCAAATGCAGATGAAGTGGCAGGATTTTGAGTTTGAAAGGTGTAGGAGGTCATCGCAGCTGTAGCCATGACAATCAGGGCGTTAAAGCAAACAGTCACACACCTGTGAAATTAAATGATAAAGGAGGTGTGTAGCAGGAGTTCAGGATCTGAGGAGCACAGGCTCCTTCCTTCAGTATCCTCAGCATTCTTCTATGTGTGTGCTACATATAAGTGCACTCCTTCATTTATATTTCTAAATAGAAGTTTTTCTCCTTATTTCCTTCCTCTTTTCTTGCCCAAGTATTTGAGGAACGTGATCCTCAGGTGTGCCTGGGACATGAGGATGCAGGGGTGTTGGACACAGCCCTGCCTGGCGGTGGCTGTGTGCGTGTCCAGGTGAGACAGACCAGGAGTGGCTGCTGAGCTGTGGAGAGATCCCCTTGATCCCCCCCCACACCGAGGTGTCCACACTTCGTAGGCTGAGCCCCATCGCCCTAGCAGGACAGAGTGAGGAAGCAAGTCTGAGTGCAGAGGAAGTGAAGGCAGAGATTGTTTGGCCTTAGAAATCGTGGGTGCTTTCTGAGGATATGGCGTTTTAAACCCGAGTACAAAATGTACGCACTTATAGTAATCCTGTCAGCTGTTCCCTGTGTAGGCCTCACTTTTGACATTACTGTGTTAACCCCTTTCATTCCTGTGCCTGTCGCACAGAAGTTGGAATGTAGCAGACATGCTCGTTTTAAAGTGCCACTGAAGATAACTGTGGATGGGTTACGCAAGCATCAGTGACACAATTTCCTGCAACTTGTTTTGATGAGAGTGCAATACTGGTGCATATTATTAGATTTTGCTCTCAGCTATTGAAGGCAGCCGAATCTTTGGATTTTGTGGCTTCTCTATGGGGCTGGTACGGTCCGCCCCCTTGTCCTCTCTTGCAAATCCAACAATGTTTTTAGACCCTGAAAAGTTTGCCAGGTTTTAAGTCTCTTCTTTTTTTTGTAGCCTTCCTTTCGTTAGTTTCCTAAGTGCTGCTGGGACTGCAACTCTAATCGGGTCACTTGAGCTTAAGGAAGTGGTGGTGTTTGATGTTAAATTTGAAAGGGGTTGTGTCAGCTGTGTGTGTTTTTTTGCTGGGGAGAAGCAGGTACGGAAGTGAGAGCTTAAACTAGAGGCTGTGGTCATTCTGGGTTTGTTTGTGAGATGAGTGAAGAGACAATACACGCCACAGTAGGCCCTGCTCACAGGGAGTGCTTGAGTGTTTGTCTTGTATAGCACTTTCTGGTCCTGTTTGGACCAGATTCTAGTTGGAATTCCTCTAGAGAGGTCCGCCGGTAGTGGAGTGGTATCGTGCAAGACGCCCCCCAGCTTGAGAAGCGGGTTCGAATCCAAAGCTAACGCCAAAGAAGTCCTCTAGAGAGGTCTACAGAAAGCACCAACGATAAACTGGATCTCCTCAGACGGGCCGTGTACCTGTTGCATCCTGGCCTTTGGCATGTCTGGCCTCGGGCAGAAATGTTAGTGTCTGTAGCCGACTTGAGGTTCTTTTTAAACGCGATTTGGTTTCGGGCTGCGGGGGATCGTTTCAGCGGGGACGGGAGCTCAGTTTGCCTTGTTCCCCCCCCTCCGTGCTCCTGTGCCCGATCTGACCGCGGCCTGTGGCCAGGCAGCCTGTATCCCTGCGTGTGGCCCGGTGCCCGGCTACCCAAGCCGCCTGCGGAGGCGAGAAGCCCCAGGAGCCCGGGAAGAGCGGAGCTGTAGCACCGGTCAGCGAGGTTGTTGAAGCCTCTCTTCAGCCTTTCTCTGTTCTCTGTTCGGGTTCGGTTTGGCCTGTCTCGCGTCTTTCACTTCCTTAGTCTCTCTGTGGAGGTGGTGTTGAAGGCCCGGCCGCCTCCTGATCTCGTGGCGTCTCTTGCACAGCTGGTGACCGGCGCTCGTTCCTTCTCCGAAGCGTCTTCTGTTCCGCGGACTGTTGCGCGAATAACGCCAGCTCCTCGGCTTCTTCGCCTTTCCTCCCTTTGTGTTCAGCGGTATTGCTTGGACCCCCGCTAAACTGTGCAAGCAAACGCGTTCCCTACCTATACAGCGTGTCGGATTGTTTCATCGCTCTGTATTTCTCTTCAGGTCCGTTACCGGTCATCAGATCTGACCGGTACCTGTGCTGTGCGCTGCCGGAGGATGAAATGGCCCTCAGGTAGTCATGATGAAGGGTCGCAGGGGGAGTAGGGCTTCCGCTTTGCGTTTTAAATCCTTCATCGTTTCTAGGGAACAGCTCAGGTCTGCAAAGATCTTCCAATGTGTGTGGCGTGACACCTCTTTGTTCCTGAGGCCTGGCCGTCCCCTATGAGTGACCGTGCGGGGACCGAGCGACTAGCATCCCTGCAAGCCTCCCAGAAATTTGGTGGGCTGTTGGGACACTCTGTAGGATCCGATTGGTATGATTAAAGTCAGATGTCCGCTTTGCGGAGCCTCGCGCTCTGCTGTGCGGCGGGCGTGCCGTGCGCTGCCGGTGTCGGCCGTGGCCCCGGCTACAGTCGGAAACCCGGCCCGTGCCCATCGGCCCTGGCTCTTGAGCAGCGGTCCGGTGGGTTTCTCGGTGCGTCCCCAGTCCTGCTCGCCTCCCCTCGCCGCTCCTTTCCTTCCTGGGCGGCTCTGCTCGAACGGCGCCCGGTGTGCCAGGCGCGTGCCACTCCGAGTCCAGAGCAGCCGCTGCATCTGGCCCATTCGAATCGGCCAGTAGGAATCCCTGGACCGGGCTGCGCTGTTATTTCAGCCTGGGCCGGGCACAGAAAGCCCTGGCCCTCCAGGAGCTCTGCATGGGCTGTTGGGCTTCCTGCTGAGGAGGTTCATCAGTCTGGCTGGGTCTTCTGCCCCATTCTGCGCTGGCACGCGGTTGGGTTGGGCCCTTTCTGGCCTGTTTAACATGCTCGCATGCCCCTCTGGAGCTCGCAGAGGAAAGCCCGAAACAGGAGTGAGGGCAGGTGATCCGTGTTGCACAGGCCCCGTTGTTGACGAGACAGCTGCGATATCAGACCCAGGTGTCACAGAGCTTTTTACAGGTGTTGGTCATGTGCTCTCGTGCCCGGTGGAGTTGAGAAACCGCCTTCACAGCAGAAAGTGAAAGTGCTTTCAGGCAGTCATGCAGCACTGAAACTGTAGGAAATGAGCTGATGGGGGAGAAGCACAAATACTGGCGACGCCATCTCTTACAGTTGTTATTTAAAGGGTGCCAGTGTTAATCTGTTAACCAGCTTTTGAAGGCTTTCTCCCTTGCTTCCTTGCATGGGTAGAATGGCTGTTGTCCAGTAATACAGCGGTGAATTGTTGCAGCTTAATCATATTGTCAGCAGTGGTGTCCTGTCATTTTAAACCATAAGGCACAGGAGTGCGCAGGAAAGCGAACAGGGGACTCGATTCTGGCGGTCTCCTATAATGGAAGAACAGGCTGTACAGAGTCACAGGTGTTGAACGTCATTCCCTCCGTGTTTCCGATGAGAGATCAGTGAAGCACAGCCAGCGCTGCCTTCCTGGTCCCCTGACGGCACGTTTCCTGTCGTTGACCTTGTGCTAGACGCCTCTCTCTCCGGGGCTAGAGCCTCTGGAAATGACAGCAGTTTGTTAATGCATGTGGACTCTTGGGAAGCTTGAATATATTAATTCAGTTCTCCACAAGAGTTCTATAAATGAACTGCAGCCCCCAGGCTCTCGGCATGAGCTGTTCTGCAGAGGAGAGAGCATGTCCCCTCCAGACAGCGCGTGGGACTCAGGTTGCTGGTTGTCGTGTGACGGGTGTCCTTTTATATCTGTGGAGTCGTGTCAGTAGGATACAAGCTTGTGCTGTGCTATTTTTGTATTTTGTTAAATTATCTATTGGACTAAATGATTTAAGAGGCGATTGTTTTTTTTATTTACTCAAGGAAAAAAAGCGGTGCTATTAATAGCTACACCTACATGCGCTGAATGCAGCGCTGTGTTCAGACAGAAGGCCTGAGTTTTTCTCGCAGCACGTTGACAGTAAAAGGTTTTTCTGTGAGGGATTTTGCAGTCAAGTCAATATGGTGTGCACTAGCCCAAGCGACGTGGATTTTTTCCATTTTCCACATGATATTTTCAGATGGAGGGAAATGCAGAGCTGTTTACAGTAGCACGAAAGCCTTTGGGATAAAACAAAAAAAGCCAAGCAATGTTAAACTCAGGGATTTGAGACGCCTGATCAGTCCATATGGAAAATGTCCACTGAATGATAGTTTGTTTTTCTTGCGCATACCACTAAAACTGAGCAAGAAAATACAGGCGATGTCCCGAAATGTCTCTGAAATTTATTTCCAGCAGGCAGCATCAGGGTATCTTCCTAGGATCTGTGGGGGTATTAATTGTCTTAAAATGAGCAGCAAACGGAAGAGTTCCTTTCCTCAGTGCGCCTTATCGAAGCCGTGCAATTGCTGTGCTAGGATTTCGGAGTGGATCCATGCAGTTTCACGTCCTCTTCCGTTCGTCTCTGATGGAACGCAGGCACGCTCTGTGGAGAGAGGGCATGCCTTCGAATGTATGGGTTAAATTTTCAGGGATTGGTTTACAGGCTTGCATATTTGGGATTCCAGACTCTAGGGTCCGTTGACCGAGAGCAAGAAAAGACCGTGATCTTGTGCAAGCTTTTTTTTTTGCCCACTCCCTTTTCAGAAGTGCATTTAGTATGGTAACCCTCCTTCCCCACTTGAAAGGCACAAAGACCTCCACTGCTCCAGTCCCTTAGATGATGCTGTCCCAGCGAGGGACTGGGCCCTCAAGAGCGTGATTGTGTGGCGGGGAGTGACTCTGCCAGTTGGAGGTGGCAGACAGCGGGCACAGCTTCTCCAGTACCAGGCGGTGCCCAGCATGTCCACCACACCGCTGGACTGACCCTCCTCTGACAATAGCCATCTTACACCGGCATCCCATGACATCACGCGTCCGCTGTTCGCTGCGCGTTCAGAGTGAGCGTTTCCTTGGTCCGTCCGTCATGGAGGCTCTCGGTCTTCATTCTGTCGCACTCCGCCTTCAGGAGGCTCTGTAGCAGGTGCAGGTTAACAAAACATCGGCCACGGGCAGGCTCGGGGTGGCTGACGGGGTGACTGGGACGAAGCATCACGCTGCCAGCTTTTGTGCTCCGTTTGATGAACGTCTGCGCGCTTTTATTCATACTCTCGGAGGAGAGGAGAAGATCTGGTGTTGAGTGAAAGATGAGCTCTTTTCTGAGCTGACTGGCTCAGACTGGTTGATTGATGATGCCGAAATGTTGCGTTTTGCTTTCAAATCTGCACATGCACGCTGTGAGGCTTTGGTTTCTCGGAGGACCCAGTCAGCTTTAATGTTGGGGGAATGGTGGGGGGGGGGAAAGAGGCACATACATAAATGCAGTAGAGAAATGCACAGAGGATGTTTTGATTTTCTTTGATTTGATAAAGCATCCGTCGTAAATCACAGAATCAAATCCATTTCCACTCGTCCACATTTTCGGTTTCTCTCAGCCTTATAGTAGGCACGGCCTTTCTCTGCACTGCAAACCCAAGCTGTGGGTTTGTTGTACAATCTGTAAATATCCCTGGTACACAAAGCAAGAGAGAGGTCTCCAGCTATCCCAGAGGGATTTGGGTTTCCCTCTGGAGAGAGGCTGCTTGTCTGTTTTCGTGTGATGGATGCTTATCATTGTACAAAGGCAAGCCGGGGGGGGGGGGGGGTGCTTGCGATATTTATTGAATAGGTCAGTCCTAGTTGTTTAGCATTCGAATCTCTTCGGACGCGGCAAAGGTTCTTAACAGAGTTCTTAACAGAAAATGTTTTAAAAACGGTTTTTAAAAGCACAGCAGTGCTTTCTCTGTGGTGCTCTCTTTCCCCCCCCCAACACGGAGGGCCTCAGGTTGCTGGTTTGAATCCGGCCAGCTGCAGGGCCGTGTGTCAGCTGTGGCACTTGTGGCGAGATCTGGGACTCAGTGGCCTGCAGTGAGCTTCAGGCTTGGCAAGAGCCGTCTCACTCCCACAGAAGCGCCCGCTGCTGTGCTTCTTTCAGAGTTGATAGGGGGGCCAGTGATAATTCTGAATAATGAGCCAATCCAAGCTAAAAAGCTTTCATTATGCAGTGATGATATTTGTAGTATTTCTTCCAGAAGACTTACATCTGAGGCATAAGAGGACTCAATTCAATCAGCTTTGCTGCTGATGGGTCCGTATCCTTTAGAGATTTGTTTTCCCAGCGGGTTGCCTCTCTGATTGGCTGAGAGGAATCTCTGTGACTGGCAGCGTGGGAACTGACGAGCTGCTGCTATTTAAAAATGTGTACATGAAGCCACAGACAGCGGCTAGAGAAAACCTCGCTCGTGTTATTTCTAGACTCTTAATCGTCTGTTGTCATTTCTGTGGAAGCACAGGTCGTCATATTGGCTGAAGTTTTTTTTTTAAGCTTTTTATTTAACAATGAAAGGATTTATAAATACAGCATATACAAAGTAAAATAATTGACTTCTTTCGTCTTTCATTTTACGAAGATTTATTTGCTGGATAATTATACTATGCCAGCATAGAGGGGAGGTTACATATGGAAATGCAGTCAACGAAAACACAACAAACAGCCATCGATCCAGACGGACTGCTGTCTTCATCCACTTTCACTGGGCAAAATCATGTCTCAGTGGGGCCACAAACCCAGTACAGGCTTACCAGCATTTGCAAAACCTTTCCACTGGTGGGGAAAAAAGGTGGTCTTTTCTATTATGTAAATCTCCTTCTCAGCATTGATCCTTAGTTCTGGTGCTGAGGATTCTTTAGTAAACTGACTTCTTCTGATGGTATTCTTACTCATAGCTAAAGTATATAGTACTAGTATATTATCTGTCCTTTACTTCCAAGTGGTCAAAGGCTGAGACCTGAGACTGAAGCTTCTGCTCTTTAACTGTCTCCAAAGCTGTCCGTGTTGCGAGTGGTAACAGATGAGCAGCCCTCTCGTGGCTAAGCGTGCAATTCTGTGCTGGACCGCGGCGTTAGGGAGCTCTATCAGCTGGAGCAATGAGGCCGTTCTTGGGGATTTGTGAAAAGGGGCTCCTGGAGACTGAGTGCTTGTTGCCTGTGTGGCACAAGAAAGCTGAGGGGTTCTCCCAGGTCCTGCTGGTTCCCGTGAGCCCCAGCAGCCGCTATCTGCTCCTCTCACCTCCGGTCGCTTGTCTTCCACCCCCACCCAGATCTGATCCACTGCACCAACGAGATGAACGTGAGCATCCCTCAGCTGGCGGACACGCTGTTCGAGAGGACGGCCAACAGCAGCTGGGTGGTCGTGTTCAAGGCTCTCATCACCACCCACCATCTCATGATGTACGGGAATGAGGTGAGTGCCTCCTCACACACACACACACACACACACACACACACACACCCCACAGGTTCAGGGGGTGCTTCAGCCTCTGAGGCGCAGGAGCTGCCCCGTTCGTCTGCTTCCCTTTCTATCCCAGTCCTTAAAACTCAACTTGGCGGAAATATGGGGCCGAAGTGGAGCCAGCTCCGTTTCCTTCCGGGTTTTTGGTGATGGGTATCCCTTAGGTCCTCTAAAAGCTGCGTGCCGTCTGGCGACGGGAGTTGTTTTCCAGTGGCTTTAAGCTCTGCAAGCACTTGGCTTGCTGTGTAATCACTGTTTTGGTTTACCAATGAGGTAGGTCTGGGAGGCTGTTTCACTTCAAGAGCAAACCCTGCTCTTCTTGAGAAGCTGAAAAGGGTAAAAGCACATTGAAACCTCAAGCCACACTGCGCGCTGTGCCGTCACAAGGGCGTGTCTTTATTTCCCCCCCCCCCCCGGTGGGGGGGTCTTTGGCGTGAGACAGTGCGCAGGAAGACTGAAAACATCAATTACTGCAGGGTGGCTCTGTAAGCCTGCTTCACTCATTTCACAAGGCAGGATCCCCCAGAGGCTGAAAGTGCTGTTGAAGCAGGTTTTGCCCTTAGTGAGGTTATTTTGGAGTACACTTCCCCGAACTTTCCCGTTTGCTCAGACACCCCTCACCCATGCTTCTACCCGCTGTTAGCCAGCTTGGTGGCATTTCTGCCACTCCCTCGTGCTTGCCTGCTTATCTGTGCGCTGCAGATATCTGTACTGGGGCTGTATCCAGTTGGGGAGCTTGTCCTGTTAGCACAGAAATTTAGTTGCATCTCTTTTTTTTTGTTTGAGTTGCACTGAATGTTGTGCCCCAGTTTTGCGTATGAAATTCCATCCACAGTTGTCGTGCTAAAGATTTTCTTCCCAGGTTCCAGCCCAGCCCAGCAGATGCTTCTGTTTTCTTAGACGCAGCTTTCCCGAGGGCACCGGGGAGTGTGCTAGAGAATAGAGTCCAGGGTGTGTGTCAGCGGTGGTCCGCAGTCAGACAGGTCCCTGTCTCTGCTTAGGCATGCAGGAACGCTGCATGAAGAAATTGTTGCGTCAGGGGCACGGGCAGCGGAAGCTAGCTTTCTGCGTGAATCGGAAACTGGGAAGGAGGTTCTGAGCAAGGGGAAAATGGGAGAGGCTTTGGATGCGTGCTCGTTGGGATGAGCTAGAGGAGAATGGATCTCCTCTCTGTCGACCATGCCAGAAGGTCTTGAACCTTTTCCACGGAGTTTTGGAGCGATCAGGCTGGCTGGGAGGGCCTGTCTTTGTGGGACTGGGGCGCAGAGATACAGCTGAAGGCCTGCCTGTCTGGGATGGGGGCGCAGAGATATTGCGGGGGAGACCTGTGGTGCCGGCGGGAGGAGACGAAGAGGCAGGAGAGGGCGCGGTGTCCCGTCGGGGCTCGCCCAGACTGGGGGCCGAGAGATAAGAATGGGAACGTGAGCCGAGCTGTCGCTTGCTGCGCCTGGCCTGTCCTGTCCAGTCCACTCCTCTGGAAAGGAAACGGCTGCCCGACTCGCATGCTCTCCTTTCGGACGAGGGAAGGGGGGGGGGGGTCGCAGTCAAACTTGGTTGTCCCTGGAATGCTGCAGTCCCCCCTGGATTCTGCGCCTGTGTCGTGCAGCTCCCAGGGGGGCTGAGGGAAGTGGATCGGGGAAAAGCAGGATCTCGTCTGCGCCACCGCTCCGTGCTGGAGATCCCCGGCTCTGCTCTCGCCTCCGGCCTCGCAGCCTGGCGAGCCAACAAACATGCCTGTCGTCTTTTCTCACCGGGAGAGGGAGGGGTTAGTGTTAATAGTTGTTGGTCGTATGGCAGCATATTTTAAGAGGTGGTTGTATTTCAAATTAAGCATCACATCCTGTGGTCTTGCAGAGCAGATGCGTTGGTGATCTGACATCTAACCATGAAGTTTAGAGCCTGTCGGCTATTCCAGAAGGTGACCAGCAGGGGGTGCTCTGTGGAGTCTCCAGACTCCGGCAGCTTTCTGTGCGAACTGCAAAGCGGGAGGTCGAATCCGAGCAGAAACGGGAGAGCTTTCGGACGCGTGCATGTAGGGTGTTGGCCGACGAGCGCTGTAAGGAGAGTCTGTGTTTGCATCACTTCGCTGGTGGCGATGTCGGATGGGGAGCTGAGTTCTCGCCGCATTTGAGCTTCTGTTGTGTGTTTACCGTCTCTGTTGTGAGGTCTCCTAGCCGACCCTGTTGACCGCACCATGACTGTGTATCACTCCAGGGCTGTTTTCCTTGGAAACGGCTGTAGCAGAGCTGTACGCCCTGTTGGCCTTTGTTTTCTTCATGCACTACCCCAGTCCGCGTGGTGCTGAGCTGTGCTGGCCGCTGTCTCTTTTTCATGCTCTGTGTGTGTTAGCTGAGAGCCCATTAGTCCGGTCTCAATGAGTGCTTGGGGACATTTCTGAAAGGCATTAATTTCTGTTTTACCACCATCAGTTTGACAGACAAGAGCGAGTGATAAGTGCCTTGCTATCTTCTGTTTTCATATAAATGTATTCATGGCTATTTTTTTTTTACTTAATATCGGTAATTCACTTCATTATTTCATTATTTGAATTGCTGCATGTTTTCTGCCCTTTTTTTGCCCCAGAGGGGGGAGGTGTCTCTCAGTGCAGGAAGAAAGGATTCAGTTGCTCATCTGACTGAGAGTATGATGTGTATTTTTAGTAGAATAATGTGTACTTGAAACCGGAGAGGCAGAGCCCTTGTGCTTACATTGACATGTATTTTATATCTAGGACTGAAGACTGTGGCCCTCACCCCCCCAGTGATAAAAAGAGGAAGCAGACCCCTTATTTAGAAGTGCACACAGCTCCATGCCCACATGTACAAAAACGCCGGCCAACCAACACTGAATGTCCTTTTCCTGGGAATGAGGGCGCCTGAGACACGGGGGCTGATTGAATTGGCAGTCGTAACGGACACATCTGACGGTGTGCGCTGTCGGAGGGATGGTGGTGGTGGGGGGGGGGGGGTGCTGATTGGGGCCCCATCTGTGCAGCGTACCTTTTTCATTAATCGGGCCATCGTGAGTTTGCCCCTGGGTCCAGGAAATGCGGGTTGATTAATGCCTTGCAATTCCTTTCTTGTCTCCTCTTGTTTCTCTCTCTCTCTCTCTCTCTCCCTCCCTCCAGCGGTTTATCCAGTACTTGGCTTCCAGGAACACCCTGTTTAATTTAAACAACTTCCTGGACAAGGGTGCCTTGCAAGGTAGGGAGGTGACGTGCAGTTCGGGAGAAGCCGGGGTGTGGCTCAGGGGTCGGGGAGTTGGGGGGTCTGAGCCCTCAACGCCCCCCCAGCTCGGTTGTTTCGCCCCGAGCAACGCGTGCCCTGACCTGGGTTGCTTTCTCGGACACGGGCAGCCAGGTGAATGCACGCGCCCGTGTGCCGGGGTCCGAGAGGGCCTGGCAGAGCTTGCACGAGGGGGACGAGGGGGGAAACGGGGGCCCTCCAGGGTAACGCGGCCGCCGCCAGGATCCTCGTCGTTCCTGGGGCCGGCTGCTGGCGGGCCCGCCTCCCAGCTGACTCACCAGTCTGGCACTCGGGGAGCAGGCTGAGCCTTGTTGGCCTGGAGCACGACAGTACCTTTCCCTCTTCCCAGCCGCCGTCAGAGAGCAGTCTCCGCCCTTCCCCTTCTTGAATACACGCAGACTCCCCCTATTGCAACACCAGCAGCTAAAAGGGACTCTTAACCTGGCATGAAAGGATTATATAACACTTCACAGTTACAGCATTGCGTTTTCTTATTAGACAATGGGTGAAACTTGGCATGGTGCTTCATTTTATTTCCTCCCTCACGGCTGAAAGTGCTCAGGTGTTCTTTCTGTCCTTTCCTAATATCATCATCATCATCATCAGGCTCTTGGTTGATGTGGGGAGGAAGTAGTTAACTTCCAGCGGCCAAATTTGCCTCCCTTCCGCAAAGGAGGGCGCCGAGCCGCTGCTGCGTTGGCATCAGGGCTGCCCGTCGTTTCCTCGCTGGATGCAAAGCGGCGCGTCTCGGACCCGTTCTGTTTTTCCAAAGCCGTCATGAGCCCTCATCGGGAATGAAGCCATGCAGCGCAGAAAATGCCGATGTCCAGTTCAGTCCCCTGCAGGGCAGGAGTTTCAAAGTAGTAGAGAGGGGGGCCCATGGGGGGGGGTCCTGGGTGACTGGGCAGGGGATCCCCAACAGTAAAGGGAAACAGCTCCCCCTTGCAACTCTAGAGCATTAAATCGGTGACCCAGGTATTGGGAAACCCTCAGTGGTGTAAGTGAGCTCTGAGGCAAGGCAATGCATGACTGGTTTGAGGAGCACAGCGCTTTTCCCTGCCCTCTCTCCTGGCCAGAGCGGCGCCCGGATCTGTGTGCCTGTGAATAACGCTGGCAGGGGTTGGGATGTACAGCATAATAACCTCACACCTCTACCCCCTCATCTCAGCATCAGCTGATGGAGGAATGAAGGGAGCTGTTTCAGGCCACATGCTGCTCGGAATCGCCCGGCTGTTGCCAGACGCCTTGCCATGTTCTTCAGTGCATCTGGGGAAGAGGGGTGTGATCATTTCCCTGGCAGGCTAATTTGCAGCGTAAATGCCCATAGCTGACTGTAGTTCAGTGCCATGTTTAAATTGGGGCTTATTGAGAACAATTGCTTGCAGTCAAAAAAGGGTTAAAAAAAACACCGCTGGGATTTCTGCACTCAGGGTAGAATAACGTGTTAGTCCCATTTTTGTTTTGTTTAAGCTTGACGCCGGTCTGAAGGTTTTCTTTATGGCTTCCCCTTCAACAGGTTACGACATGTCGACTTTCATCAGGCGCTACAGCAGGTACCTGAACGAGAAGGCCCTCTCTTACCGGCTGGTGGCCGTGGACTTCACTAAGATGAAGAGAGGGTAAGGAGCTGGAGGGGGCAGGAGAGCTTGGCAGAGACGAGGGCAGCAGTTCGGCAGGCTTTTTTTTTTGGGCATCCTTAAATCATGAGCTGTCCCAGACCTGCAGGAGGATTGAGCCTTATATGAGTTAATTTAAGATTTTCCCCTAGGTCTTGTGCTGTCGATGACTGAAAGAGTCCTAGAAAGCCTGCCAGGCTGTTGCCCTTGAGGATCGAATTCAGAGAGCACCCGATTTAACCTTCCCTCCAAGCTAAAGCAGGCAGGCATTGTACTCGGGATACAAGCCAGTCTAGGGGATCTAGGGCTGATATATTCCTGCCCCTTGTTCTGTATGCTATGGTCATTACCTGTAAGGAGAAGTAATAATAGTTTAAGAAGCAGGCTGAAGTGCTCTTGGTTCTGCCAGCAAAAGGACATTACAATCAAGAATAAAAACTGAGATGGCTGAAAAACAGTGGTGGGGGGGAGGGAGTTTACATTTCCTGCTGTTCAGGCCGATTGCAGCTTCATTTACACAGATCATCCACAAATTAACACGCCTTCAGATTGAGTTTCTGTGCTAAGTGAATCGAGGTTGCACAGCCAATGTGACTACCTTCCTGGTCCCTTCTTTGGCTCCCAGTTCATCGTTGAATTCAGTTTGCGATTGATGTTTGTGATTAGTTAGAATGGCCTTGTACCCTGGGTCCAAGGGGACTGCGGTCTCTATACTCATCAGTGCTCAGCTGATGCAGGGCCTTGGTCTGTCCTCGAGACCAGGCTGCGAACTGGCCTTCTCTGTGTGCATGCGAGGCGCTGTATGAATGCAGAGTTTGCTAGACTAAGTGAAAAGAGAGGCGTGACCCTGTGGGTGCGTTTCCTCCTGCAGGATCGATGGGGTGATGCGCACCATGAACACGGAGAAACTGATCAAGACCCTGCCCATCATACAGAACCAGCTGGACGCTCTGCTGGACTTCGAGGTGAGCGTCTTTTTCCGCCGAGGTGTGAATGGGTCCCGGAAGGACGGGGTGTTGCCGGTCTCCCTCTTTTGCATCGCTTGCCTTCTGGGTGTTCGTGCCCGGGCCGCCGGAGCTGGGGTTCTGAGTGGGCTGAAGGGTCATTGCCACGCCTTGTCCTTCTCTGAAGCGAGTACAAGGCCTCTTTCCCTGTAAGCCCTTGAGCCGTCCTGCGCGTGACGGCATCGGCGGTCACTTCGCTGCTTCTACTTCCCCTTTCCCCTCTGTCGCAGGCCAACCCCAACGAGCTGACCAACGGAGTGATCAACGCCGCCTTCATGCTGCTTTTCAAGGACTCCATCCGCCTCTTTGCTGCCTACAACGAGGGCGTCATTAACTTGCTGGGTAAGGAGGCTCACCTGAGCTGTGTGAGTGTGTGGGGGGGGGTCTTGGATTGGTGCTCTCCTGCTCACACTTCACCTCGAAGGGTCCTGTTGTTGATTAAGTCTGTGGCTGGCTTGATTAGGTTTGAGCCGTGTGACTATTAGCCAGGTACGTGTGTCTCTGGGGTAGGATGGGGTGGCGGGGCTGTCCATGAACCGCTCTGGGCACTAAGGCAGGATGAGGGTTTATGCATTTGCCAGCAGGTTGCTAGAGGGCTGATGCTACTTTCTCACCCTTCTTGCGAAAAGACTTCCAGAAGGTGTTTGGCTCGCGTGCTGTGAAGCAACGTGTGCGTATTGTTAAATCTCTTTACAGCTTGCGGCTTTTCCTTGGTGAAAGTAGAATTGTCCGTTATTTTGTATTTTATGAAACACTCGCACGGTTTGGAATCGTGAGGTGCGTGGTTGCTTCCTGGCTCATGATGATGATGATGATGATGATTCCTGCACCCACATGGGGAGCACAAGGAAGTGTGATCAGGCTCCTCCCACGGCCCCGCCCACTGGGCGGGTCATCTGCCTGCACCCTTCAGGCTCTGCGGTTAAGTACAGGTGGCTCAGCGCCGATTGGAGGAGAGGCGGGCCCCCACCAAAGCAACCGCAAAGCTCAGCGTGTGCTCAGAGCCTCCCCTCTGCCCTCTCCAGCTGAGACCCCCTGGAGCCCCTGAGCAAAACCCCTGAGGGCGCGGGGGGGCAGTTAACAGGAGGGTGTGCTCTTCTCGGCCGTTGAGAAGATTTTCCTAAATTGGCTTTCGCTGTTAATTTAAGAATCGATGTCCTAGTGGAGAAGGTGAGCAATATTTTATTTGAGATCCGTTAATAACATTCTTAAGAAGAAGCTGTGAGCTTTGCAGTTGCAGTATGTGCTCTTCACCCCTGTAAACAGGAAATGTGAAGTTATCAAGCCAAGCGACCTTTTAGTTTTGCTCTCTGGGTTTCTCTTTCACAGCGACTGGGTTCTGTCTCGCTTAGTTTATTGTGCTGAATCTGAATCTTTCCAGATGATGTGCCTTCAAAGGACCAGCAATGTCTGTATCCCCTGTGGGCTGGGGTGCTGTGATACGGTGCGGGCTGCTGAGAGCAGATCGCTTTTTTTTAATGGTTCTGTTCTTATTTTTTAAAGAGAAATATTTTGATATGAAGAAGAACCAGTGCAAAGAAGCCCTGGACATTTATAAGAAATTTCTCTACAGGATGACCAAGCTCTCGGAGTTTCTCAAAGTGGCTGAGGTACAGTGGTTCTTTGATATTTTACACAACCAAGCAGCGTTGTCTGTACAGGGCTGGTGCAGCACTGTCCTAGCGCGCTTCACTTCTCCCCTGACACACCCTGAGCTTCCGTGTGCTCACGATGGGTGCACCCTGTGGCGCCAACGCTGTCTGGTCGCTTGTCTAAAGTCTGAATTCATCTTGCCTCTCAGAGTATATATATATACACACATCTCTACTCCTGACTAGTTTGCCAACCATTAGCTTGCCCAGTCCCTCTACCCCTTTGAAATATAAATCCACAGGCAGAACCTGAATCTCTTTCTGTCCCTAGACATTTTTTCAGACTTGTGCTCTTCAATGGCCCTTTAAGTACATGTGAAAACCTGAAGTAGCTCTGGTACATGAGTGGAGAACAGATCTGGCTGTAGGATAGTTTCAGCTAAATTTTATAATGCTCCTAAATGCCTCCTTGCCATTTTCATTGCGCTCTGTATTGCTCTAAATCAAGGGGTCCCCCAACCCCATTCCTGGAATGCCCCAGTCCATTTATTCTCCAAGGTCTCCCATTTCTAGATTGGTGTTAATGAATGACGCCAATAATCCGCTCAGTTAAGAGACCTGTGGTCTTTGGAAGCTGAAGAGTAACTTTGATTTTAGTCCTGAGTGATCTATGAATAACAAGAGATATTCAAGAGATAGAATAATGGATCAGTGAAATTATTCCATATCTTCAGAAGCTGTTGATTGAATGGTTAACTCTGGTTACTCTTCAGGACTTCTAAGATGCAGTCTATAGATCCCTGCTCTAAAATGACACCTAATCATAAGCATTGGCAGCCTGGCGACTAGGCTGTTGGCTTTGCTGCTTTTTAGCTCTTGGGTCCCAGGTTCAAGTTCAGCCTGGGTTGCCTGTTCTGGGGGTTGCATGTCCTTCATTGCGTTGGTATGAGATTTATCTCCAGATGCTCTGGTTTCCGACACCTCCCAAAGAGAAGGGGTCTGTAAATCGTCCCAGATTCCCACCTTGCGCCCTACAGTCCAGGATAGAGTCCGGGTTGCCACAACTCTCCCCAGAGGGCGCAGCTTTCTGATAATGGATGGCTGCAAGTCATTAATGTCACTGAAGAGCATTGCCCGATTCCTGTAGTAGCATCTCTTTTTACACGGGAGAGAAAGGAGGGATCGACTTGTATCAAGTCAAAGGTACATTTCTACCTCCTGCACACATGCAGTATGGAAATTGTGACCTGCGATTTCACAGACCCCTCTCGGAGACATCACTCCCTTCCGATATTCAGGATTCACAAACTGATTTAACCCATCCCAGCATGGAGGTATGTGATTGGCAGGGGGGGAAAAAAGAAAAATCCCTCTTTGAACATGCTTCCGTTTGAGTTTTGCACCAATCCTTCCGGTCCTACTTGGCTTCAAATGTACATATTTTGTATTTGGAAAAAACCCTAATTTGATGTATTAGATGCCAAAGAAGCATCCCTAAAACTTAATATTTACCGGTTAAGCTAAATATTTACAGATCCCAGTGTGGCTGTGTGTCGTGAGAGGTGCTGGAATGCTTTGATGTGAAGGAGATTTAGTGGTGAATGCTGACGTGACCTGGTTGATAGTGAGGTGATCGTGCAGGTCCCGTGTCTTGCAACCTGTCTCCTGCCTGGAGCCCTGCACTGCATGGATTAGTGATTAACGAGCCCGGTCTTACACTCTGAGGCGAGCTGGCTGTTTAGGAGGGGGGGAGGTGGGGGAACTTCCTGAGCTCGTAGCTTCCCAACAGACATGGTAGCGACAGACTCTAGTCCACAGCTGGTGCTTTACCTTTAGGTGTATTCGCAGCAGACAAGTGCATTTTAGATGGTTTTTTTTTCCTTTGCATTTCCCTGTGACATATTCTCCACACGGAAAATCAGTGCTCTGCTTGCCTTCATGCCCTTTCTCAGCTGTAACATCGCAGGAAGCTTTACAGTCTCTCTGTCTGGTCCTGTAGAAGCTGCCGGTCTGTACGGCTCAGCTGAGGGCTTTGCCAGAATGATCCGACTCAAGCATGCGGAAATATTTCCCATTTCCAGACCCGATCTGGACCATTTCATTCAGGTCTCCTGTATAAAACTGGTGAACAGCTGGCTCTGCCTTGGTGTCATTACAAATAAGCCCCTAGTTTGAGAGATTGTACCTAAAGGAGAAACAGGAAAAGGGTTCTTCTGGTGTTATTTGTAATGTCAGTTTCCTCCATCCTATTTTACTCTTCAGTTTTCCATTTATTGTGTTTTAATTGTTTATGCAAGAGGAATGAGCTGGGAGAGTGGAGACCATTTTGTAGGATATTTATGGAAAGTTGCTTTGTCTTCAGAGGTGGGGGTGGAGGGGGGGGTTGTCATCTTAAGTCGACTGTGGTAGGCAAAGGCCTGTGTTCCTATCTCGTCCGGAAGCAGAATGCTGCTGTAGAAACACAGTGTCTTTGCCATGTGTGTTCTGTATGGTTTTCCAAACCAAACCCAGTTGAAAGTCTTTTTTAAATGTTTCCCATCTTGGTGGTTACATGAGTGCTCCATAACTGCCACGCCAGACCACAGTACTGCACCAGTCCTTGGCATTTAAGTGTGCAATCCATTTCAGATCCAGTCCGTCTATGTAAAGCATGCAAAACCCTTTTTTCTGTTTTTTAAAATCACTGCATGTAGTAATGGATCCTTTTGTTATATTTTCTTTTCTTATTCCCCCTTTTTTGTTTTTGTTTTTGTTCTGTTTTTTCCTTTTTGTTTTGTTTTTTTTATGACACAGCAAGTTGGAATTGATCAGGGTGACATACCAGATCTTACTCAGGTCAGTGTGCATTTCATCTCAATTTCTCCATGTGGCTTCATTGTTCATGCTCCCCTTCCCTACTCACCCTACAAGCTTTCACCCTTTGTTGCTTGGCCCAGGGACAGGGCTCCCGCTAATCCAGGGAACTGCGCCATTTCACGAATGCCTTTTAATAGGTTGAAATCGGATTCATATCGAAGGCGTTTCTCCTTCCTCTCCTGCTGTTCTTGATTTCAAGCGTGGAGCCTTACTGCTTTATCGTCCCAGATCTGAATCTGTGTGCAGCTGTTAGCGTTAAGGGGGCACCAGTATTGCTAGGAAATATACAAGGATTGTTGGCCGTTGGTGGCAGTAGGAGCATTTTGTTGTGCTTTGCAAATTGGATAACTTTTAAAGCTTTAACCCTGGAGAGTTACTTGTATTGGGGTTTTTTTTTTAGTGGTGCTTTTAAAGATCTTGTTTTTACGTGCGTCTACCAAAGCCATGCATTCTGTATTAAGCAGGGTGTTGAGTTTGCAGTTTGCATTCTTGTTAGCTAATTTGTTTTTTAATATACAGAAGGCAGGAATATTGTGTAATTGGTGTGCCTTCACAAGCATGCAGACACACACTGTTTGCTTTGCGTTGATAACAATCCCTTGCGTTTATAGAACGTTGTACTTAAGGGAGGGGATCCACTGCAGCCCACCTCCCCTGGGCGGTGTGTGGCATCAGCAGCCCCACTGCACAGCAGGTCAGGTGGAGGAGTGAGAAATTACTTCACCACTTGGATCAAGGGGGAACCTTAAGGAGGTCAGGTTGTGTAAACCCAGGCTAGAATTCCATCAGGGCTCCAGTCAGGATAAACTACTCTTAAGAACGGAGCCATGGAATGTGAGTGAGTGGGCAGGGTCTCGGTCAGCGTCCCCTGTCTCCATACTGGGGCGCTGGTCTGGAAATTCTGGGCCAGAGGAAAGAGCGCCACCTTCTGGTCCACTATCAGTACTCACAGCAGTGTGCAAACTCTTTTAGCAGTGTGCAAACTGTTTTGTGGGATGCAGGCTGTGCTGCAGAGCTCTAGTCCCGTTTTCTGAAAGACGTGTATTGATTTTAGAGAAGGGAACAAATGAAAGACCTAGAAATGAATAGCTTCAGGCATCTTTACCTAAAGCCGTCTTGTTGAAACAGCTGTGGGGAGAGCAGCGAACGGTTATTTTCTTGATCTTTTTCTTCTTTTCCTTTTACTTCCAGTTTTATTTTTTAACATTATTACCCCTTTTTTTCGCCCTATACTTTGCATTTCTCAGTACAGGACATCGTGGCTGAGTGATTGATCTCTTAGTATGATGCACAGAGTATCTGAGAAATCTGTCTTCCTGTAGGTCTGTGCTTTGGTTTCGAATTTCTTTCCCGCAAGCGCAGCCCGATGCTGGGAGCTGGCCCATCAGCTGCTGCCTCATTGGGGCAAACCCAGTAAATGGGGGGGGAGGGTCCCCAAATCCCTGTAAAATTACTGAAATAGAGATGTGAAGCATGATGACAGGTGGAATTCCTGATTGGAATCTGGACAGCACTGACGGACATCCCTGGTTCTTCCAGGACTGCCGTCTGTAACCTGTACTTCTGGCAAAGGAAAAAACGGGATGATGAATGTAGCAGCAGACCAGACTAATTTCTCAAAAGCAATTGCCAGAATCACCCCCCCCCCCGCTTACCAAATCTAGTTAAACATTCTGGAGGGGGACTAAAAACAAGAAAGAATCCCTTTGTAAAAGAAATTGGAAACTAAAAGCAGCACATCTATACTGTACAGTTTTGTGTAGGCATATATGCATTCCTGTGGATGTAGAGACGCTTGCAAAATTGGGTGGAGGGGAAAGGTCATTCGCAATGAGGAATGAGGAGGGGCAGGGATGCATTTCGCAGGCCTGTATATATGTCAGCATGGGATCGAGAACTTGGTTACGTGTGCATGCTGGGCTCAAGCTCCCCTGTACTTCCTGGTGTGTTTTTTTTTCTTTTTCTGTTTTCCTAAAGGCTGTTAAACCTAACCCCTAAGGCATGTAACCATGACTTTCGGATGGTAAACCGTCTGGACGGCTTGCGAGGACCCGACCCTACCGCGCGGCTCGGTCTGCCCGGGCGCGCCGAGCGGGGTCGGTCCTCAGGCGGCGCGTCTCACTCCCTCCGCCTCCTTCCCCCTCCCCTTGCAGGCCCCCAGCAGCCTGCTGGAAGCCCTGGAGCAGCACCTGGCCTCTCTGGAGGGGAAGAAAACCAAGGAATTCTCCGCCGCCAGCAGGTGGGGCTCCCTGCCGCAGCACGGCGTCGGCCCGCGGCTTGAAGGGGAACTGCGGCGCTGTTTTTATATTTCGGTCTTGGAAAGAGTCGGCAATTGATGATCGCTTTTCAAACCACAGTGAAAGTGAAATGTCCACAGTAGTGTGTAAAACCTCCAAGTCACATAAAAAAATAGACGACATTTCCAGATATGCACAGCGCCATATTCTGCGATTCAGAACAAGGCGACAGAACTCCTAGCGAGGTGAAGTGGCCCTATTACACTGTGAACAAGCAGGCTTGGGAATCCATCTCTTTTAATCCAATAGAAATATTGCTCTCGACTCCAAGACGGTTTTGCCGACAAGTGCTGCTTACTTGTTATCTCTGCATGCAGATCATGTTGGATTAGTTCTGCAGTAAAATCTGCTGCACTTATTCGCTCGTACATTACATTCGTCTTTACAGTGACTAGTGAGCAGGAAGGGCCACACCGCGTCGCGATTCTTGGAAGCTCTTGCTCTCGCCTGTGGTGAGACCAGGGGTTTGCAACGACATGGCGATCAAACAGTACTTTCAAAAAGTTCACGATTTTGTGCTTAATTCGGAATTCATGAAAGTTTACAGTTCCGTCGGGCGATTTATTGTTACTGCCATTTAACAACCGGTCTGAGAATCTGGGACTGCAGCTCCCCTTCAAGGTGGTAGTGATCAGCATTAGCTCATGAAGAAGCACCTGCTTTGACACACAGCTGACTTAAGGGTGTTTGGGGGGGGAAAAAAAATGTTTAATTGCCAGTTACGGATAAGGAGACAGTTTTCCAGGCCCGCCGTGTGTTTGAAATAAGAATGCTCATGCCTTTTCCTCTCCGCCCCCCTCCCACCAGAGCAAACACCCTGTCCAACGCGGTGTCCTCCCTGTCCAGCACGGGCATGTCCTTCAGCCGCATGGACGAGAAGGAGAAGCAGCAGGCCCTGGAAGAGGAGCAGGCCCGGCTGCAGTCTCTCAAGGTAGTGGCCGTCAGTCGGGACTCGGGAGAGGAAAAGGGGGAGTTCGTCAGTTGCATGACTCCAGGTTCTGCCAGTGAATGCCAATTTAAAATGCCCTTTTGCCACAGAATAATGTCGGAACATGGGCCCTACCCTCCATCTTCGCATCTCTTTATCTCCATATGCAATCCCTTCAGATCCAGAGCAAGGGTGACCAGGGTTCCTGTCATTTCAGCTTTCCCGAGCCAGACTGCTGCAGGTGCTTTCGGTTCGTCTTGTTCACCCGGTCTCTCAAGCGTGCAGTTCAAGCTCATGGCTACCCCTTGTGTTTTGAATAGAAAACTTGAACTCAAGCTTTTAAATGATCAGATTCTAGCCATCAGCTGATGTGCTGCGGTGCCATTTATTTCTGTATAAATTTGTAGCAATCCAATTTTCAGAACAGCAGAGCGCAAACTGCCGCTCTGCTATGATGGTAGAAAGCAGTTTTGAAACTGTTTCAGTGAACTTGTTTCATCCCCTCACCCGAATTAAAAAATCAGTGCTGCAGGGAAAAGCACTGCACCAAAGACTGAATTAATGTGGGTTAAGAATTTGTTCCTTGCCCTTCCTTCAAGAAGGGGCGTTGTGCGTTAAAGCCTCGTGATCTGAAATGTTGGCGCCGCAGGTTGAACCTGTCGAGCAGCAGGCCCGAGACCCGTTGTGTCTTGGCTCTGTACCTGGCGCACCATGCCTGACGTCGGGCCTGCGAGGTAAGACGTGGGGGTGGTGCGGGTGCGAACTTGGCTGTTCTCTCCGCTCCGGCTGCTCCCCTCCGCCCACAGCGCCGCGTGCGCGGTTCCACAGCCGCCCAGCGCTGGAATGGAAAGGGACAGCGCGTCGCCAGCATAGCCGATGCTGCGATCTGCTCCGCGGGGGCTGGCGCTCTGCTATCGGAGAGTCTCTTAGCCCCGGCGGGTCAGGGTTTCCTGCCAGCCCTGCCGAGGAAGGGAGCAGAAGCTGCCCTTTGTTTCCGACCTCCCCAACTGTGTTCCTGCAGCTTCTCTTCAAAACCGCTGACTGACCTGCCTGTGCTAAGAACAGGCCTCTCAGCAAAAAAAAAAAAGTTTTGTTTGCTGGAAACTTCAGGGTCATTCACTGGCTGTTTACAAGCCTGCTTTATAAAAAGCCACCTTTAGCACATAAATATTCCATAGCTGCCTGTCTGTCTAGTACATAGAAGAAGCTGCATGAATTCATCCTGGTGGTTAGCAGGAATGTTTTGGGACTAGGTGTATGAAGGCGTATTGAATGCAATGGTTTTTGCTAGTCGTGGTGAAAATGAAAGCTCTGGTCTATTTGCCTGGAGCTGTGGAATGACAAGTAATGACCAGGGGTGTTCCAGTTCCTGCGTCAGACACTGCTGCTGTACCTTGAGCCACCTGCTTCACTCCTCTGGGATGTGGAAGTGGGGACCAGCGTTGCTGGGAGGTACTGCCCAAGGTGGACCACGGTCCCACCCAGAGGCAGGAGCGCCGCGTGGTCTTGTGTGTTTTAAGACATCAGAAACCAGGAAGAGCCCTGGCTTGATGAGCCTCTGGAGCTTGGACGTGTATCAAATGGTGCAGGTCCGAATAGCCCGACTAACTGTTATGTGCAAACCAGCGTTGGACAGTAGGAGAGGGCTAACAGTCCTGGTCTGTAGGAGACGCTGCTCGTGAGGCAGAATCCGTGGTTAACAGGCGTCTTTTTTTGGCGCAGGACCAGCGTCTGAAGGAGATCGGCATGCAGACCCCTACCGTCTCTCCCAGCACCCAGTCGGGGGGCAGTGCCAACAACGCCACCAGCACGTCCGTGGATCTGTTCTCCACACCAGCCACCGCCCCGTCCACTAACAGGTACGGCCCGCCCCCGGCTTTCTTCCAGGGTCGCCGCAGAAAGACCAGCGGTGCCTTTTCCCCATTAGTGCTGGTGTCACCTCGGACTCGAGGCCTCATGTGCATCTGTGGCAGATTTAGGGAAGAACGGCAGGGCGTTCAAATGCGTCTGCGTCTCTGACGGCAAACCCCCGATCGATTCTCGGGGTAGAAAGTGTCTTTTTAAACCCAAAGAGCTACGCTGTGTCCCAGGAGGTAGCTGAAACGAGTTCTTCGGCTCAGTGCGTGGCTTGCGACCAGAACAAGATGGATGGACAAGCTCTCGTTCCCCTTTCGTGTGCTTTGGATATGGCGATGTATGTCGGGACGCGGTGACGTGTGGTGTTTTTTTCTCTCCGACAGCATGCCAAACCTCAACAGTGACCTGTTTGACCTCCAGCCAGCCTTTGTCCCCACTGTGCAGAGCACACCAGCCATCTCCACCTCGGTCAACAGTGCCTGGGGAGGTAGGGCTTCTTCTCCAGCCAGCTGGAGCTCTTTATACCAGCTGTGCTGCAGGCGGCAGTGAAAGGAGTATTGTCTGTCCTGGCATTTTGTTGCAAAGCGAGTATCAAGATATAGTTGCTGCTCTAGTATATTTTGTAGCGTACTGTAACATGAAATTAACTGCTATAAGCTTCTAGACCACTACTGTTCAGGTGAGCGGCACAGTGGCATGGTGGTTAGCACTACTGCCGCACGGCTTTGGGGTCCTGAGTTCAAATCCACCTTGGGGGCGCCTGTCTGTGGAGTTTGCATGTTCTCCCCGTGTTCATGTGGGTTTTCACCAGGTGCTCCGGTTTCCTCCCACCTCCCAAAGACATGCAGCTTAAGTTTGATGGGGTACTCGGGATGTTTTCTTCCCAGTTTCAGGGGCGCAGGGGGGTCCGAGGGGATTTCATGGCTGGGGGCGAGGGGGATGGGTGTTCTGGGACTAACAGTGCTTTGCTATGGGCACTGCAGGGAACGCATTGAGCTAGACGGGCTTAATGGCCTCCTCTCGGGTTGCAGCCTTTCTGATGTTCTTCTGATGATGACGTTTTAAGTGCCGTAGAAGCCCCTAAGATTGTACCTGCTCTGTTCTCAGGTCTGGATGCCCACCCCATCCAGCAGAGTGTTCCCATGCCCACAATGAGTGTAGATTTTGATGCTGTGTTTGGGAATAAAGTTGCCAATAACGATGTGAAGCCTGCATCTGGTAAAACTCCCTGCTCATTCGGTACATTGTCTGGAATCGCTCTTGGCTTTCTGGTGATTCCAGGGCCCAGTGGCTTGCTCTCCCTGCTGCTCTCCCTCCATTCTCCTTAAGAACCCTGCTTTGCTCCGTGCTCCGACAAGTCGCCGAACTAAACCTGTGCGTGCGTCAGTGTAGTATGTTACAGCGCTGCCTCCGTGTCCTGTTTTTCATCTAACAGTCTTGCATGTTTAAAATCCTTGGTTGTGGCCGTTTGTGTCGCAGGAGGCACAGATGTGGTTACCTAATTACTTCTCCTCAGTGTGCGGTTCTCTTCAGTGGTAGCTGGTGGTTTTTCTACCGAACGCTTTCATGTGTTCTGTGGAAGAAAAAAAAATCTGGCTTAATTTTTCTAATGTCTCCTTTCTGTCTTTTTTCTTTAAAAAAATCCTTTCTGGGTCTGGCGGTGGCATGTCTGAATGGGTGAGTGGGCCTGTTTTCATTCTTTCAGTGAGAAAGTGGTCTGGTTTTCCTACTTTGCCCTGGCAGTGTTTGTACAGAGGTCTCAGGAATGTATGGTATGCTGTGTTAGCCAGCTATTTTGTAGGAAATCATTCATTTTCTTGTACTCTTTTGGTGGGAGCATTTTGCAAGGAATGCCAAACACTTGGGAGTTCTCCATGGCATTAAAGACATTACCCTTAGGCATGATTGTAGAGGTCTGTAAATAATGCGTGCCATTTCAGAGGCTGTCTAATAAATGATGGGCTTTGCAGATGGAACTGTTTTGCAGATCTTCGTGTTGGAAACAATAACATTTAAGCAGCTGTCCAAAAGCTGTGGTTCTGGATGTTTGGTTTCTTTGAAACAATCCGAGACTGTGTGCATGCCTACTTCCTTTAGGGAATGACTGCCTTTCCAGTACTGGGGGGGGGGGGGGTGACATTGCCTGTTTTATTACATTTACATCTCCTTGACACTGCTGCTCTCCTGAGAGTGGTTGGCATTCCTCGTAAACCAGTGTGTTAATTTTTAGTGTTTCTTAGCACATGTGGCTCATGGGGGGAGGGCTGTTGTAGTTATGAGCCTCATAATAGATAAAACAGTTGTCTGAGCTGGCTCTGTCACAGTTCTGAAAGTGCGTGTCTTGCTGGGAAAACTGGTTGGGAAAACAGGTTGCCTGGGAAGGAGTAGTAACGCAGTGTGTCTGTGCTGTCCCGACTCAGGGTTTGATCCGCTAGGAGACCTCCTGAAGCCCACTGGCACCACCACCCAGAGCCAGCCTCCGCCTGTGTTGGGAGGGAAGCTGCTGGCTAATGACCTGGACTCCTCCTTGGCCAACCTAGTGGGCAGTAAGTGTGGCAGAATACCTCTGGTGCTGCTGTTCCACTGTGGCGTTTTGACCCTTTACTGGGGTAGAAATCTGGACATCATCTCTTTAAAAAAAAAAAATCTCATGAGGATAAACTGGGTAAAAACAAGTTTGCCATTTTTAATTCAGTGACTTTTCCATGGGGGGCAGCGTAAGTGCTGATATTTTTACACCAGTGAAAACGTGATGAAGAGTGTCAAGTTGGTTGTTAGTATTTTATACAATATAAAAAAGCAAGTCAGCGCTGAAGAGCTTACACTCGTTCTGTTTTTTTTTTCTTTCTGCTTTTTCAGATCTTCAGTTTGGAGGAACACCAGCAAAAAAGTAAGTATCCGCCAGCCCTTGTTGTCAGATTAAGGAAGCTGAATCCGGATCAAACCAAGCTTGTTTCTGAGCCAGTTCTCGCAGTGCAGTTAGTGTTCTCGTTGTGGGAGTCCGGATTAAGCTGCCCAGCCGTGTGATCAAAGCCGGGGTTTTTTTTGGCTTTATTTGGGGAACGCCTGGATAAGATCCTCAGTTTCACTACGAGGTGGTCCAGCTGGGCTGAGTGACTCCTGTCTTTTATCATGTTCTGCTGTTCGGGGCTGTGGGTAGTGACTGCCCCCAGCAGTTCCAGGGCTGGTCCAGGCTTCCTCCCCCTGCTTGCCTCCAGAGTTTCAGCTGATCCGACGGGTCTGCAGAGCAGGGGTCCCCAAATCTGGTCTTGGGGACCCCCACACCTACTGGTTTCCACTGCAGCTGGGCTCCGTACTTAAACCAATCCTTAACTGAACCAGCGCCTTTTTCCTTTCTACTCGGAGGTTAGGGAATTTAAGCTACTCAACAGATACAACGGTTAAAGGGCACAGTCCTATGTGTTTAAGGTCTGGGCACCACTAAAGGGTTCAAGTTAAACCTATTGTCAGGTCTGTGAAGGGTCCAGGTATTTTACAAAACCCCGCAGGGAGTCCCCAGGGTTGCTGTAGTGACCAGCTGGAACACAGTGTGGCCGTGTGGATGGCCGAGTGTGTGGTGCACCCAGGTTGTGCTGGTGAAGCCCCTGATGTTAACACTGGGTGATGAAACGTGCTATTGAATACAAGAAACTTCTTTCATCACTTTGGCGTTAATTATTAACAGAGTTCGGCCAATACTGTGTTGCTGACACTCTATTAATAATTTATTCCAGGGTAGGACCTGGCAGATTATATTCTGCACGTGCTGTAAAGGGCTGCCAGTATTGCAGAATTTTTCCTTTTTAGATCTAACTTGCTCAGATTTTGTAACAAGTCCTTAACTGCTAAACTGACCAGTTTAGCTGAACGACTGAACGATGCCCTCAGTTGTTTCGGGACGGTGGTTCGCCTGCAGTGGAGCTTTTCGCATGGTCGGGCCTGCCTTACGAACGCGGCTCCGCCCGCCTCTCTGTCCACAGGCCCGACATGCACTGGACACAGCCGGGGGAGAAGAAGCTGACCGGCGGCACCAACTGGCAGTCCAAGACCATGAGCACCACCACCGCCTGGAGCCCCGCGCCCCTGGCCCCGGCGCCCATGCCCGTGCCGCAGATGGTGAGCTGTTCACGGGGCAGGACTCGGGGCACCAGGGCCTTGCAGTTCTCGGTTCACTGTAGGGGTGGTGATGGGGGGGGTGATCAATCCCCCTGTCAATCAATCAATTGATTGATTGTGATCAATCAATCAGCACCTGACTGAGAGGCGCAGGAGTGCACTCCATGCTCTGATGCTGACTCTCAAGTCTCGGTAGATGCGCTCTCATCCCTGCATCCCTACGGAGAGAAGCCTGTTAAAATCCGTTTGGTTCTTATGCGTAGTGAAGCCCGACTTTCGCTCGGAGAAAAGGAGTCGGGTTCAAATGGGGTGTCTTCGGGGGGAACCCAAACGGTCATGTCCGGGGCCAGTGAAAGGCCTCGTTTAGTGCAGAGAGCCGTTTTGATTTACAAAACATACCACAGTAGCGCGTGAGCATGCTTGGGGTTTATGATGGGTCACTGTCTTGCTCGACAGCACTGCTGCTTCATTATAATTTCCTCACTGGCCTCCTGCTTCTTCCCTTTGTTGAGCTCCTCTGTGCCTGCGCCCGTCCTGCTGCAGGGTTCTCACCTTTTCTCCCTTCTTCCTCTTTTCTTTCCTCCGCGCCCCTTCCCCCTGCCCCTGCAGAACGGGATGCTTTATGCAGGCTACGTAAGTACTTTTCTTCGCCAGATTTTCCCTCTTCCGCAAAAACGGTAGTGGACTGATTTGGATATTCCCATTGAATTCTGTTAGAAAGAAACCTGTTTGCTTCGGGTTTCACTTTTCGTCGTCTGCACTCGGCCAGTGTTTGACAGCTGAAGCCTGTGTACAGCCAGTGGCTGATTGAACACGCTTGTTCACTGGTGACGGGTGGCAAAGGGCAAATTGACTCGTTCAGTCACTTGGTAGTGGGATTGTTTTTTTTTTAAGTGATGTTTTGGTGGAGATGAAGCACTTAAATAACCCTTCATACTTAATTTTAAAAACTTAAAAAGATCTCCTCTGAAGACACTGGGGAAAAAGACAAGCCAGAGAGAGACGACCTTGTCTCTTTTAGCGAATTGAACTGCCGAATGGTTTTCTTCCCACAACACACCATTCTTTCCTCCAGCGTCGCTCTGTGAAGGAGTTGTTTTATGGGCCAGTGAAGCTCTGCTTTTGATAGCTGGCCTGTGAGTGAAGGACAGCAACTCCAGAGTCCAGTGTTCAGGAAGCCACTGAGGCTGTTGATAAAACATCGCCTGATGACGTCACGTTGACGCCTGCCTGACGCCTGCTTTTATTTCCTCCCAGCAGGCACCTGCGCCCTTGGCGTTCCCCATGACGACACCACAAGTGCCTATGTATGGAATGGTAAGAGAACTTTTGTCTCTGCCAGAATACACGGCGCAGGCAACAGACTGCTGGGTGCCGATCTTGGGGAAGAGGGTTTGGGAAAATATTGATTTTGGAGTTTTTGCTTTGCTAGCCTAAAAGATGCAGTTATTGGATCAAAGGGATTCCTTGCCAGCGGTACTCTTTTTAAGGCTGTTTCCCTGCCAGCCTGCCTTGATAATGAAAAGTCTCTTCTGTGTTGAAGAATCATGGCTTAAGCCTAAATTTACACTGCTCGGTAACAACTGAAGTCTATCCTCTGACTCTTTGAGCTTGGTGCTTAGAGCATTGAAGAATTATACAGCGGTCTGCCTCTTGTGTCGGTTCCCGGCTTGAGCTTACCCCAGCTTGCTCTCCGTGAGCTCGTCGTTAAGCATGCTGTCTCGTCCCCTGTCCAGGTCCCCCCGCAGATGGGAGGAGTGCCCATGATGGCTTCCCAGCCAATGATGTTTAACCAGCCAGTCCTGAGACCCACCAATCCCTTCACACCCATCCCCGGAGCCCAGGTAACAGTCCTTCATCTTCGTCTTCCTCGTACTCAAGGGTGCGGGCAGGGGTGCCCAGCACCAGCAGATCTAACTTGCTTAAGGGACCAGAATGGTGAGAATCACGCACTGTCTGCACACTTCTGATGTTGAACTGGAGGGCAAGGCAATATTCCGAGGTCGTTGATGAATGTCAAAGTAATATTAGACTGGCTATAAGGCTGTAGCGTTTGGTGATCTGTGTTTTTCTGTTTTGTATTGATCTTGTTTCTTGGAGTGCAAACTGTAGTAAAAGACCTCCTCTGTTTTTGGCCAGACGCACTTCTGTAGCAGATGCGTAGTTAATTGTATGCATTGGGTATTTTGTGTGCAGTGTTTTCCTTTCTGATTGCTGGGTACTTGCTGCCATGTAATTTTAGTTTTATCTTCTTTTCAGATGCAGTTCATGTAGTTCCAGCAAGGTTTGACCCTCGAAGAAGAAAGCTAAAAACAAAAACCAACACCAAATACAGGGGGGAGAGAGAGAGAGAAACGGGAAGGTGACAGCACAGAGACTCTGAACTTTTGCGTTATCGTGCTCCAGCCCCTTTGGTAACCAGCAGCCTCACACAGCATTTGGCCCACTGTCTGCAACAGCCCCTCCGGCCTATGAGGATGGAGTCTGCTCCCAATTGGAAACTCACCTGGGATTTTGCAGGACCAGGCAGGGCATCCAGGAATAAAAGGAAATTGGACTTGGGGGAAATTTTGAGATTTGGCGAGTTGACAAAATGAGAGGATAGATTTTTTTTTTATCAGCAAAGCACTGTGGCTTGCTGGTCAATGATTTTTTTGTTTTGTTTTCATTTTTAGTTTTTTTTTATTTTAATGCCATACCTTTTCCCTTCCTCACTTCACCCTGAAGTTGATCTCCTGAGTTAGGATTCCTCTGGAGATTGGATTACTTAACTCAACTCCCAGATTTCCTGTTCCATGGGTCCTCCTGTTGCTGTTGTGTGAGAGAGCTCTTGTTTGCTTGCTGCCTGGCCTCAGTTTACCCATAGGCCTTTGTGAAGGTCTTGTTGACTTGGCAGTGGGAGTCTGGGGTGCCTCCCTGTTGGGCATCCTCTTAGCTGACTTGTGTTAACTCAGGTCTTCCAGCGTCGGGGAGCGTTTTTCTGTTGTACCTCTTTTGGTGAAAGGCCTGGGTGATAAGTAACCCAGGTCACCTGCAGTTTTACCACATGTTGTATTACATTGCCAAGCCATTTAGGATTCTCTATGTAATTTACTGAGAAAATGTGGGTGTTTTCAGGATCTGAACGGGACACCGGAAATCTCTAAACTGGTGCTTTGTACTCTTGGGCACTTTAAGGTCACTGTGACAGCTGTGGTTGAGCACAGCGGGGCAGGCCGAGTCCTTTTGCAACCTCCTGCGAGAAATCAGAGCTGTCGAGTTGGAGTTTACACGTCTGTCTGTAAAGTCAGTAACGAGAGTTGGCGTCTCCGCCTGAGGCAGAGGTATTCAGGAGCAATGTAGGAGATGCAGGCAGATTTAAAGGCCTGAGTTTTTCCCGGTCAGTCTTTCTCTAACGGGGAGGTTATCTCCTCCTTTCCCTGTTCTTATGGCTCAGAGGGTGTGGCCGGGTGCATTACCCTGGGGATCGTGTACGCAGTTTGGCTGCTTCAGACAAGATGTTGTGTTATAAGATTTGGCCGTGATTTGATGTTTGTTACTAATCTGTTGCGCTTGGCTCGTTTTTCTCTTGTGATGAAACTCTTGTTGTCTCTGTCCGTGATCTTTTTTTTTTTTCCCCCTGGCTTTGAAACCCTGTAAATATTTTCCCTGTATGTGTTTAGGTAAGTGAGCCCCTCTATATCATGCATGAGTGGAGTTTAGTTTCTTTGTACGCCCAGTTGTGCCATCTCTGCCTGGACGATGGATCAGGATGGCCATTTCATGTTGTGAAGTGTAGACTTGCCAGAGAGGTTTTATGCCTTGGACTGTTAAGAGCACTGGTTTCGTTTAGTTTTTTAATTATTTATTTTGAATTAATTTCGTGTACGTGCACAAAAAAAAAATTGGATTGATGTCTTTACTCCTGATGAGTTGAGGGCGGCGTGTTTGCTGTCAGAGCCTCCGTTCAGGAGCAGCTGCAGGCGAGGATGCAGATCGGAGTTGTCCCGTTTCCAGGTCTCATCTGCAGGGCTCCGGCTTAAGCTCGTCGTGCGGTCAGCTCTTCCCTGGTGTTGCACGTGAAGGTGTGCTGTAAAACTGATCACGAACCTCTGATCTGAGGTGTCTACCTCCAGCAGGGTCTGTCCTCCCTCCCCATCCAGTTATAATGGCATAGCAAAGTTTCCTCAGCAACAGAGAGGCTCTCCTTGGTTGGATTGCTGCTCAAAATCATTTTGTAGTTAATATGTAGTTTACAGCATTTTATGCAAGAGATAGATTCCCCACTCCCGTCTCTTGGTGGGAATTGACTGAGCTGAATGGTTTTTAAATGCTGGCAGTGCCCTTTTCCTGTCGTGTACTGATGTATAATGGGTTGTTGGGTTTTTCTTTGGAGTAAATTGATGGCGAGTCCTGGTGGCACTTCAGATTGAGTTTCTCCTTATAGTACTTATTAAAACGAACTGCTTTCTGACGGACAAGAATGTGCATTCTCCCGTGTATGGTATTTTCAGTTTCAGGTGCCAAAATGGGTTTGACAGGCGCCAGGACTATTGATCTTGTTTTGTTTGGGCAGACGGAGCACACCCCTCTAGCAGGTCTTTGTACCTAGAGGCCAAGTCGAGGTAGGAAGCGTCTGACTTTGATAAGCAGTTGGCTTTGCTGTATTCTTGTAACCACGGACCTGGAGCTTTGGCGTTGTAGCTGCCAGTATCCGCTGGGGATCCTGTCCAGACCAGACCAAGAGAGCACCCAGCGGATCTGTGGCACCTCATACAGTCTGCACAAAAACCCACTGAAAACAAGCACCCCGTGACCTTCTAACGGCACAAAACTGTTCGTCGTGGTGGAATGTAGACATAAAAAACGAACTTTTTATGTGTCTAGAGAGACCAGAAATTTATATGAAAGTATGATTTTTTTTTTCCCCCTGCTTTTTTTGTAGCAGGAAAAACCAAGCAGGAAGGGTGAAAATGTCAGGGTGCCTTCCTCCCTCTCCCTGAGGCTTTTTGCGCGAGTTGAAATCGACCTGCCCCCTGCTCTTGGGTCTGCCGCAGAAGGCGCCGAGCCCTGCAGCGGCACCCGGGCCCTGTCCTGCGAGTGGGGGACGGGCTCCGGCGCGCGCCACCTTCCCCGCTGGCGCTGTGAGCCCCCGTCCCTCAGTCCTCGTGCGTGTATTCATGTACACCTGTGTGAATGTGCTCGAAGACCGCGCAGTGTCTCTGTGAACCGTCTCCTAGCGTTGCACCTTCCTTGAGCTGTTACAGAATTCCTCGTGTAGCCGATCTTTGTTTTTCTTTGTGCTGGGGGAGGTGTGAAGGGGGACTTGGGGCGTTTTAACCCTGGGGTGGTTCTGCAACAGGCTCTTCCTTTTTTTTTTGCTGTTCTCAGCCCAGGTCTTCTCTTCTTTTAAAAAGAAAAGACCCACTTTTCTCCCCCCCCCCCCACAGGCTAGGCCCGTTCTAAATCCAGCCTGCCTGGATAAGACTGTTTTTCTGATGATGAGCAGAACGTCTTCAGAACAAAAACTCACGTTGGCTTTTTCTTTGCAAGAATAGATTGGCGACCGTGGTGGCTGGGATTTCATGTGTAGCATGAGGAGGATTGAGCAGCTGGGCGTCATTTTAGCACAACTAAAAATAACTGCTTCCTGAAAAAACAGCACTGGAGGGCTGGGGCCGAGCCTGACAGAGGTGTTCATCCCAGCCGCCCCTCAGCTGCTACCCACAAATGCTAAAAGCTTTTACTTAGCAACAGCATTTTTTTTTTTTGTAAGCTCATCCCACTAAAATCCTCAAAGTCATTCATATTGGCAGGTTTGGTTCCCTGGAAGTTCCAAGACGGGTCAACAAAGGGTAGTTATTACATTACTGTTTCCAAAGATGTTTTTTTTCCCCCGAGGGGGAGGAAGAGGGACTCTCCAGCTCCCCCTATTGGTAGAAGGGTTTCTGCAGCGCCCATGCTGCATGTTGTGCCCTGATCCACTACCTTCTGTGTCTGCAGGGTTTTTCCCCACCTGTCTAATATCAGGGAATGTATTGAGCGAAACTAGAGCTGTGGTTTTGTGTCGGTGTTTGTCAAAACTTCAGGACATTTCTCAACATATTTCCTCAAAACTTTAATAAACCGCTGCCTCATTTATTCTGTATATATATTCTGCAATGTACTTTTCTTTTTGACTTTCTAAACATAAGATATATTTACATGATGTATAAATATATAAATACATTATCATTTGTATTAAAAACCAGCGGATGGAATACTGCATCTTCCCCCCCCCCCCCCCCCCCAAATCATTTGTAATGCCAAATGGTTCCTCTCACAGGAACCCACTGTTTCCATTTTTATGATTTTTTTTTTATTTAGAACAGCAGAGCATCAGGATTCTAACTCGTGTGGAAAATGTTACAAATCATGAGCTTTTGTTTTTGTGCGCACGGACCTCAATGAGACTGGGTCACGCAAAGTTGTTGTGGGGAAGAATAATAAAGAAAGGTCAAGTGTCAGCGTCCGCTCGTGATGTCTGTGTGTGTCTTCGGGCTCGAGCGGTGCTCCTGGAGGAAGCAGGAGGGGGTGGAGGACCAGCCCCTGGTGCAAGACGACGGGTGCAAGGGGCCTGGTTTTCAATTTGCACTTCCGATCCCTTGCCTCACTGCCGGCATTCTGGGCAAAACAAGGGACTGTGGGAGATGCATGCTTTTCTAATCAAGTCAAATTGTAAAAAAAAAAAAATCTTTTAAAGGTTTTACCTCAAAGGTAGTGTTGTCAGCGTATCTGCTGCACAGCACGGCGAAAGCAGGGTAACGTTTTTAGCCATTCCAGCGCCTTTGCAAAGCCCGTCTGCGACCAGGAGCGGAAATTAATTCGTCGTTGGTTGGGAACCCTCCCCCCCCTTCTGCTTGTTTTCCTTTCTGCTTTCCTGCTTGCGGTGGAGTTCAGGACGGTCGGTACCGAGCCGCGTATAAATAAGAATGCAGTCGGTTCTCGCCCTTTACCGCTAGTGGGCTGTACTTGCATTCTCTTCCCAGCTTTGCCTTCATCTTCCCGTAACTCCACCCACTGGCTGCTCTGCGAGCGGGGGCTGTGCACTCTGTTCAGTAGGGCAGTGGGTGATAAAGTGGAGTTGGTGCAAGAAGAGCCAGGTTCATCTGCAGTGTTGTTCCAGCACCGTCCGAGTCCTAATCCTCAAGGGACACTGGTGCCTTCCGAGACGTGCAGAAACCGTGCCTGGAGCGCTGGCAGGGGGAGCTAGGTTGTCCCACTTCAGAGAACTGAGTGGATGTCGGTTGTTAAAAACTGCATTAGATTGAAAATCTACAGACACATCTGCCCCCCAGAACTGAGTTTCGTTGCCCTTCGCTGGGAAAGGCCGTTGCCACTGAGCTTTCACTATAATTCCAATAATTTCAAATGTTTTAAATAAATATATTTACTATTGATGCAAATTAATGGTGCAAAGACTGTCCTGGATCCAGGGATGTGTCCCACGTGAAACCTGGCAAGTACTTCTAAGAAGACTAAGTGATCGCTTGTGGCAGAAGTGGCAGCAATGTTAGAAAATGGAAATTCTGGTGCTATACGCAGTGATAACGGAGAAGAAAAAGGGGGAGGGACCTAGTTATTTGCTTGAACGCTGTGTCCTGTATATTCCCTCTGCAACAAATCCAAAGGTTTACAGAAAGAGAGCAGTCAGAAGAAGGAAATGAGTGGTGGTGAACTTGAAGGAAAAAGGCATCTGGATAGTCCAGTCCATATGGATGAGTTTCACTTCCCGTGTCATGTGTACAAGCCTCTCTGCACTGCAGCTACTGTAGATAACCTGATCTCTGGGGTTAACCACAAACAGCTCGTGTCTTCCTTCCCATCACATCTTGGCTCTACAAACACTCTGAACCTTGTGTGTCCCTATAATCTGCGCTTGAGCATCTCTGGACTTTCACTTTCATTTAACCCTACTGCGTTGAACTCCTTTAAAAATGGTCTTGGTGTATGCTGGGATAGATTGGCGCACAATTAGAAGACCTATGCTTGCCCGTTTTGTGTAGTTCAGATCTGTTTCCTATTTGGGAACTAAATGGTAAAATAAACTTGTTTTTTTTGGGGGGGGAAGGGTGTCTGGGAGTCTGACCAGCTTCAGCAAAGAGAAGAGGCTGTTTCTTCATTGTTAAGTCTTGTGTCACCAAAGCCAGTTTTTTTTGTAGGCCGCTTTCAGGAGCGATGGTTGCTAGCTGCCGGCCATGTCTTTAATTTCACACAAAAAGTTGCCTGGCAGCACGACGTGTTTGCATGGGGGGGGGGGAGATGTTTGCCTGTTCTTTGTCTTTGTAATTGTTTACAAGTGTCGGACTCTTAGGGTCAGCGTTAGTGCAGTGGCCTCTGAAAACCAACTGCTGTTGAGGTACAGGGTGCCGAGCTTCGTAGGTTCCCCACTTGTGTGACGGCCCAGTTCTCCAGCCTCTCGCGTACGGAGCCGTCATCAAAGAACGACGCCCTCCTTCCCCTTTTCACCCGGCTCGACCTTTAGCTTCAGAAGCACTGAGGACATGTTCTGTGTTGTAACGGCCTGTTTAAAAACATAAGAACGTGACCTTTCATTGATCTTTCACGCTTCTTGCAGGGGCGAGACCGCTCTGTGCTTGGCGGTGGATCTCTGGCTGAAGGCGTGCGTTTCCAATGAGTTTCTGCACTGTGGAGCAGTGCTTGTTGTACAGAAAATAAGTGTCAATGTTTCTCTTAAGTATTCTTCCTCTCACGTCTGGGGCGGTTTGTGGAGTCAAGGGTTGGGGGGCTTTGAGCGTTTCATAATGGCAGCAGGTTTCCATTTGACACAAGATTCTATTTTTAATTAAGGCAGACTACGTACATGTTACCATTTTTACGTTTAACAGAAACGGCTAGTAAAAGTAATAACTTACAGTGCCATAGCATTGAATAAGGATGTATTTGATTCTGGAATTTCATGTATTGGTGAGTATAATTGCATAAATAAATTTTTTTTTCCTACCCTTCTGTAATGTGAAATGTTTTAAATCCAGAGCTGAGCCTCTGAAATCTGGAGTGAGACCAGACGTCCGTGGGAAAACCGGGAAAACCCGGCGGAGCGATGGCCCAAGGGCCAGTTTTTTAAATACACAGTGGAAAATTGTGGAGGCTTTTTGTGACACCCCCCCCCCCCCAAAAAAAAAGCACAGTCCAACTAATCTACTAAAAACTGTTACTACATGTAAGTCCTCTTGATCTGAAAAATGTAAGTTTTGAATGAAAGTGTAAAACGAGGATCTCCAGCCCCGGCTCTCAAGAGGCAGGATGCGGCAGGTGCTGAAGTTTGCCATTTACTCCCTGGTCTCTGCCGCTGTTCCAGTGTGATAAGCAGGTGCTTTATCAAAGTACACATCATTTAGAACTAAAATCAAAGTGCATTGATTGGTACCTTACAGGTGTTCCCCCCCCCCCCCCCCCAGGACTAGGATCGGAGACCCCTTCTGCAGAGCTCCTACAGGCAGTGACGATTAGGAGCTACTCGCAGGCAGCTGCCATTTTAGAGCCCTGGAGGAGAGGTACACCTGTTGGGAATGCGAGGGCGTTATCCAAGCCCCAGCCCTGCAGCGTCAGGCTGTCCCTTTCCTGCTGCTGCGGGGTGGAAGTGCACAGTGCTGGCTGGAAAGAGCCACTGCCTGGCCCTCAGGGCAGTTTCCCCCCCTGGCAGCTCTTCCCCAGCCTCGCCAAGATCCCCCGCGGGAACGGCATCGCCATGGCAACGCAGCAGCGGCGACGCCGGATAGCGGGAAGACCTCACACTGGCACAGGAGGCTCCTGGTACCCTCCAGAGAAGATCCGCAGGAATGCTGTGCCTCTCGCAGCTCAGAGCTCACCCGGGCATAGAGAAAGTGCTCAGTGTACGTAACAGTCCTCCTGGAGCCCTCTGAGGGGAAAAAGTTTGAAATGTTTTTATCACATCCTCGTCGCTGATGGTTTACCAAACACCTCTAAAAATATTTTCCTGTGTGCTGCAATCACATTTCAAAGGCCAAGCAAGATTATAAATCTAAATGACCTGCAACTATCGCACGAAAAATGGCACCACAGCCACACGTCCTGTTGATATACTGTGACTGAACCGTTTTCAAGTCTGCAGAGTAGAACTTCCTGTAGTCAGAGATTCTCAGAGATGGCAAGTTCTTTTTTTTATGTACGTAACTACTTAATTTAAAACTGCTGTGTCCAGGGCCTTAGAAGTTTAAGCCGATTTCTCCCGTAAATGAACGTGACACTGGACGTAATTGAAAATAATGAATACATTTGCACCAGGGATGGAGAGGTAAATGAGCCCAATGCTCTGTCCGTATTTGTAATAACTACGATTTGGCGATGGCAACTCACAAAAGCCAACCAGTCAAAACAACAGCAGCCAACTGCAACCTGCCTGAAGGCTCCTCTTGAGTTTTACGTTTTTAAAAGCTGCCTCTGGAGTCACCTCAATACCTTTCAAAATCTCTATGACGCTGACATGCACCAATCCTAGCCCCAAGGTGTTTATGGTTTTATGCTGATAACTCCCATAATTGAGCTTGGTTTAATTTGAACTCATTGTGCTCGGTTGCTAGACGGGGGGTTGTCTTTTAACTGTTGCATTCAAGTAACTTAAAAGAAATCTCGAGCCTTTCTTTCCAGAGGCTCTTACCAGGCAGCTAGATGGCTCAGTGACGGATGGGTCGAGCACAGAGCCCAGCTAGAATGAGCAGCAGTGAGTGTGGGTACCGGGAACTCGACGGGGAGGCACTGATCTCACTGGACCTCCAGCCTGGCGACTGTGGGTCACAGCGGAGACGGAGACCTGACTTGGAAACTTTGCTCCTCCGACGGTGAAACTCTCCCTCCCCCACCCCTTCCTCGAGTGCCAGTTAGGAGTGAAGGCACGTCTCTCCCTCCAGATAAAACTCAACAGCTGTGTGGAGAGCAAGAGAGTCTATTTTTACCCTCCATTCAGCTGGCCTGTGGAGTGCTTTCCTCGCCCCGACTTCTGACGGGATAGCACCACTGTCCTTCCTCTTTCTAGACGTTCCTCGGGAGCTCCATGTGTTGTCGGGCCCACAGGAGAAACTTCTGGAAAAGCTCGGAGAGGAGCTTTTAACCGGCGCGGGGCTGCTCTCCCTAGGAAGACTGCAGAAGCGAGGTGGATCACCTGTGAGAAGAGCATGGCCCTCCTGTGCTACAACAAGGGCTGTGGGGAGAGGTTTAACCCAGAGGACAACTCGGACGGTAAGCCTTTCGGACTTTGAGTCCCACAAGCAGGAATTAGTCCGGGACCGTGTAGTTTTGGGGCACAGATTGTCCGCGCCGCTGTGCAGCGTGTGCCTTTAGGGCAACAGGGTGGTGAGGGACCGGATCGCGATCTCAAACTTTTTTTTTTAGGCGATTTCTTGGAACTTCAAACTGTACGCTCTTGTTAATAAACTACCCTTTCACTTGGCTTGGTGAAGAGAATCCTTTCATCATATTAGCAAGCTTTTTTTTTTGACATTTTCAGCGTGGTTGATGATATCAAAGGGAATTTCACTCCCAGATTCCGTTAGGGAAATGCTGTGATCCACTGCATTCCATCTTCCCGGTCGGGGAATGAGTCACGTCCAGGAGGTGGGCTCTGCGGGGAACCTGTGAAATACGTTATTGCTTCCAGCAGCGCGAGAGAAGCACACAGCTCTCTGGAAGCTGGGGGAGAAGCACGCTGAGAGTAGTCTGCACAGAAGTCCTGAGTGTACTGTCCATTAAGTCGGCAGGCAAAGACAGAGAGCTTAGCTTTGGGAGTGAAGAGAGGAGCGGGCTGTAGGGGGGCTGTCGTGACGTGCCGGGCTGTATAAGGTCGTCCTTTCCATGCCAGTTGTCCCCAGTCGCCTGAGTCAGTATCTCTCTGGGAAGCCTGTCCCACCTGCTCTTGCGAACAGCTGGGACCAGCTGGTCAGCTCAGAGAGAGAAGGGGGACAGGGGGTGCGCTGAAGACAAGCGGGAGACCTCTGGGCTCCTTTCGCTGCTCCCAGACTCCTTTACACACCCAAAGACTACCCCAGCCCTAGGTCTAGCAGTAACCCCAAGCCCAGCACGTGCTCTGCCCCCAAAGCAAGGTGTTGAAGGCAGAAGGGCGAGGGTAACCCCTATTCAGGAGACCGGGGAAAGAATCCGAGTCCGGGCCACAGAGGTGAAGCGATCATCGGGCCTTTATTTCAGCTGAGCATAAGGCACCACACAGCAGCACTGGAGGAAGAAGAGGTTTTTCCTCTCCTTTGTCTTCCTCTGCCCGTTTCTGCTGGCAGAGCTCTCGGTTACAATTCTCATTCCCACGCGGCCCCCTGTTCCAGCAGCTGCAAGACTTTCCTTTCCGTTCCTCAAAACTTGATTCGTAGCTACCTGCAGTCTACGCACGATGTCAGAATCACAGGGACATGTTGTTCAGAAAAGAAGCCTTTTAATCACAAACAGCTTTTTTACAGATGCGGGGGCATCAGTGCTTCCAGCACAGGCATAGAGTTACAAGTGTTATAATTGCAATACTTTTGAGATTATTTTGGTGTTATATAAGATATATATAAGAAAACAATCCTTCTAGAAGGGCCAAATGAAGTTAATAGCTAATTGATCTGAAGCTGTGTCTTGAGAGAAATTAGGGTTATTGGCTCCAACAGCAATACAATTTCTTTAACCATTTAAAACTACCATAATGCTGTATACCATTGCCACAACACGTTAAACCCAGCAGCTGTATTCTAATGGGTGGCACAATCCCATCACTTATTCACTGGGTCTCTTGTCTCTATGCCCTACAGATGTATGTCTTCATCACCCTGGGGTCCCGATATTCCATGATGCCCTGAAGGTAAGTTTGACACCCCCAACACATCCAGTACTCTGTGGGTTCAAATCTCCGACCTTTCTCCTGGGGGCCAAGGTAAGAACAGGTCTCAGTGCTCGGCCCTTATTGAAGACGAGTCCAGATCCTGACTGCTATTGCAAGAAGAAAAAACAACTGAGGATTTCTTTTGAAATACAGAGTCGGGAGTTGTAACACTGTGAGCGAACGTCAGCTAATACCCCATCGTTCTCTTGTTCAGTCAGTATGTGAACCACACCAACAGTGGTTGGTATTACGATAAAGGGCTTGGGTCACTGACTCGTTTAACCTCCAGGCTTTGTGGGAGATGTGAAACCAATGAGTCTTCAATAAGTGACTACTGTAACTGCTGATGTATAGATCCTCCACCCCTTACCTTAGTCTGCTTCTGTCACTTTGGATGGAAGTGTCAATGACTAATTATTGTCAACTGTAATTCAGTCCTGACTCATCAATCGCTTCTACTGTAGTGCAGCTACACTGAAAGAAGAATGAGTCACTTGTCAGCCACAGTGAGGGGTGAAAAGTCCTTAAGAGCTTCAGCTATTTATTGAGCACACAGCCCAGTAACATTTGAAGAAATAAATCAATGGATTGCTTTTTTTAAATATATAAACAAATCTCAGCTGGATTTGAAGGGAAAATAAGGAAAAATGCTCTAAAGTAATTTGTCCCCATCAGAACATTGTTGGAGAAAAGGCCGGCGCTGGTCTGGACATGCAGGGAGCTGGGCTGTAAGTCGGAGTGATGGATAGCTTTAGAGATTAGGAGGACTCTGGGAGCTCAGTCACGTCTGGGTCTGAAGATACCGGGGCCCTGAGTAGCTGCTGCTTGGAGCTCTCTGTGATTACCATCTTCTATTTCCTCCTCAGTCGTGTGTCACACCATAAACCAGCTCTTCCTCAGTCCCTGGCTCTCGCAGTGGTGTGGAACTCGATGTGTCTGTACTGTGCCATGAGGCATTCCAGCTTAAATTTAAAAAATCAAATACATTGGTCCAGTTCTCATAGACAGATGTACAGTATACTGAGTAGCAAATAAAAAGCAACAAATGAGTATCTAAATCAATTCTAACATCTTTATTATACATGTTTCAAATTGACCTTTATGACACTATTGAAAACATCTGTTAAGGTAAAGGTGACTTTAGGTGTCGCCAGTGAAACGAAAGCCCTCAACAGTAACCTTGACGGTACTGCACTGCCTCAGTAACTTGAACGTTTTATCCGTTTCTCATCAGGGCTGGTCGTGCTGCAGGAAAAGGACCACTGACTTTTCAGAGTTCCTGTCTATAAAGGTAATGATGAGCCCTGGTTGTCCTGGTTTCTGCTCTTCTATATTGCAACAGCAGAAATCTGTAAGAAACCTAGACGTGGCTGGATCAGGGAGTGTCTTTCCTGCATGCAATGCAGTACCAGCAACTGGAGTCTGGAACACGCCCGTGCGCCTGCATTAGCAGCAGTTTGAGGGTGACCGGTCCAGAAATGCTCTCGGACAGTCGCTGCTGCATTCAGACTTTCCCTTCATTTCACCTCTGGCCTTTGACCCCCCCCCTCCCCCCACAGGGTTGCGCCCGGGGTTGTCATAGCAACGTGAAGCCCCAGGAACCCCTGCGGCCAGAGGTGACGTCCAACAAAGCCGATGACCTCCAGCCCCACGCGGGGCATGAGATCATCTTCACGGGGCCCAAGTCCGTAGAGGCGCTGAAGAAGGAGAGGCCGAGGTAACCACCAGGGGGCGCCGCAGCTGACGGAAGACAGAAACAGAGGGGGGTGGGATGAGTCTTCTACCCACTCGATCCACCCACTCTGCGGTGGACAGCTTGTATAAGAATCTGGAGGTCTTTCCGTTTTTATCAGTTAAGGAAGCAATGGCGCATAAGGTTTTAAAACGTGCTGCTCAGCCTTTTATCATGTTCCGTTGTAAAACTGGCATCGCCTTCAGGAAGGTTTTGGAGCAAGAGAGTCCCTCAGATTTGCATGTTTTCATTTATCGTTTGCAGTTTAAGTCATGGGTTTCGTATTCTGCCCCAAGCTCTCCTCCATACCAGCGCTACACCACTGTTCGTGTTGTCCCCAATGCGGCGCGTATAGATGAGAGTGAATCCCGAGCCGTGGAGCTTATATCACCAGTTTGGCTGTGGTCTTGCATTGAAGTCAGCGTTGGGTTTTCTCCTGTACTGCAGTTCTGAGGAGCCGAAGATCAGGCTGCCGGTGAAGGTGTCCCAGTCTCTCACACAAGCCCTGGAGAAACTGATGATCTCCGAGACGGAGAAGACGATCCAGCAAGGTAACAACAGCTTCTACAGGCGGAGAGCCGTGTTCAGTCAAATGCCGTGGACTTTATAATGATTTACAGAGATGTCCATGTACGCGTGCAAGGCTTCCTAATTTAAATCTAAAGATATATCCTTGAAGCCCTCCCCCCAGGTCCACTAGTGTCTTAGTGGTCACCAGAAGTGCTGACACGCTACTGCTTCAAGCTGTACTTATCAGGCGCTGGAAATCTCTGAAAGCCAGTAGTCAACAAAAAAGCCCGAGGACAAACAGGATATGTGACAGCAGAATAACCCCCTCTTGCGTCTCTTCTGTGCTGCGCTTAGCCCCCCTTTCACGAGACCCGGGCTGGCCTGCTGCCCTTCCTGCTCCTCCCCTCCCTCACTCTCCCTCTTTCCTCTTTCTCTTCCGCAGACAGCGCGACGGTGGCGCAGGGCACGAGGTGCAAGAACGCCGGGTGCAAAACGGTGTGTGGTCTGGGGAGAGGGGGGTCCTCAGCCTGGTCAGAACTAGGAGGGGAGAGCTGGAAGGAAAGCCAGGCTGCTGCTGGAAGTGGTGTTGGTGGGCCGGTAGATGGCGCTCTTCCCATATGATGTCATTTGCTATGTCAATAAACTTGAACCCGATAACTAGAATAACTATACCAATGCCATAGTGTGACGACAATAAGGTGATGTCCTGTAGATGAGACATTGGACTACAGTCCTTACTGTTTGGTCTTTAAAGATCCCAAGGCACTGTTAGAAAGAGTAGGAATGTTAACCACTGGGTCCTGGCAGAATTCCACTTTTAAGGGTGAACAATCTGATCTGTTAAAGATGATCCCTTACTTCAGCTGGGGAAGCAACTTCTCCCTTCTCGGTCTGGTCTGCTGTGCAGCCCTGCTGCCAGGGGCGGAGGAAGTGGGGCGCCCTCCGGTTGGTGAGGTGCTTTGCGATCCTTTGGGCGGAAAAGCACCGTGCACACGCAATTATTCATCATTCATTTTTTCAAAGGAGTTCTGAGGTGCTACACAGCGGAGAGTTGAACTAAAACCGAACTTACTCATTACTCATAACAGCAGCAGGGTGGGGCAGTGGTTAGGTGTCTGGACTTGTAACTGGAAAGCTGTGGGTTCAGATCCCAAGCGAGATACTGCTGTCGTCTCCCTGAGGAAGGTTCTTCTCCTCCAGTAAAATTCCCAGCTGTATAAAACAAACGTAAGGGTGCATGTCAGTCAGTCTGGATAAATACACTAGTAAGTAAGTAGATTATTCTCTGCTTCCCACAGACCTATGCAGGACTGGTCTAGCTCTGTTTTCTTGGTGTGCGCTGCGACCAGCACTTGGATGCTTGTCTGGTACAAGGCGTGCTGACTAGCCACCCCCTTCTTGTAGTGTAAAAGGAAACGGAAATCTCAGTGCAGAACAACTGCCATGATGCAGGAGCGAAGCCGCTACCACACTGCTAAATACAGAAACATAGTTAATATCTCACATCTGCAAAAGTGAGAAGTGATTAGATGAGCGCTTCTTGACATGTGCTCTTTTTAATAGTTGCTGAAACCTACTTAGATTATAAACCTTGATTTGCTCAGCACCCTAATGGCTTCTGCAGAAGTGCATGTCATGTGATTGAAGAGAACTTGCTTGCTCTGTCAGGGTGGCATAATGGCATGACAGTTATCACGCCTGCCTTGCAGCCAGCAGGTCCTGGGTTTGATTCTAGAGTAGGTGGCCCTTCCACTGGGTGTGCTTGTTCTGTGTGTGTATTTCTGCTGGGTGCTCTGGTTTCCTCCCAGAGTGCACTGATAGCTGTCCGCGTTATTTGGCTTCTCTAAATAGTGCTGATATGTCTGTGTCCTGCATTGGACTGGTGGACACGTGCAAGATATATCCTGCCATGCCACCCCTGGAGCCTAACACAGCAGACAGTTCACCACATCGATCACTGTATTGATCTCAGAGGTAATGGGAAAGTGGTGGATCTCTGTCTCCGCCATGTGGTAAGCAGTGGTAAAACAAGTAATAAGGTTGAGGCATCCAACACAAATGACAGTTTTTTAATTGACACAAGTTTTTAATGATCTGATTACGGGAAATAATGGTATATATGATGATGGTGAACTGATGCCATCAATGAACACCAGCAGATTTGTCCGATATTGCTGATGTTCTCTAAAAATTGCCTTTTTATAATAGATTAAACCGGTCTTCGAATGTTCACTAAACTGTGCTGTGGCTTTTTGCAGCCCTTCGCTATGCTGACAGGGCTCTGCGGCTTCACCAACTGCACCTGTGCGTACAGTGCTTTCATTTTCATACCGTTAAGGGCACTCTGGTCCTTCTTACTTGGGCCAGCTGTGCGTAAGCTCAGGCTTTGCTGACCCCTGTGCTGTCGCCCTCAGATTTACGACGGCCCAAAGACAGACGCTGAGCCCTGCATCCACCACCCAGGGGTCCCCGTCTTCCACGAGGGGTAAGATCTGCTGGTTTTACACCCCATCCGACCGTGCAAAATCACTGTAAGAAGAGACCAGATACACTGTTTGCATAATGTGTTTGTCTAGACTACAATCTTAAAGAAAACTGCTCCTCACAGTTAATTGTAAGATCACTACAGAAGATTATACTCTATTCTGCCTTTTTTACTGCTAAAAACAAACATTGGCTGAGCTTTTTGTTTATAAACTTCAGAGAAAAGAAAAGGAAAATGTCTGCAGTGTTACACGTATCTCCGTCTTTCTTTTGAGATGGCTGGCCATACGTCCTGTGAAAGCTGAAGAGTTCCCTGGGCTGTGCCACTGTGCGCAAGCCCTCGATAGGCAGGGTGTAAGATCAGATAAGATCACTTTATTGGCCATATACAATTTCTTGGATTAGGTATTTGTCTTTATGCAGACCCTACCTTGCTCTCCATGAGACACACAGACAGGGAGAGAAGCTGGGGGTCAGAGCGCAGGGTCAGCCATGTATACGGCGCCCGTCCGAGAGACCCCAGGGCTGTCACCCCTCTAACTCTGGGTCCTTGCGTGTCCTTCCAGTTACAAGTACTGGAGCTGCTGCTGCATCAAAACGACCGACTTCAACGCTTTCCTGGACCAGAAGGGCTGCAGCACCGGCAAACACAGATGGGTCCCCAGGCAGGTGAGGTGCTGCTGGAGCAGCTGGCCTTGCCGATACAGGCTGGCAGCCTTGGCCCTTCTGGGAAACACGCCCTGGTTGTGTGGTTTGGACCGGGGTGGCTCTGTTCCGGCCGGGAGAGACAGGGGTGATGGGTGATGGGTTTTTCTCCGTCTCGTCCGTAGCCTGGCGCGGCTCGGCTCCGGCAGTGTGCCTGCTGCCCTGTGCTGTACTGAGGTGCCCGTTTTCCACTGCAGGACAAGAAGACCGTGGCGTGTCGGTATGACTGGCATCAGACAAGCAGTCAAGTGGTGGTCACAGTGTATGCCAAGAACGCCATGCCAGACCAGTCGTACGTCGAAGCTAACCGCACTGTGGTGAGTGGAGAATAAAACTGGCTGGCTCACGTTAAGCAGCGCCAAGGGAAAACCTCATTTTAACATTTCAGCTGAGGGACGCCGGCCTTCCAAGAGGAGTTAGCTTATTGTTTTAAAAATGAAGGTGCCTGTTTGGTAAGTAAGAGAAATCCAAGAAGAATAAATCAGTAATTTGAGATTCTAAGATGTCATTTATGAGGTAACTGTTGAAATATATTTATTTACTGACGCATAAAATAACAACTGATAGCCAACATGAATTTCTAGATAATATCCCATTACAGGAAATGATGTAATATCTTTCTGTGGAACTCCACCTGAGTCCCACTCAGGTAGAAGTGAAGTTCAGGCCACTTGTAGTAAGGCAAACTACTTTTCCAGATTAGTCATTTACATTCTCATCCTGGTTTTTATCTTTTGACTCTGCCTAATTGTTCTTTGTTTCAACCAGATGACGGTTCACATCCAGTTTGAGGGTGATAAAGTCTTTCACAAAGATTTTCACCTGTGGGGGGTGAGTCTCTTGTCTTTCCAGTTCTTCCCTTATATGACTGTACCAGAATAACAATTTCCAAAGCAGAGTAAGCCCATTCTAATCTCTGTTACTCTTCGAATTGCCATAGTCCTCTCTTGGCTCCTGAAGGCCTAGAGGGACACCAGAAACTAGGAGCTACTAACGTGTTCCTAATACCCACAATGCTCTGGCCAGGAACGGCTCTCTGGTCTCTGGTCCTAGGAGTCAGCTGCCTTCAGGAGAAAGTGATGTTATCCATTAACGAAAACCTCCATTCGCTGTTCTTGAGTATTAAAAAATACACAGAGGAATAATATTAATGCCCGTGTACAGTATATTAGTGGCACATGTATCCAGTCCATTTTGTCTCCCTTGGGGAAAAAAACAACCAACCAGGAGCCTTGAGCCTATCCTCTTGTATACGGCTTAGATGAAAGCAGGGCTGTCCGATCCTGGTCCCGGAGGGCCGGTCAGTGCGTCTGCGCCTGTCTTCTGCCTCCCTGCAGCAGCACCACTTGAACAGATAGGAAAAAGCTGCTTAAACCGATCCAGTTAACCCAGTAACCAGCGGGTTTAGCTCATTAAGAGTTGGATTGGAATGAAAACCCACAGAGACATATGCTTCCCAGGGCTGTCAGGCGCAGTTCCGAAAGGCATCGAACCGCTTCGCGCCGCGTCTGTAGCCAAAAAGGCGATGCGATGGACACGGACGTGAGTAAATAAACTCTAGCAGGAAACGAGCTCGGGGGCAGGCGGGCAGCTCTTTTGAGAGACCTGTCCCTCGAGCTGAGGCATCCAGGAGGCAAACGGCGCAGCTGAAAGCGAGGGTGTTCCCTGCGCAGGTGGCCAACGTCGACCAGAGCTTCGCCAGCGTGGTGCCCAGCAAGGTGGAGGTGACCCTGCGCAAGGCGGACGCGGTGTCCTGGGCCAAGCTGGAGGACCCGCGGGCCGGGACCGAGCCCGCCCCCGAGGCGCAGGAGCAGGGCGAGAGCGAGGAGCAGAGCTACGACTGGGACATCTCCGACGATGACATCAGCGACTCGGAGGAAGAGGACGTGCGGGAATAAGAGCCTGGGCCTTCTGCCATTTTATTTTTATATTTATGTTTTACACACACACGTTTGTACTTTGTGTGCAAAACCAAGGGAGGTGTGGCATCTAAATTCAAGCTTGGTGTCACGTATTTATCTTTACACACTAGCTATGGGTTAAAAGTCTTATTTAAATCTAATTCAAGGGCGTTTCCACGTCTTGGTAGTTTTGCACAATACGTTCGCTCCTTAACTCTCTTGTGTTGCTGTATTTCAATATTCTCGCCCTGCACTTGATATTCATATTCACTGGAGACCAACACGTGGTTGAGCCATTTTGCTCTAGGGGAAGGCACCGGCGTCTTTAACGTTGCATCGGCTTTTATTTGATAAAATACTGACATTCTGTAGGATCTGTATCTTAAATAAATGAATTCTGAAACTGTTCTGCAGTCTACCTGGATTTCTGTTTCTTTGCTTCCTTAACAAAGACGTTTTTACAAGAGTCCACAACCACCGCGTGGAATAACTTCAGTATGACGGTTTAAAAAAAAATCGTTTGGCTATTTTTGCCATTTAAGAACGATGGACAAATGCCTACTATACTTTTATGGGAAAAGTGCAATGCTTTTGCAGTTTTATTTAGACGTCGCTTTACTCGTGCATTCCTTTAAACTCGCCTTTGCTTTATGAGTACCGTTTGTTTTTTACCTTTTGCGGGTAACAGAGGGGTCGCTTGCGCCGACGGGTGCTGCGTTTAGGTTGTAGATAGTTTTCAAAAATAAAGATTTCGTTGTTAAATCCATGCTATGTTATTGTAGGATACTGCCCCCAGACAGGTGCTGTGTTTGAGCCTGAGCGTGGTGGCGCGTATCATCTTCACAACAACCTTTGCTATATGAACAGGATGTGAAATACACGCTAGCCGAGACTGGGGCCGTCAATAGTTTAAGGATTACTTGGTTAGAGTAAAAATATCGTCCCTTACAACTCATATTTACCCAGGTTTCAAGCCTAATAACCGTTGTGTAAGTTATGTGAGGTGATGTGTTAAAATCAGGCAGATTACCACAGTGTGTAAGTACGCAAACCGAACACAACATGTCACAACGGCGGAAAACTGAAAGATGTGGAGCGAAGTTAGGTTAAGTTCGCGGTTTTTAAGAGGAGTAAAAAAAACAAAACAACGGAAAGCGCCCCGTTATGAAGGCCGTCGCGGATGTACGGGCGGCGCCAGCGCTGACGGCTCGAGCCCAACGGAAAACGGGTCGAGCCGAGCTCGAGCCCTCTCGGGAGGTCTTAACGGCTTCCCCCTCGCGGCGCGGGCTTCGCCATGACAGGTAACCGCACCGGGGCGCCCGCCCGCCCGTCCACTGGATAAATCATGTTTTCAACTAACTTGGTGTTCGTGAAGTCAATAACATCGAAGACAGTTAGCGTCCAAATAACATATGACATTCTTCGCAGCTTCAAAGCTTTAGATTTCGGTGCTAGACGTGTGTGAAGTGTGCGTCCGTGGCCAACGACCCTCATCTAAGACCAAAAGCGGACGAAATCTGGATGGATGAAGGCTAACTGATTAAAACATTTACCTCGATAAAACAGATCTGTGAGTCACGAATTTGGGCTTCAGTTGCAGTTTTTTTTCATACCGCTTACCAATCGTATACTTTTATACGGTACATTTTAAGTAACAATTTCGGTAACCGAATCAGTGGATTGTACGGATCTGAAATAAACTGCACTGAAAATCCAAAACACTCTCAATCCGAGCTGTGCAGGTGTGCTATAGGCGTGTGTTCGTCTATATCCCAAGGTAGCAAGTGAATACGGTGACTCGCAACACCCTTGATTTAATAAAAAGCAGTCCTGAAATGGGCCGGCAGAGGGAGGCATTTAATTGACTTTTCTCGCTCTTGCCTTTTCAATATTCCCAACTTAAAATGGGCAGACCTGTATCTCCCATTACAAAGTGTCAGTCGCTAATTCTTTGCATTCTTCCGCTGTACTTTGTTAATGTGTCCCAAACTAAACATTGATGTTTACGTGGTTTGTGGGCTTACATTTTTAAGTGGACAACGTAAGGGTTTTTTTTTTAATAAAAGGAAAAATAGCAACCGATATATATATACTGTAGGTGGCGTACAAAACGACTTGCATAATTATACCGTAACATCAGGAGGTAGTTGGATCCTATTCCATTCGCGTTATTGTCCGATTTGAATTAGTCATTAGATGAATTATGTTCGTATGTTATATGGATGTGAAAAAGTCCATTTTGGGGGTACGATGGAAGATGAGATATTAATTAAAAAGGCCTTTGAAAAATGAAATGGCCTAGTGGACATCGGGGTGTGGGGGTGCCCCCTCGCCCCGACATGCCTCTGACGTCTTTCTTGCTTATTATGACGTCACAATGGCTGCTGTAGCATCCACAGCTATTTTTATATGAGGCCCCCAAACATACGCGCAGCAGTATAGAGACGAGATGCGCGGAAAGCGTAAAACATGGACGAAAAAGAAAATGTCGAAGAGGTGTAGGGTAAATAGAGGAGGGAGTTTTTTTCTTGCTTGAGTAACTTTCGAATCGGTTTTTGTTGTTGTTATAAAAAAGTTGGTAACGGCAACGACTTCGTAAAACTAACTCGTTTTCTTCCGTAGACGGGCGGATGCCAGATATACTCAGATTTCTGTTAGGTTACACATGTAACCGTATATATTCATAAACTGGCAAACATTTAATAAAATATTCTTTAGCAACAGTTTCAGGAAGGACTCTATATGGATTAATCATAATAATTATATAATTATTATATTTTATTATTCTCACAATATTTATTATAATAATTACAATGATAGTTACTGAGAGTATGTACAGTATATACTATATTAAAGAATCATCACATAATGTACTGTACATGTTTTTATTGGATTAATTCTCTTATAATATAATTAAAACATCTACAGTATATTGAATGCATGAATTATTTTATAAAGACCCCCCACACTCATTTCAAAGTGTCAGTTTTGTAAATTACTAATTGATTTTCCCTAATAGGGGGGGAAAAAATCAATCAATAATTTAATAAGCCCACTCTAAGTCGGTGTCACTGTCAATTGTCGCAGGTGGTTCATCCTCCCGTTGGAGCACAGGGGCAACGCTTCCTGCTGGATCTGCCCCTGGGGGCCAAGGTCCCCATCATCCCGGGAGTCGGCACCACCTTCTACACCACCAGCCTCAGCGAGAGGGTGCGTGGGGGAGGCCTGTTAGAAAGCTGCCAGAGAAACAAGCCTGAGATAATGGCTACATTTGATACTGATGTTGCTGCACAGAGAACTGGGCACTTTTAAGGGCAGAAATGGGGTAACATGCTGGAGCCAGAACGCAGACAGAATTACGCCAGTTTTTTACTTCTGCAGCCCTGGGTATCACACATCTTCGCTTCCACTTCTGGGTTTTGATTTCTGAACCAGAATGTTTCTTATTAATAACTAAAATAATTATAAACAATATTGTCAAATTACACTAGGATTAAGATCCTTCTAATACAGTGATAATATAGTAGTGTGCACAAATATCTATTTAATATTTGTGTATTTATGGGTGTTTTTTTCACTTGTGTAAATCATAGTGTGATGATTGCCACTAAGTGATGATGACTGTTTCCAAAGCAATATCAATAAAAGACTTTCAGAGACCTTAAATTAATTGACTGTCAGACAAAAAGGCTTCAGCAGCACCACAGTCCAGAGGTCAACTTTCAGATGAAGTATATTTTAAAAATAAAAAAATATGCAGACAGCTTTGCAGCCACTGGTGTTCCTGAACAGGTGTGGGTTAAGGTGTAGGTGTTGCTTTTACAGCTGTATCAGGATAGTGCCAGCTTCGTGCTCACAGATCCCAACAGCCATCAGATTGACTCTACTTACAACAGCCTGCATGACCCCAACCTGAAGCAGTATTTCAACAACAGAAACAGGCAGAGGCTTCTGGTTAAAAGGGGCTTAATAACACCACACAAGAAAGTAAGAATAACTCTCTCTATGTTAAACAGTACATAATCTTTCTGTGATTGTAAATTGCAATTTTCACAACGTTGGAAACAGAAAATGTCTAAAAGGTTGTGTAATTCTGCTTATTTTTAGTCTTCCATTTTGAATCCAGCGTATTTTTTATCATTATGTTCCTGTTCTGCCTTAATGGTACCTGGTGAGTCACTGTTCCTCTTCCCTGACTTTGCTTTTTGAGGTTATCTGCACCCCAAAAGAGTTCAACCAGTACCGAGCGTACCTGGCCACGGTGAAGCTCGACTGGGAGAAGAGCTATTTGGAACAGCAGGTAGGTCAAGGCTGCATCTTGGTCCTGAAAGATCGCAGGGCACTATTCAAGAGAGCAGGGGCATTAACCTCAGTGTCCTGCCTTCATTCAAGTAGTGCAGCAGTTTCTCACTTAAAAACCCCTGACCTGCTGGGCATCCCCCAAGAGAGGGGTGTGTGGGTGCTATTGTGATACTCGGGAAGAAGAAGAAGAATAATTAGTAATAGTAGTAGTATAACATGGCACAAGCATTCTTTCCCCTGTTTGCCGTATGTTCTTCCTGTTCAGAAAGCGGAACAGAAGACACAGTGAAGGAGAAGAAGGATCTGCACAAAGCTCAGACAAAGTAAAGCAATGTTTCTGAGCCCCCCCCCCCTTAAAACAGTTTAAATCTTTACATTTGCTTCTTTAACTCCCCTGTTGTGTCATAGCTAATCAGGAACAGGGCCTGTGCTCACTGTCTGTCTCCTCTTGCAGAAGGAGCTGGTGAAGCAGTTCCTCATCCTCCAGGAGAGGAACGAGATCCCCCAGGATGTGTCCGTCTGTGACATGAGGGAGTGGCTCCTGGAGCATGGGAGTACCATGTACCGCGATGGGGAGAGGGCAGCCAGGATGCGGTGAGAATGGACTGACCTGTCCACCCGGACATACCACACAGCTCGCTTTCTTAAGCTGGACAATATCAACACAGTCTGATGAATAATAACAATATTAATAAGCATATGGCAGATAAATGCATGAACTCATGACTGATTGGATGGATTTTTACATAGACGGGGCTTGAGGGGTGTCCAGGGGTGTCTGTAGGCTTTTATCGCAGCTCTGCTGGTTCCTGTCTTAACAGGGCCAAGGTAATTGCTTCTCCCAGCCCTTTGGGTACAGCTGCTGCTTTTAAACAGCCCTTGAAGACCTGCACACACCAGGACTGGACACCCCTTGGATGGGAAAGAGAACATTAATGAGCTCTCCCTGTCTGAGGGCTCTGAAATCCAGAAAAGACTAAAGAGAGCTGCAGTTCTGCTTTGCATAATACTGTATATTAAGCCAAATATGGCAACAATGAAGAACTGCGAAGTTCTACCTTTTCTGCCTCATCAATGGGTACTAGATAGATCAGGGATGTCAGACCTCCTGGGGGACATCTTTTGGTTAAACCTGAGTTTATCAGTTTAACTATTAACTTAATTATTTGTTAACTAGACATGTAAAATATATTTTTCTTCAGGTCTTTTAAAAGTTGTTTACTGAAAGAATGCACTTCATCAAAAGTACAGTTATGTATAAGACTTTTTTATAAGTATTGACATGGGAAACTTGGGTAAAACAAAAACCAGAAGACACCTGGCCCTGAGGGACTGAGATTGACTGACTCACTGACTGGCTGACTGATTGATCGATTGACTGATTGATTGGTTGTGGTGACCCCTGTTCTGTTTTATGCAAAGGCTGCAGTATGGCAAGCCCAGAGACGAGAGGCCCCTGAGCCACACTCAGTTGGTAAGTGTCATACATTTTCATTTGGGACACTATATCGTATAATGCAAAACAGAAAAACATTCTCATTGTACATTTTAATCTGTGCCTGGGCTCATCTTACTGATTTATAAAGACTCCGCAGTTCAGGTGTGTTTTTCTTTGGTCTCACTTTTCTTGGTCAGTGCCCAGTGTATTCTGGTTTTCCTTACAGCCAGAATCTATTAAATAATTAACATCATTATTCTTTTAGACATATACACTTTTCTTAATATCTTACAGCTATTTACTCAAAACATTCATTCTAACACATTTTCCTCTAAAGCACTTGGGTAGAGCCTGGTTAGAGATATTACAATTATGCAGGTAATTAAATAATTAAAACCAGGTAATTAACTGAGAGCCTGAATGAAATGTATGTATGAATATAAAAAGAAATACATAAAATATTAAGTTGACTGCACTCTTTTATATAGTCAGTATTAAGTCTGACAAGATATTTAAATGCATTCATACACATTGTGATGCAATATCAACATTTAATATCTTGACTGCTAACTACTAAATTAAGACTTCTGTTTCAAGACCAATAATAAGGATAAGCATTGAAAATAATACTTTTGTCACTGTAAAGGTCATACCATGTGTTAGGTTCACGATCATGTAGAACTGTACATGCTTGGGGAAAATGAGAAGGCCCTCTCATCGAGAGCCTCTATGAAGGTCCTGTGCTGGCTACACAAGACTGCACGTGCTCCGCTCATGTCATGTGACCTGTGTCTTCTGCCCAGACCTGGAGGGTGAAGGAGCGGCTCATGCTGCAGGAGCTGGAGGTGGAAGCCCGCAGGGAGCTCCGGCTGGAGCGCCGCTGGACCTACCCCAGGGCAGCAGGAGTTACGAAGGTACCCAATCTTCTTGGTATGATGGGGGTGGGGTAGGTCTTTACTTCTGCTGATGCCGGTGGAGGCCCACATAGTGGAGGATTGCACTGAGGTACAGTTATTTGAGTGTGCAGGTGTATCACCATTCAGACCTTGTAGCGTACACCAACTTATCCGAAGGAACGGATAAGTTCCTTCCATGGTTTGTGCTTCAGAGCTGGGATAAGAGTGACACTGGGGGAGTGTAGAGAAAAAGCAGAGTTCAGGTCGAGTAACCATACTTGCATCAAGTGCCTGCCTTGAGCATCACTCATATGGAGGAGGAGGCCAGACAGGATAGGCCTGCTTCCACCATGAGATTTTCTTATGTTTGTAATTCACATTGCTACACAGGCAGGGAGTGGTGTTTTCAATGGGGGAGAGTATACTCTGTTTCAGGTGGCAGGATGAACTGGCCTTTTGATTTCAAGAATTCCATTTTTTCTTCCTATACAGAAAATAACAGGGGGGGGTATGAATGCCCCACCCACCCAAGTGCCCTCCCCTGTTTTGAGCCCTTGCACAAGCGTGTTCAGTGGATCGCAGGACTGGGGTAAGAAATAGAGCCACCAGAGTCAACCTTCTTCAACAGCCTACAAAAGAATAAGCCCCTCTGCCCCCCCACTTCAGTGGTCTATAATGTCCATTAAGGACAAACAGAGGATGCTGTCATCTGTCACAGGTGCCTGGAAATCCTCAATGACGTTCAAATCAATCATGGAATAAAAAAGTTGAGTCCATTCCAACTATCATAAGCCTAAGGATTCTCTCAATAAAGGATAAGAGAAAGGCTATGTACGTGTAGCTCATAAAAAATCATAAGCATGTATCAAAATACTGATGAAAGACACAGCAGAGAAGCTGAAGGATTGATGTCAGGTTCTGATTTTATGTTTTCCGAATATGTAGTCCGATTGGGTGTTGTGAGGAGTCTGCATGGTCTTCTTTTGTCTGTGTGGGTGGTTTCCAACCACAGTCCAAAGACATGCTGTTAAGGTTAATTAGCATGTTGCCCCCTGCGGGCTTTGGGTTTGTCTCCACTCAACGTGATGCTCTGCGAATAAAGTGTTTAATGAAGATGAATGGATGTAGTCACAGTTCTTATGCTGAAGCTTAGAAAATGAGTTTAGATAGTCTTTTCTGTCTGTTCTAGATAGGATCAGGTTTTGAATGTACCCCTGTTTCTCCACCCTTTAGAAACAGAGATCTTCTCATCCCCATCTGACGCAGACATGAGTTCTCTCTTAGAGTCTCAGTCCTCCTACAGCAAGGTCCAGTTTGATCTGTGAGTGTCTTTTAAATGTACTCTCTGTTTAAAGGCAACACATGGAGCTAGAATTATCTCTTTTTTTGTCTGAGAGTTTCTATGTAGTGTGTTTTTATTTAGCACTGTATTTTTGCATTAGATCTAAACAGAATTTGTTGTGAAATTGCATCATTATTAAAGTTCTTGACAATTTCTGATCGATGATTCAAAGGCAGCTCTCGTCTCTGTTGGCCATAAAAAGTCCATGTTTTAATTAAAGCTGGGGATCTAAAACTTCTGAATAGAATTAACCATACATTAACCTAATCTCCCTTAAAATAATTTTGTATTTTGTCACATAATCACAGTCCTTATTAATGGAAGGAAATTAAGATGAAACCTAAAATCATTCTACGTTATAACTGTTTATAAACACCAAGGAGCTGGGATCTACAGCTGTATAGCACCTGTAGTGATACACTGCTTAATTGTTCATTGTTTGTGGGTTTATGTATTCTGTGGTTGAGTCTATAACATTGATTATAACCCCTGTCTGTGCCCACTGTGATAAGTGTCTAAACTGCACTTCTGTTTATACAGGGAAATGAAGAGATTGGCGGAACATTTCAAACAGACTGTAAGTATTTTGTATATGTGTATAAGTATATGTATTTTGCATATTGTTTGCTCCATTGTGTGCTATATCCTTGTGGCACAAGTGCAAAATACATAGAAAGTCAAGTCATGCAGCTCTGCAGCCTGTAGTGCAGCAAAACCAAAGCACACCAAGTTGGAAGTAGAACATGTATGTTGCTAGCATGTGTCACGTTTGTCAGTTTGGAGTCATCTTAAAGAAACTAAAAGAGACATCTAAGTAGCCCTTCTAATTTTTTTACATCCCAGATGATAGTACAAACCATGCGAATTTGATTTTACTGCTTTTAGGAATTCTTTTCTGTACATGTCCTTTGCTTCACTTTGTTGTAAACAGATTACAGCGGAGGAGCTCAGCCCTGTTGGAAAGAACATAGTGGAGTGGGTGGTGGGGGAAGTGAGCAACATTTTAATTCCTGCCATCCGGGAGTTTGAGGAAGAAAGGCGGGGGGGGTCCACTAGCCTTCCCGGTAGTTCCAGTGGCCCCAGTCGGCCAGCCTCACTCCAGCGCTGGAGCGGTGCACACCCACGGAGCAACATCAGCTGTTCAGAAGCCGCCGATCTGGGTGGAGCAGAGAGCAGCAGTTCTGTTCTTCAGAGTTGGTTGTACCCCTCACCTCTTACTTCTGGGAAGACCTCTGATGCGTCCCCGTCAGTCAGTATAAGTAGCCCGGAGACAGGGCAGGATTCCCCCAGGGAGATTAAACCTCAAAGCAGTGCCTCTGCTACCCCAACAGAGGAAGACATGAGGCTCATGACACCAGAGACTAAGCTTTTGGCCCTCCCCTCTCCATCACAAATCAAGAAGGCGGAGAGCATTGTGTGGGATATCATTAACAAAGCAGTGGACATTGTCAGTTGTCTCCAGCCCGAGGCCAAAACTGAAGAAACGATACCACTCTCCCATGACAAGGCCTTTATCCAAAAGGTGAAGAGCATTGTGTGGCATGTGGTTTGCAGGGCAGTGGAGACGGTGAAATCACAGGCTGCAGGGGCAGACGTGCAGGTGGCACCCTGTCGTGGACCAGGGTCCCTTCTCAGTAGCTCCAGAAGCAACCTTTATTCTAATAACATTGTGGACACCGTCCTTGAAAGGGTGAAATCCAGTCTTGAGAAAGCATCTGCATTGCCAGATAAGAAGGTAGATGGTGAAGCCTCAGGCTCCCAGGATTGCCAACCTTCCAACCTGACTTTACAATGTATCTCAGTAGGAGGTCAGCCCTTTGTGAGCAGTTTTGGGGAGTCCAGCTCCACCTGTAGGCTTCTGGGAGGGCACCCATTGGAGATGAGATCTCAGGTACCAAAAGTGGAAAATGATGAGCTGGACGCAGACCTAGGGGTCTTTGCCCATGAGATAATTTCCTTGATCCTGAAAAAGATTAATACAGAAACAGAAGAAGAAAATGATGTCAAAATAGAGGTAAAATCACCACCCTCTGAAATCCAGCTACAGACTGCTCCCAAATTAGGAGGCAAGAAGAAACAGAAATCTGATTTTAAGACATCTTCCGAAAGTGCAATATGTGATAGCACAGACAGAAACCTCCAAAGCATACAGGTTGTCAGTGCCATATTCCAGGAAATTAAGTGCCAGATGGATGAAGAAGATCTCCTGAAATTTTTGTCAGGGGAAGAGCAATCTAAAGAAAGTCTTCAGGCCCGTGAGATTGTGACATCTGTCCTGGCTCAGCTGAAAAACAGAGATTCTTGGGACAAAGCCTCAAAGACCTCAGTGATTATGATGAAGAGTGGGAAAGCACCTTCTGAGACTGTCATCCGACAAGCGAGTACTGTGCAGTCCCATATAGACTTATCCAGCAATGAAGGTATGGCAGAGATTTTTGACATTTTTAAATCAAAATTCCGAAGAGCAGTGGTTCAGCCAGTTTGTGACATTATTGAAAAAGCAGCTGCCAAATTTATACACCTTAAATCCACCTTGTCTCCTCTTGATGATGTGAGGAGCAGAGAATCTAAGGAAACTGGGTTACAGAGCCATTGTGATGAAGATAAATCGTCAGGCTCATCTTCTTCTGAAGTGATTTTAGTGGCATGGGATATTGTGAACGCTATTCTTAAGAAACTTGTTGATGCCTCGGGCTCTGCTGACACTACTTGCTCAAAAGAAAGTGAGTTTAAACTCAGAACATTTGTCCAATCAATGTCCCTGGACAGTGGTTCAGTTGATACAGTAGCCTCTGGAATGTCATTTTCATTGTCCCAGATCCAGTTAGTCTCTGGACAGCTTGTAAACACAGTTGTGAACAAACTCAAAGCCTTTGTAAGCCAAGATATGTTGTCATCATCTAGTTCTTGGAAATTATCATCCAGCAAAAGTCCCTGTTCTGTGGATTCCCTAGAGCTGATTTCTGCCTTGACCCCAGGCTCAGCACCAGCTAGAGTCAGTACTCAAGAAACTGATACTAACAGAAGTCCTTCAACAAGTGCAGGTACTTCTAATGGCTTGATTGGAAATTCAGGACCTTTAGGAATGCGCCAGGATGCTCAGGAGAGGCAGTCAAACAGCCCTGTTGATGTGAAGAATGTTGTCAGTCAGATCCTGCGATCAGTCAAGACTGAGAGAGCCTATAGAGCCAAACATGGGAAAGAGGCAACTTTGACAATTGACCAAGTGTCAACAATCATTACAGAAGTCATGTTTACCAACCTAATTGAAAGCGTGAAGGACCCTGCCACAGTGGCGTACACATCCCCCCAGATCAGATACACTCTTAGCCCCTGTGACTCCCTTCCAGAGCTGGACAGATTCCGTGACCCTGTTTCATCATCCGTCACATCGCTCCTTGATGAGAAGTTTGGGGCCAAGGCTAAGAACCTGAAAACAGCCAAGCATACATTTAAGCGTGTCACAGCTCCCACCTTTGAGAAGTTGGTGCTTGAGCCTCATGGGAATAAAACAGAGGTAGTCGTCCAAAAGGTTGCTGTGGAAGAGTTGAGTTCTGAAAGCCATGGAAGTGCAAAAGTGATGAAGGATGGCTTCCCAGTTTCAGAGGCTCTCTTTAGACCAGTACCAAAAGAGAAACTAACTCCCTCATCTGGGAATGTTTCACAGATCCCAGTTGATGTCAAACCTGTGCTTACTAGGCCCACTGGAAGTGGTCATGAAGAGGCCCGTGACACTGCAAGCTTGCAGTCCAGTAGGAACAGCTCCACTTTGACTGAAGACATCCAACCCTATTTCTTTGCTGCAAAGATCTCAACAACCTCAGTTCAGCTTCTAAAATCAGTTGTGGACAAATTTGTCAAAAAGCTACTGACAGAGTGCTTTCTCTTCAATGAGCTTCTATCAAGTGAGTTAAGGCAGAAGCAGAAGAGCTGTCCTTCAGATGAGAGGGAGAGGAGGCGACAGGTTTTCAGGCACAAGCTTTCAGGTGACAAATCCTTGCCGGCAGAGGAAGACAGACCCCAGAGGCCTGGGGAGCGTGGTTGGCCAGATTCAGAGGAATACCACGAGATACTTGTGGCTTTCTCCAACCTGCTGGTGAAAACTGTGATGGGAACTCTCATGCCTGGCATCACCTATGAAACCGGGACAACATGCATTGAGGATCAAGGTAAGCATTTAATTAACTAGGGATTCTTTGTTCTCTTAACCACAAAGGGCAAAGTACTCGTGGGAAATGGGAAGTAGATGCAGTGACTAAGGGTTGTTTTTTTTTTCATTTAAGCACTGGAAAGTTACAGGCCAGGAAACTATGTCGGTTATTTAACTAAATCTTAGCATCTTACGTATTTTAATCTTTAAAATGACTTCAGTCAGTGTAAATTAAGCTTTCAGATCATTTTATTTTGCTGCAGTGAACATTGTGTAAGCATAAAAGTGCCTTTCTGATTGCAGGTGGCAGCAAGCAAGCCAGTTCACACAGCTGTAATAAACGGAACAAGGATGCTAACAGCAGCCCCAGTAACAACATGCAGGAAGAGCGAGGCAGAGCCATTAGAAAGTCTTCCAAAGCTGATGGCAAACCCACTGAAGTTAAAGGGACATCTAGAGATCCTGAAAATAATTCAGATGAAAAAGTAGTGAGGCCCAAAATATTCACTGAGGGCTCCTCAGGAGAAAGAAAAACATCAGATATGTACCGTTGTACAACAATCATGGTACATCCAAAAACCCCATCTAAGCCCCCCAAATATGAAAAGCCGAAATGCTTTGCAAAAGAGAGTTCAAAATCCATCAAAGAACAAGAAAAAGGAGCAGCAAAGGTATTGGAAGCTGAGATAGATACCAAAGCTGACCCATCATCTGCCTCTGCATCTGAACAAAATCAGAAATCTGAGTCAGAGGCCAGTCAGAATTCTTCTTCTTCATCTTCCTCATCCTACAGATCAGTAGAGTCTTCAGAAGTCATTATACTGAACTCTGAAGTAGTGCAAGATATTCTGTCCTGTCTGATGATGAAAATTTACCACGACAATTTAGGAAAATCAGACTCTTCAGATGACAAGGATCTTCCCTCCACTTCCTCTGTGAGTCAAATTGCTTTGGATCTTTCTGACTTTGTCCTGAAAGAATTGGCAGAAATCGAGGGGATAGTCGTAGACAAACAAGCTGGTCAGAAGAATATATTCCACGAAACAAGCACTGTTAACAGGGTCGCCATCTTTGTGTACAAGGTCTTGTTGTACCATATTGGTTCTGACACATTGCAGGAAGCTGTAGCTTCAAAAAGTGAGGCTGTGGTCAAAATGATAGCCAGTTCAATAGCTAGGAAGGTTTTCAAACTTCAGAAAACAACTGGAAAGGATTCAGCCCCATCTCAGTCTGCTTGCAAAAGCAGTGAATCTAGTGTGGTGTCAACCACTGCCCAAGAACAAATCATTAAACACCCAGAACCCTCCACTTGTGTGTCCATCATAGCATCTGATATTGTAGAGGACATCATTACCAAGTTGCTCCTCAAAATAAGCTCTAATTGCTGGACACGTGATGAAGAAAAGCAGAACAGATACAGTTCAGCTCTTAATGACATTGCAGCAGGTTTAGTGAAGTCTGTACTGGAGGACCTCTCCCCTGACCAGACAAGAAGTGCAGGCGTGAAAGAGCAAGGCACTGAAAAGAGAGTCCTCCACTCTCAACCTTCCAGTGTGAGAAAAGCCGTCAACTCAGCTCACCAGGACCTAGTGCAACAGAGTGGCTCCTCAGCTTCACTGCAGAAGGCAGTAAAATCTGGGAGTGAGGAAGTCACCACCGCAATCAGAGCGGCCGTTGTGAAGCAGATCTACGAGATCTTTCTTTCGGGATGTGAATCCTCATCCAGCTCAATCTCTAGCTCTACCTCATCCATCCAGTCCCACTCCAGTGGAGAAACCCGCAAAGTTCTCAAGTCTGCATTGAGTGATGTTGGGTCCACCAGCAGTGAAAGTTTACCATCAGAATCATCTGTGCTCTCCTGTGAAGCATGTGAGATAAATTGTGAAACGGTGAAGGAAATTATAACTAGGCTGCTACTGGAAATGCACCCTAACCTGTTCAAAGAAGGAGAGCAGCCCTGTCCGGCTGGGTCCAGCTTGCCTGTTAGCCCCCTCTTTGATGATGTAGTGAAGACGCTGTCAACTGTTCCGGGGATGAAGATCACCCAGGATACAGAAGGAAGCAGCTGTTACAAACCACTCAACATTACAAGAATTGTGCAATCTGTTCTTCAGCAGCTGGTGCAGAAATCTGGCTCCAAGCTGATTCTCCAATTTGGAGTGGCATCCAAGAATAAGTCAGTCTACAAAGACATTGTTCAGTTTGTGGTCAATGAGATAATAAAAAGGAAAACAGACATGTGCGCGATTGTGCCCCCTGCTTTTGTCCCCGAAAAGGACTCCCAGTCTACTGACAGGGATTTGACTTCATCGCCCAGTGAACAGAAGGATGTGATTGCAACAGTTCCCTCCCCCACCACTGTGGATATTGTCTTGCCATTTGGACTGATTGAGAACATCATCGCCAGACTTCTTCTGAAACTGCACCCTGTTGTAGCACCTCCCCACGACTTCTATTGGCATCCAGACTGCCTGACGAAATCGCAGCTCAGCGAGGTTGCCCTGCACCTGGCTGAGAAGACACAGAGTGAGTTGTCCCAGATGCAAGGAGTGTCTATTGGAAGTGAAGAGGGAGATGAGAATGGCTTTCCTCCACTTTCTGTAATTAAAGAGGTAGTGAATTCCATTCACAGGGAAATGATTGAGACTATTGGCCCCAAGCCTGATCTCCAGAAAGCAGTTGCAACCAGAAGTCAGTCAGTAATCAACAAAATACCCACCTCTGTTATCCGTGAATTATTGAAACTATACAGTTCAGTTAGTGTCCATTACAGTCCATTATCCCATGAGTCTCACAAGATCATCAGCACTGCTCCGAGGCAGACAGATACAGCCTGCAAGAAAGGGGCAGAAGATTATGCCGTGACTTTCTTGAGGCGTCAGCAAGCAATCCTTCTCGGTTCAATAAAACCTGGAAGTTTTCTTATGCCTCAAGACAGATTAGAACTATGCAAGGTGGATCCTTTTGCTTCTATAAAACCCAGGATAAACTTGTCTCTTGCAGCCTCATATCAAATGTTTTTTGTGCCTGAACATTTCATAAGAGACATTCTGAACATTTTGCTGTGGAAACTGTGCCCTATTATGCCAGTCAATGATAAGGAACTCATCTCTAAGCGGAATGAACTGGAAGATACACTGCTGAGATCAGTGATGAAGGACATTGCGTTATCAGAGGGAAGAGACAATGTCTTTAGCCACTTCAACACAAGAATGAACAAAAAGGCAGAGGAGCGAATGGTCCATAAGATAGCAGATTCAGTCTACCATGAGCTCACACAGAGCTCCCAGAAACAAGGTATTTTCTCGGTTGATACCATCTATGAGAGCAAGGCCAAGCACTGGAAGGTCTCCAGAATGGTGACCAAGAAATTGCTTTTGTGTGGCAAATCTGTTCATCCTATCAATGACACTAGACCTGCATTTAGCATCCAACAGATTGGAGAGATTTCAAAAAAGGTGGCCCAGCTGGTCCCTGTTGATACTGACAACAAGATTACCCTCAGTGAGGCGTTTGAGAAAATCATGGCCAGCCTCCCACAGGAACCTGACACTGCAGCACCTATCGGTCCCCTGGAGGCCCCGGACAGTGAGGGACAGGAAGACACACAGGCTGCCGGGCTGGATGAAACACCCCATGATGTACAGGTACAAACAGAGGCAATGCAGATTTAATGTCTTCCCAAGAAAGTAGAGCATGCTTACAGCTGGTAAAGGCTTAAAGCTTAAAGTGGGATGATTAGATGTTGGCATTTGCTTTCAAGAACGCATATAATTATAGTTTTGTCTTGTCTTTAAAAAAGCAGGAACTTTGCAACAACTATGGGCAGTCGAGAGGTTAAGATGCAAGTCATCATTAATTTTAAAAACGAATGCTGCTGTGTTTAATCATTGAAAGAAAAACTAGATTTCATGCTCTCCCTGAACCTCTGCAGTATTTAGAATCTTTGAATTTCGTTTCCTGAAAGCAGTTTGGGGTGGTTTTTGTAACGGTGTTTCTGTTTCTTTCTGTTTCAGACACAGCTTGCAATTGCAGATGAAGTCAATGAAGATGTAGAGTCTGGGGAGCAATCTGACGAACCCCCAATAGGTACGTCCCTTAGTGCTTATTAACTGTATAATAACTGAGGGAGAAGATGGATATCTGACTCCAAAATGTTATCCCACACAAGGATCCTGCATTGAAGGGGTAGGGGGTAGGGGTAGGAGCGTATAAACAATAGCTTCTTGAGTTTCTGCAAAATTTGACAGATATGCCACGCGTTTTTACAAAACAGACAGATTTTGTTCCAAAACTAAAAGTGACTCCAACGGTAAAAAAATGTTTAAAAAAATCGTTTTGTTTTGTTTTTTTCAGAAGTTGCCGTGCAAACTCAGAGAAAGAAATCGAAGAGCCGCGTCCGACGTTTTTTCTCCAGAATCAGAAAGGCGGTGTGCGGAATGTGCTGCGTCAAAAACCGCTCTGACTAATCAATCAAAAAAACACAGAAAAAATGGATTTAAAAATATTTTAAAAAAATAATATATGAGCTTCATATGTTTTTGCCCTCATTTTCTTCCGTCATTTATACTCCCTCCGTTATTTAGCTCTCTTTCAAACCAAATTTATCTGCCCCCTCCAAATTACACCACATGGTTTAACTAAAATCCCCAGATGTTCCCCAATTGCATCCCCAGCCCAGACATTTCTCCTACAATGAACTTATTGGCCAGCACAGCTGGTACCAAAAATGTCAGCTCCCAGGAGGATGGGGGTCAGCTCAGACGACCTCCTCCCCGCCTCACCGGGCACCTGGTCAGGAGGAGTTAGTGTGGTGCTGTGGGGCTTCGTTTACCCTGGCCTTGTCTGTCTCAACCCAGGGTCACCAACTGTACCTTTACTTTACCGCAAGGGAAGACTACTGTTTAATGATAAGTTTAATCAATAAAGATTTTCATTATCAACATTCTTGTCTGTCTCATAGCTTGAAAGCAGATTGAATGTGGACTATGTTCTAAGTGCATTGGTTTGGACGTTTTTATTATTACTTTGTGAAAAGCAGGTCCATCACATCACATTAGCTTCAGCCTTCATTATCTGAGACAATATTCCGCAGCTTCTGCCTTCTGCTTTCAAGTCAATCATCTTTCTCCTTCTCCTTTTCAATGCCATATTTCCCATAAGGAAAGAATCTTCTTTGGATTTGATTACTCATTTATAGCGCCATCTGTTCCGGTTTAATTATCTGAAAACAAGAGAATTTGCTGTCACTGGACGCTGAAATTCAATTGAACCAGCTTTTACTCCTGTATTCCCTGGGTATAGAAGGAGGAAAAAGAAGACAAAAGCCGTATTTCCTTAGACCCCAGAGCTGTTTTCTGTTTCTGCTGTGCAATGTGTGTTGTGATTGTGCTTAAATGTGGTTTGACTTATACCTGTTTATGGATTTTGTATCTTTTTTATCTATAGCTGGCAACATCAGTTTGTTGATTTTTTTTTGCAGATAACTATCTTCAGAGACAATATTTTTGTGCAGGAATAAGTATATTCAAATGGGTAATCATATGTCCTGCCCATTTAATGTTTTTTTATTTATTTAATTACTGTGATATTCTAGCATCTGGTTTAAGTAAGAGCTCCTGATCTAGATCTTGTTTTTTTCCTTCTTGCAAAGAGCACTGGTGTCACTTTTTGTGTTGACTGGATCTCTTTAATCTTTTAAATACTAATTGGGACAAACTCTCCCTGTATTTTTACAATTGCCAATTTACTGCCTAGATACCCACTGTAGAGGTGGACCAGGGCTATTCCAGAGAAAGGAAAAGAGATCTGTCTAAAATTCCCATATATTGTTATATTTTTCCATGTCAATATGCTGCAGTAGAGTATTGTAATGTCATTAGAACCTACTCCATTGAGCCCCTGAGTAAGGCCCTTAACCCCAGCTGCTCCAGAGGCGCTGTATAAATGTCTGACCCCCAGCTTCTCTCTCTGTGTGTCTCATGGAGAGCAAGCTGGGGTGTGCAAAAAAGACAAATTCCTAATACAAGAAATTGTATGTGGCCAATAAAGTGATCTTATTTAAATATTCAGGTTATTACATATTAACATTATTTCATTGAACAAGGCAGCTTTAATGTAGGACTGTCACTCTAAAGTGACTTAGGTTGTGTTACCCTGTCTACCAGTATTAATTTATTTACACAAGCATAGCATCCTTCTGTTTTACAAGACAGAATGTTCTAAAACTGCATTGATTTTCACTCTCACTAATGTTGTAAAACTAGTTTGATGAGGACGGGCACTTTGCAGTTCGTTATACACTAAGTGATATTATAAATATGATAGTGAGCACATCTTTTTCTAGTATCCTTAATCTCCACCCACATTTGAAGCTTCACACCTTGTTCAAAATTGGTTCCTTTTTAAGCCTTTTTGATAGGTCTGCACTCCTTTTCCAGACTAATGAATCTTCACTTGATTCAATGAAGAGTAAAAATAAAGTAATTTAAAGAAAGATTACAAAAGACATTTAGCTAGAGCAATCCGTGAAGCTTTTAATTTGTACTGTGGCTTTAAAAGCACCTGTTTGCCTTTGTGTGTGAAAAAATGCCTTTAAATCTGACCTCTTTGATTTTCCTGTTATTAAAACCACATTTCCCAGAAAGCCCTACGCTCCAAGGGGATTTCGCTGTGCCCTATTTGCTACGTTTTACGTTTACGTCCACGATATCGTTCAGTGATTGGCTGACAAGTTGCCAATCACGGAAAAAGGAACCAATGGCCTTTCGATTCTCCTGTAAACGGCGGCCGCCATGTTGTGTCTTGGGGGATGCAGAGATTGTTTAGGAAGGAATAGGGAAGCGACGTTCATCTGGATTACGAAACGGGAATTCGGGCTTTGAGCTTCGACTGGAAGACCGGGGGAGAACTGAATCGATCGCCATGAGCCGTCCGTCCTCAGCGGGCGGCGGGGGCGGAGGACTCGGCGCTGGCAAAGCGGGAGGCGGCAAGCACGGAGGCTCAGCCGGGGCTGCAGCCGCCGCCGCCGCCGCCGCTGCTGCCGCCGCTGCCGCGGCCGCCGCCGCCGCAGCCGCCGCCGCCGGAGTGGCCGGGCCGGCGGCCGGGTCGGGCTCCGCCGCCCCCGCCGCCGCCGCCGCCGCCGCGCTGCCAGCCGCTGCCTTGCCGGGCCAGGCGGCGGAGCTCACGGCGCTGTTCGAGTGCCCCGTCTGTTTCGACTACGTCCTGCCGCCGATCCTGCAGTGCCAGGCCGGCCACCTCGTCTGCAACCAGTGCCGGCAGAAGCTGAGCTGCTGCCCGACCTGTCGCGGCCCTCTCACGCCCAGCATCAGGAACCTGGCCATGGAGAAGGTGGCCTCGACGCTCCCTTTCCCTTGCAAGGTAAGCCGCGACCCGCTTCACAGGGGCCAGAGTCCGCCTCGTCCTCCGCTGTGCCGACCGGGCTGCGCTGTGCTCTGAGCCGCCGGCTCTGCGGGATCGCCCTGGTTTTCTTTCTAATCTTGGGGTCTCCCGTGCGTGGATGCGCCCGTCTTTCGTCGCCGAGAAAAAATGTTCCTCCTTGTGTTGGCCCCTCAGTCGCTGGGGAGCGGTGTGTGTAAATTAACTTATCCTGAAATACCATTAACCAGCCGGGTGCCCTGGGCTCAGGGTGCTGGAGTTGCAAGGGAATCGATATTATTGGTATTTGTTGGGGGCGATGGCGGTCTTGCGTTTAAAACTTCTGCTTTTACCCGTCTGACAGTCAGCTGACTCCCGGCTCAATGCGCCCGTTGTGTGTGTGTGTATGTGTGCGCATCCCTGTTATCCCGGTGCTTTTCCAGTCTTGCGGTTTCCAGGTCAAGCGGTAGAAATCGGGGAAGTTAACTTTCGTCCAAGCGACCTGCGTGGTAACACCGTGTTCTGGCACTCACACGCGTGGAACCCGTGGCTTAAAAAAAAAAACGGGAAATGAAGAGTTTCGTTCCGCAGCAGGCTGATGAGCTTCTGAAAAATCTCATTGGGTTAAAGACCTATTTGAGACATTCTGTGTAACCCCACAAGAGGTGCAGGATATTTATGAGGACGTGAATTTGTGTAGAGAGAAGCTGAATTTGGATGTATTTCCGCGCCGGCATCCTCGAAAACCTGGAGCGGATCGAACTGTTGCTCTGCGGGAGCTGGATCTGCCCCCCCCCCCCCCCCCCCTTTTAAAACACGTTCCTCTTCCTGAAATTCCTCCAGCAGTTTCATTTACTGTTTCCCTTTATCTCCTTGGAGGAAAACAGATTTTGAAACCGACGGATTCCGGAAAACGTTGGAAAGTAGCTGATCCGAAAGAACCAAATGGGAAAAAAAAGTCCAACAACAGTTGAGATTGGAAGCCAAATAGAGTAAAACTACAACTGAAGGCCGTGTTCCAGTATTGAACTGCGTGAGAAACGTTAAGGCTTCAGGTACAGCTTCTTGGAACCTAAGTGCAACTTTATAATGATTTATTTTAATTTGTGTATAATATATTTATCCCCCCCTCATCTGCTCATATGGAAGAGGCTGCTTACTCAAAGAATTTCAGAAATAAGGCCCATGGTCCAAAAGACATGGGAAAGCTAGTAGAAAAGGACAAGGACAGCTCTGGGACGTGATTCTGAAGCTGAGGCTGGTCAGTACTGGGATGTACAGCCCTGGGACGTGATTCTGAAGCTGAGGCTGGTCAGTACTGGGATGGACAGCCCTTGGACGTGATTCTGAAGCTGAGGCTGGTCAGTACTGGGATGGACAGCCCTGGGATGTGATTCTGAAGCTGAGGCTGGTCAGTACTGGGATGGACAGCTCTGGGACGTGATTCTGAAGCTGAGGCTGGTCAGTACTGGGATGGACAGCCCTGGGACGTGATTCTGAAGCTGAGGCTGGTCAGTACTGGGATGGACAGCCCTTGGACGTGATTCTGAAGCTGAGGCTGGTCAGTACTGGGATGGACAGCCCTGGGATGTGATTCTGAAGCTGAGGCTGGTCAGTACTGGGATGGACAGCCCTTGGACGTGATTCTGAAGCTGAGGCTGGTCAGTACTGGGGTGGACAGCCCTGGGACGTGATTCTGAAGCTGAGGCTGGTCAGTACTGGGATGGACATGTGGGGAATGAATGGACATGTGAGCAAGGTTTCTGATAATTCTACCGTGTGCGGCGCTGAGCAGGAGTGTGTCTCTTCTCGTAGAGCAGATAGACTGGAAATAGAAATGACCTCATTTCCCGTGTGTGTGGCAGACCTCACAGGTGGACATCATTGAACTCTGCAACAGGTGTCTCCAGACTGGTGTCTGTGCCTGCTGTCCCCAATGAGCACTCTGGTATTTGGCACAGAGAATCAGAGCAAGCCTCAGGGAGTATTGGGGCATGGAAGGCAGCACGTTACCCCCCAGGACACTGTGCTGCAGAGCTTGTGTGAGAATTTGCAAGCTGTTTGCGTGCAGAGATCCTGCAGCAAACGAGCACGTCTCCAGGCCTCAAGGGTGTCGTGCTTTTCTGGGTGTCAGTCCACCTGAGCTTTCTGCTGATGCACTGGGAGCTTAGCCACTTTCCATGAGTGCACTGGTTGACAGTTTGAGCTAGAGACCAGCCTCAAACTGTGGCCTTCAAGAAGCACGTCTCTAACCTCGGTATAAAAGTTCAAGTTCAAGTTTGTTTGTCATTCCAGCCATAAACAAGTATACAGAGGAGCGAGATATCATTTCTCCAGGTCTGCGGGGCGAATACAGACAAGGCACTGACAAGACAATGCTATAGACAATGTAGATCTTTACATTTCTGACAGGGTACATCAAGTGCAATGTGCAGAGTGCCATTTACTTTACAGGATTGTGCACAGAATACATCAGACAGTGTGCCTGACATTAGGCAAAAAAGCAAGTTTCTAGGCACTGCTTCAACTTGCATAAAGACTGAATGTAGAAAGTGTTAAGCAGGGTCAAGGTAAAGGAATTCTCATGCTGAAGATATTATAGTATCTTGGATTTAATGCTGTTTATATCCTTGCAGGTATTTGCAATTGAAAGCACTTAGAATTGTAAGATGGATATAGCGTGCCTCCAACGTTGTATTGCCTGGCAAGGTCAGGATGCAGGTCAGTCCCTCTGGGCTCTGCAGAAGGGCTGAGAACGTTCTTGTTACTGATTAAAAGAAGTGGGAGCCCCGAGAGCTACATGTCCTCGAGCTGTCTGGCGTCGACGTCTTCGTTCTCTCGATCCGTGTGGTGCGGTCGGACGGTAATTGCCCGGCGCGTAGGCCAGGGGGTTTTAACGAGCGGTCCGCGCCCTGAGGAGTCTGTGTGGCCTCTTGCCCGTCTCTTTTCCCCGGGCCGGTGGGTGGACAGCGGAGCTCTGCATCCTACCCCCCTCCCTATCATCCACCTGGAGAATTCATTAGAAACCAGCAGTACTTCATGCCTCAGCGGCAGAAGAGGCTGTTAAAAAGACCGTTTCTGCAGATTGTGCGCGGTGCTTTTTTTCCCTCATCTTTCCGAGTTCCTGTTGTATTCCAGAAGCGTCAGATGTTGCGGGATCGTAATTAATTTCACAGATGAGTTGATTTGGCGGGTGAGGGGACCGTGCCCGCCGGCTGAGCACAATCTGCTGTGTGTGTGTGTGCGTGCGTGTGTGTGTGCGCGCGCTGTACACGACCCCCACAGAAAATCACACGGCGAGAGTGTGCCGCTGCTGCCTGGCTGCGGAGTTAAAGCTTTTGTTTACCTGGCCCGAGGGCACTGCAGAGAGCATTGGCACACATCCGGCTTTGCTGCCGGGATAAACCGTGGAAAATTAAGGATTAAAGACCACACTGACGTGGTAACCAGCAACCCCCCGCCGACCTGTGTGTGCGTTCATACCAGGCTCGGGTGTCCGGGCAGCGCTGGACCGTGCTGTCCAGGGGAGGGCGATGGGAATGTCCGGGCCGTCGTCACGGAAACGGCCAGGTCGGGCCACAGATGCACAGAGTGCCCTCGGTGTGAAAACTCGGGACAGCTGGGTGCAAGGGAGCCGGTTCTGTGGGATCGGGCTCTGAAGCTGGCTTCGCTGGCTGTGGCCTTTCAGAGCTCCGTGCAGATTAAGTTAAAAATGTAATAAATGTAAATGTGCATTAAATGTATCGGGGGGGGGGAGGGGACAAAATTAAAAGTAAAAAAATCATTGAGTATCCACTTCATTTCAGTAAACGAGCCCGACCATTTCTATATCCGTGACGATTATCCTGTAGAATCCTGCTGCCGCACATCTGGTCCTCTGCTTCTGATTATTGATTCCGTAAGCTAACAGGTCATGGAAGTCGCTGGTGGTATTATTGGGGTCTGCGCCTGTGTCAGCGGGTGACCCGCGCTTTCTCCCCGGCCTGCTGGGGCTCGGGCAGCGCAGCTCTGCAGGCAGGAGATTTCCTGCAGGACTGTCCTCGTGCGCGGCGCGGCGCGGGCGGCACTCCTGTGATCCGATCACCTGAGCGCTGTCATCGGAGCTGGGGCTTTAATCACAGGCGGAGTGTCCGGCGCCATCTTGCTCTCTCTCTCTCTCTCTCTCTCTCTCTCTCTGCCTCCCTGACGCACCTCCTGAAACCTTCAGCGCTGGCAAAAGCGGCCCACAGCCCGTGTCATCGTTAGCGCGCGGAGCGTCTCTGACGAATAATTGCTCGATCAAAGCGAGCGTTGGTGGGAAGCGAGCTTTATTCTGCCAAAACAAACACGCCGTCGAGAAATGAGACGCGCCTGTCCGTTTCCCGGGACCCCAGGGGCCTTGCTGGAACTGGGGCGCTTTGTGTGCTTGCCGTCGTTTTCCTCTTTTGATGTCATCGCGCGGCGGGACGGTCAACAGGCTGGCCCGTCCCGGGGGGCGGGAGGTGACTGGTCCCGTCCGTTGCAGTAGGGCTCTGGCGTCGAGCGCCGGTCGCTCACGCGGCGGGCATCGGCGGCTCGGCTGGGGCCCGCCGCTGTGCTGCCCTCCCCGGTCTCTCGCTGGCTCATTAAACCCGCCTCTCTCTGCGTTTCACACTCCGCCAACCCGAAAATCTCATCAGGCTCACGCGTCCCGGCTGGTAACATATTCCTGTCATGCCTCCCGGATCGTCTTCTGCGGGGAGAGCGTGGCTGCCTGCCCGCCATCCATCCCACCCCCCAGACGAGGGCTGTAGAGCTGGGTGAGCGAGAGCAGCGCGGGGGGGGGGGGCTGTGTGACGAGCTTAGGAGGGGGCGCCAGTCCTGGACGCGTCTGTGGCTCCTAAAGGAGGCAGTTACAGCACAGCCTGGCCATAGCTGCTCGATCCCGGATCTAATCTATCCGTTTGGTGTCGGTCACCGACAAATTAGAGAGGCTTAACAGAGAGCAACTGATATCCCAGTCGTCGATGAACGATACAGCCGGGGCTTATTGAGGTAAATTAAATGGGACAGTCGGGTTTGTCTCTTGGTGATTCAGGTTAACGAGAGCTTCTCAGTTGTATGGAATTGTCATTTTTGTGTTGCTGCTGCTGGTGCAAACATACAGTGGCATGCAATCCTGTGCTTATTAATGATCAATACAGTAAGGCGCATTTGTCTTGGCTCTGTTTATCACAAAGGATCCCACAGCACATCACACAGAGGAAGGAGCCCAGTCCTTCCTCCCCGTGTTGCAGCCGCAGAGGAATTAAGCCAGGGTTAACAGCCCTGATCTTAAGAACCGGATCACGCAAGCGGTTTAACATCTTATCCAGGGCGTGATACTTCTTACAGTGCAGTTTCCATACTGGGGCACTGGCTTGAGCGTCCTGGTCCACTTACAGCAGGCCTGCGCCCCCACTGCGGACCTGGGCCGGCTGTGCTCGGCTCCTGGGATATCGAGGAGGTCTGGCTGCCGAGCGGGGATGCCCCTGTATTTCTTCTGTACCGTACTCCTGATCCGCCCTGCCAGCAGAGGAATGGCCAGGATAAAGATGTTGGGCAGCTGGGCACCGTCTCCTGGCGGGATGCTATTTAGCACGCACCTGTTCCATTAATTATCGGGCAGTAATCGAAGCTTGCACGCTTCAGGCAGGCGGGAGCAGACGGACATCTTGGGGGGGCGTTTTCACCGAGCATTTTACACCAAGCTGCATCTGCTGCCTCCCCTGCGAGCAAGGGGAACCGAATCAAAAGGAAGGGTTTTAATGGCCCGTTTAAGGAGTCTCCAGTGAGCCTCTTGGAAGGCTTGCAGCATCTGATACGATGCGGCTACATGTTGTAAAAAAAACCCAAACAGGTGTGAACTCAGCGTGGCGCTGAAAGCGCTGTGAATGGATTTGTCATCTCCTTCGGCGGGCATCGCCACTCGCCTGCGTCTTCCTCCGCTCTCGCCTCCTCCTCCTGGCACGAGGCCGCGGCTCCTGTGACTCCAGAGGCCTCGCCTGCTTCTTCTCACAGCACCCTAATTATAACCCCTCCTGATTACACTGTCACTCACTGCGGCAGCTATAAATAGGCGGTCATTTAAACTGTGGGGAGGCGGCAGGCTGGGCTGCTCGTCGGCGTGGAAGTGAGTGTGCAGGGAGGGGGGGAGGAGGAAAAGTGTGTGTGTGGGTGGGGTAGGGGGGTTGTTTTGTAGCGATGTAGCCTCCCATCCCATCTGTAATGCCTCTGTGGCCGTGATTGAACCTGCAGGCTCTTTTGCACAGTGGCTGTGTCTCTCCGGGGGGGTTGTAGCAGCTCTGGCAGCCGATACAGGTGCTCCTGCGGAATCCCATTGCAGGAGGTCAGGGCTTCGGGGAGCAGGGGGGTGGGCTGATGGAGCGAGCAGGAATCGTTGGCGGCCTGTGCTCCAGCGCATCCGAGCGCTGCCAGCTCCGAGCGGGAGGGGAGCCGCTGGAGTTCTGACCGCCTGAAGGGAGCGTTCCAGACGAACCCGACGCGAAATGGCAGGGAGGGGGGGTTAGTGGGTTAGCACCCGCGCTCCCGGCGAGCGGAGGAGGAGCAGAGCGCGCCTCCAGCTCCGGCTCTTCTGGCCTGGGCAGGGGAGGAGGGGGCCGAGGGAGGAGAGGATAAAAAAGAAGAGTGCGTGCGTGTGATTGGAGGAGGTGCACTTGGCTGACGGAGCCCACTCCTCTCTCTCTCTCTCTCCTCCTCACACTGTGTCTGTCAGCGCTGCGGCGTAGCGGCAAGGAGAGGACCAGCTCCAGCCGCCGGAGCCCGGAGAGGAGAGTCTTTCCGTGATGAGAGCGGGCGGCGGGCGGCAGGCAGGACCGGAGAGAGGGGCCGCTGGCTCGCTGTCTGTCTGCGCGGCGGCTGAGGCGCGGAGCAGGGCTGGCTGGCTCCTGCCGCGGACGAGGTGCTGGAATGTAAACAAGCCGCGTGCCGGCCCGCGAGAGCAGCGCAGCAAGTCGTCTTGATCCTTATTGTTCCGCACATGGGCCAGCTCCCGGAGTGACTCGGTGCCTGCTTCATCCTGCTGACCGTGCGGCCTGCGTAGTTGGCCAGCTGTGCGAGTGCAGGTGGATTTGTGGAGTGTTTAAATTGCACTCTTTTGCATACTGTGATTGGAAGTAATTCCCGTCACCATTTCACTACTAGCAGTGGGGGGAGGTTTCTCTCCTGCAGCGGAGGTCTGAGTTTTTGCGCCGAGGTCAGGGTTGCTGGCGCACACTTGGCCCGAAGTGCCGGATCCGTGCCCGTCCCTGGCGAGAACGTGGGGCTGCTGCCCGGTCAGCCAGGGGGAGGGACTGGCTGTTCGTCTGGGGTCCCGGACGCAGGTTTTCTGGCTGGTCTGTCCTCTGGATCAGGACGGGTCCTGTAGCTGAACTGAGCGGCTGGGTCACGGTGTGCGTTGTACCCAGTAGGACCCCGCTGGACTTGGAAATGCTTTGTTTCTGAAACGGAGCACCTGTTCTGGAAGAGATCTGCAGGACAGATCAGTGGCCCGCCCGAGTGTTCAGCGTGATTGTGCCAGTGCTGGAGCCTGGCAGTGGGCAACTGGATCTCCCTGGAGCTGGGCAGTGGGCAATCCGATCTCCCTGGACTGTTCGCCGTACATCCTTTGCTCAGAGTGAGGCATCGCGTTTCAAAGTTTCCGGAGTGCTGATTCACTGCTATTGAATTATTTCGCCCCCCGTCAGCCGCTGTGGGGGAATCGCTTAGTGCTTGGAAAGCAAGTTCTTCTGCAGCCGAGGCGGTCCTGCGGCGGCCGCGCGCCGATCTGCGGTTCGTTCCGGGGGGGGGCGGGCGGGATCGCATGTCCTGCGCCCGCGCCGCGTGCCAGCCCCGCCGGCGAGCGCCCCTGCCGCCCGCTGGCGCGATGCTGTGCCCGTCGGCCTGCCTGCCGCTGCTGCAGGAGCTGTCGCGGCTGCGCTGCCTGCTGGGATGGCCACGCCGGGGCGAGGGGCTGTGCGCCCCCCGGCCGGTCTGCCGTGCCGCGCCCCTGCCATGGACCCGGGTGAGTCCCACTGACCGACACCACCACCATCGAACCACTGCAGCCCTGCTGTCAGGGGGCAGGGAGGGAGGGCGCTGGCCTGGGAGGAAGAGCTGCATGTGCATTTCAGCGCGTTGGCCAGACGTTTCGGCTGTAACGTGATCTCCGGTGTAGCTGGAGCGCTGTTCGCCCCGCAGATTGGTGGAGCGGACATGATCGGGCACAGCATTTTAACAGTCCAGTGTCTTGCTGTTTAGAAATAATGGCTCTATTTATCGACTTGATTGTGGAGTGAGGGCGAGTTGAGACAGATGAGCCTTCCTCTGCTAATGATGTCGGCATCCTCGGAAAAGGCCGGCAGGGGGGAGACTGTGCCTGTCAGTGCCTTGGGGGGTCCTGCCCAGAGCTCTCCCCTGTGGGCTGCCTGGCACCCTCTCGCTCCAGGAGCTGCGATACCCGGGGCTCGGCTCACCCCCTGAGGTGCGTGTTCCCCGTCTCCGGGCGCGACAGAGCTCGTGTGCCTCCTTACTGATACCCGTGGGGCCACAGGGAATGTTGTTCTCCCCTGGTTGCTTCATCTCCTTAACGTAATTACTGGAAGCCTCTGCTGGCTTCTGCTCCGCGCTGGAAGCTTTTAGCAAAATTGCAATCGATCGAAGCTGCCGGGGTCTTGACTCGCACCGCATTAGGGCAGGCCACTGCGCGGCTCAGCCTGTTCAAGCCCTGCTGGCAGCTGCCTGCAGCGCCTGTCCGGGGTGCAGGAGCATCTGTGTAGGAATTAAAAGTCTAACTATTTAACCAAGAACATTATATAGCAGTGAGATTGTGCAGCATGCTCCCGGCCAGCAAACGATACAGGGTAAGAGGCAAGGAGAGAGGGAGGGAGCCCGAGTGTGGCGTCTCGTGCTTGCGGAGTGTAGGGAGTTCTCGCTGTCCAAGAAACTTCCCTCGCAAAGGTCCCTGCGGTGGCGTCTGTGGTCTCAGGTGTTCCGTTGCAGGGATGCCTTTCTCGGGAGTTCGGCAGGGCCGCCTTGTAACCGTTTCTGTGGCTTTCTCCTCGGGCGAGGTGGAGCCGCAGGCTGAGGATGACTGAGGAAGGGGGTAGCTGGTTCTGTTTGGAATCGGGTGTTAGTCGGCAGGGCTACATAACTCGAAATCGCAGGCAGTGAGGATACATCAGGGTTCAAGGAAGCCATTTTTGAAGCCTTTCCACACTTTGGGCTGGTACGTAAAAGCTCCGCGCACATACAGAGGCACCTTTCAGCACCTACAGCTCTTCCAGTCCAGGGCTCTGAACTGGAGAACTGGTCATCAGAGTCCAGAATCCAGCAGTTCTTCCACGTGACTTAGCTGTGTGCACTCCACACCTCCTTGTATATCTTACCCCACTGCTCGGGGATCCTGCAATAGTCCTGAAGCTTCTTCTGGTTTAGTGCGATTCAAGTTTGGACTGTCGAGGGGCTTCGCTGCTGCAGCTGCAGCGTAGCGTCAGACGAGTTTGCTGCGTGGCGTAGGGGTGTAAAATCTGCAGAACGGTGCGCGTCCGTGACAGCAGCATCGCAGGCGATTGTGAAGATGGAGGAAGTGCGTTTGTGCCGGGCAGCTTCGGCATTCGTGACCCATCTGCTTGGAGCCGGTTTCCGTCCCTCCTGCTCTTCGGCGCCGCGCGTTGACGGCCGAATGTGCTGGTGGAAAATACAAGGGCTGCACGGTTGCGTCCCGATTCGGCCCTGCGCAGAGCCCCGACGGGGCGGTTGTAAAAATGTTCACCCTACCATTTTGTTTTTAACTGTGAATAGAGGCTGTGATGGCGATGGGGGAAGGTGTGGAAAAGACAGGGGAAGGAAGGAGCTGGGGAAGGCTCGGGGAACGCCGCTCGGAGAAGCCTCTGTGCTCTTGATTTAGAGGCTTGGCTGTGCCGTTTGTCTTGCGCGCACCGACGGACGCTGACATTAATTAAACTCTGCTACGCCGCAGGATGGTTTTGGAGTTTTTATGGCTGGGGGAGTTATTGCTCTCCTTTTAATAAGCATTGCCAGTAGAGGAAAGGGAGCTCTGGGAGAGACGGGCAGCCCGGCGCGCAGTGCGGGCAGGTGTGTCTGGGAGGGGGGGGGACAGGGTTTTCTACAGCATCGGTATTGTTGCTGGATGAGGGGGGTGTGCCTGACTCATGGCCCGGTCCCCACACTTTACCTTAATGACGAAATAATGCCAAACGCCAAACCTGCGTGAAACGTGGGGTGGGAGGCAAATAAAATCTCCCGTGTCTGGGTCGTGAGTCTCCCTCTCGCCTCTCTTGGAAGCCTTGTGTGACTGTTGGGAGTAAGAGGAGGGAGGACACAGCTGGCAGAGACCGTGCCGCGTGGATGAGTTGACTCCATGAAAACATGAATAAATTGGATTAGCTCCGTGTCCCTCCCCTTGGGCCCGCATTATTCCTCTGCTCACGCTTCCCAGTGGGAGCTGGAGGTCCTACATGGGAATCTCCAGGGATGCAGCTTTGAAGAGGAGGGATGCCGGAGGGCTGAAATCCACAATGCGGTCCGGTCACAAATCTGAGGCTTTGTTGTTGTCGTTTTTTTTGCTTTGATCTTCAAAAGCAGTCGTACTAAAGAGGTGGTTGACCGTGAAACCACGGAACTCGAAGCCCCTGCTGTTTCTGCGCGAGATCTGGCATTTGTGCGCGAGAGCAGATAATGACCGGCTCCATCTTTCTGGGGGACCTTGAAAGGCTTATTCAGCCTTCCGGCTGCCCGCGCGGGGAGGTCGTTTTGGCGGTTCCTGTGTCATTATCAGACCAGCATTGCACCTCGCGTATGAATTGGGTGACAGTGCCAACCAGACGAAGCTGCGGTTTAATTTCCTGCGCTGTTAAGAACGTGTGATCTCCACTGCTGTGAAATACTCTGGCACTGTAGGGAGACTCTGTGCCTTAGTCCGGGCAGGAGGAGGTTTTAATCAGGAAATGAGGACGAAACCCACAACAGTGTCGCGGCGCCGGGGGCAGATTTGTGTCGGGGGGGGGGGGTTAGAGGATGATCGCAGGATGCAGGATGTAGCCCCTCTAGTGGGGGCTGCCCTCGCTGTCAGCGGCTTCCTCCGGCTCTTCCCAAGAGGAGCGTGCTGTACGATCCCCCCCCCCCGGGCTTGAGTATCATGGACCTCGGCTGCTTACCAGAGAGACTCGTAGCCTCAGTCAAGCTGGACTGTCCCTTTGGAAGAGACGCGCTTCCCTCATCCCCTGAGGGACAGCGCTTCGTCACCTGGCGGGCGATATGCTCTCTCCCAGCCCGCCTCCTCCTGCGGCACCCACAGAGGGATCCACTTCGTCCTGATCGGACTCCTCCTGTGTGCAGATACACATGGCATCTGCTCGGTTAGCCCCATTCCCCCCTCTTTACCTAACTGGGTAGGGGGGTTCATTGTGATTAACCCCCTGTACGCTTCGCTTGGGGAAAAGAGGAGTGTCATGACGTAGGATGCCTCAGGATTTAGAAACTGGGAAATGGAGAGGTGACAGGGTCAGAGATCAACTGCGTGTGTAACATGTGAAGCACGATGAAGGTGTAATCAGACTGATCCTGGTTTTCTTTCTTGAGCTTTTTCTTTACTTGATCATTCTTTGGAAAAAGCAGGAAATGGAATGGTCTTAAATTTAAAACAAGCCACATTAAAAAATGCTGTGTCCTGGCGTCTAGTTCCCTGTTGAGGCCGTGTTTCATCAGTCATGCAGTGTGCTGGTGTTGGGGCCGTGTCTTTGTCCTGCCAGGAGCCGCAGTGACAGACTGTGAGCTTCCAGCACTGTGACTGGACTTGAATGCGCACAGAGCCTGCAGACCGATGTCATCTGGATCGGAGGGGATTTATTTTTTAGCCTTTACCAAAAAAAGCCTATGAGTGGACCTGATTTAGGTATTAAAAAATCCTCAAGGGCAATGTCATTGTCAACCAGATCAGCTTCTAGATCAAGTGATCAGAGGACACAGGTGGAAACTGTGTGGAAGAGCATTTAAAACTGAGAACAGGAGGCATTTCTTTACACAGAGGGTTGTGGGAGTGTGGAGCAAGCTACCCAGCCACACTGTCGAAACGGGTCCGCTTGCTTCTTTCAAGAAATGGCTGGAGGAGATTCTAAGATCAATTAACTACTGGCTTCCTCGTGTTTGTTACCTTTGTTATGAATTCGGGTCAATGCAAAGAACAAAGTACAGTACAGGCACAGGACAGGGGACACCCTGCCCAGGATGCCAGTCCATCGCAGGACAGAGAGACTTCCCAGATGCCCGTTAACCTACCAGTATGTCTCAGGACTACGGGAGGAAACCGGAGCACCCGGAGGAAAATCCCTGAGGAGAACATGCGAACTCCACGCAGACAGCACCCCAGGTCTGGAATTGAACCCCACTGATCCCCCCCCCCACCATATGCCGATTTAAATATGTGCACCACAATTTAGAAGATGAAATTAAAATAAAGAGCAATTGTGCACACAACGATAGTAGTGCCAAGACGCATCTTGTGTCCAGACCTCATGATAGCACTGAGGAAAAAAAAGACTTTTTTTTGTATTGTGAACGATACTGCATTTTGTGTTTCGTAGGGCACCTTGCGTGACGGGGAGTAACCTGCAGTATTGGGAAGGCCGATGGTGATTGATCGCCCTGGTTAAACAGTTGTTGCACAGATAATTAAGAGAGGTGTCACAGAACAGCCCCCTAGGGGGACGTTAGCTGGGGTAGACAAAGAGAGCTCCCGAAGGATAGCCAGTCAGCACTGACAGTGCAGGAGTGTGTGCACACGAGCCCGTGTGGAAGGGAAGGTTATGCCGTCCCGCTTGATCGTCTCTGGCTGGGAGGAAGATCTTGTGGGATTTCTCTGGGCACTCCGGCGTTAGTGACCTCCATGTGACCCCCCCAGACAAAATGCTGAGCAGGCAGCCTCGTTTATGCTGGTCCCAAACGCAGTCGATACACAATCTACTTAATGCCAGTGGAGCTCAATACCTCCCTTTTCTCTCGTTGAGCTCTGAGTTTGTGTGTGTGCACCGAGCCCCCATGCACCCCCAGCTTCTCCTCCAGACACAGTGCAGCAGTTCAGGCATCTTCATCAGGCCCTGAATGATGCTCAGGGCTAGGCTGATAGATACATCCCTGTTTTGTGCCCTTCATACACATTATACTGTTCCTAGGTTGAACTCGGCTAATTCGAATAATGAGTACTCTGGCTTTGTTATACAGCATCATACAGTTTGTGCACAAGGGTAACTACAGGTACTGTGAACTTCTGAAGGAGAGGGTGCTTGTATAACGTCCTCTGACATCACCTCCGAATTCCCCATAAGTCAAGGAGTCTTCCTCTGGTCTGGGATATTGATATTAATGATCTTATTCATCTTCTGGCTCAAACTCCCGGTCTCCTCTTCTGGTTTTGTACCAGCTTGAGCATGTCAGCTAATTAACCTAATTATGTTCCGAATTAGACATTTGTAGGATTTTTCTTAAGGTCTTTTACAGTCTATAATACAAGATGTTATCTTCATTAAAGGTACAGTTACCGGTAAAGCACCTCGGAGTCTGTTTAGAGGAATGAGAGTAATGCAGTTAATTGCATTATTAAACCAAATATGTGGGTGGAACGAAACGCAGAAGACGCCAGGCCCTGCAGGAAAGGACCCTGAGGCCCCTGGTCTTGCAGTTGGCACAGGCCTGTCCCCTCAAATCTCGCGCGTCAAGCTGTCGCGGATCTGTCGTTCTTGCCGCGGCTAGACCGTGACCAGGTGACACGTGAAGGCAGCTCCGCAAGCCTGCTGTGAACTTTGACCTCGCTTCTTGTCTTCTCCCCCCTCTCCCCAGTACGCCTCTGCCGGATGCCTGCTGTCCCTGCACCACAGCGAGAAGCCGGAGCACGAGGAGGTGTGCGAGTTCCGCCCCTACACCTGTCCCTGCCCCGGGGCGTCCTGCAAGTGGCAGGGCTCGCTGGAGGCCGTGATGCCCCACCTGATGCACGCCCACAAGAGCATCACCACCCTGCAGGGGGAGGACATCGTCTTCCTGGCCACGGACATCAACCTGCCGGGGGCGGTGGACTGGGTCATGATGCAGTCGTGCTTCGGCCACCACTTCATGCTGGTGCTGGAGAAGCAGGAGAAGTACGAGGGCCACCAGCAGTTCTTCGCCATCGTGCTGCTCATCGGCACGCGCAAGCAGGCCGAGAGCTTCGCCTACCGCCTGGAGCTCAACGGCAACCGCCGCCGGCTCACCTGGGAGGCCACGCCCCGCTCCATCCACGACGGCGTGGCGGCCGCCATCATGAACAGCGACTGCCTGGTGTTCGACACCTCCATCGCCCACCTGTTCGCCGACAACGGCAACCTGGGCATCAACGTCACCATCTCCATGTGCTGAGCGCCCCCGCCCACCACCCCACCCCCCCCACCCCGTGTGCTTCAGGGCTGACTCTGAGGGAGGAAGGACTGCTTTTTGGCGCTTTTGTAAAGGGGAGGGGAAGAGAAATATATACAGGATGTATCTTTTTCAGACGTCGCAGTCTCTTCCCATGTCCCGGAAAACAAGATCTCCACGTCCTGGCGAGTTTGGACTCCTGACAACAGGATGCGATAGAAGCAGAAGCAGCGACAGCTAGTCTGGCCGTGGTCGAACTGCACTGCCTGGATGGGTGGGGGCGTGCTTGTGCATGCTTGTGCACAGTTCGGCCCGGGCAGAGGCAGGGAACGCTGTTGGCGTGCGCGTATATCCCCGCCCGCGCCGGTGCCCTCCCCGGGTCTCCGGGGGCGGCGTCTTGTGCCCGGGTTCCCCCCGGTGTGCGCGCAGGCAGAGAGCAGCCTCCCAGCGTTGCGCCATTCGTTCGCAGGTGTAGTCGCAGCTTCTAGACGGCGTCTGCGGGCACTGAACGCGGCATGCGAAGACGAGGGAGCCCGTTGTTAACGCGGCGCTGTCTGGGCCGCCGCGGACTGGACCGGGCAGGAGCCGGTCGCGGTGTGGCGGCGGCGGCGGCGGCGTTGCCGTGAGAGACAGCGGCACGCCATGTGGAGCCTGGCAGGGCGCGTGAGCTGGCATGTCAGAAAACAAGACCCCGCTGACTCTACAGACAGCACTGCAGGCTAGCTGGCAGAGGAGGAGCAGTCAGCGGCGTGTGCAAGTTGTAGCTTTTCTGCTCCTTTGGCTTTTCGGTGCATTAAAGTGAACAGAATGGCTAATGCAGTTACTGAGGGGAAGGAGCAGGTGTAACCTGTGGACAGTGGAGGCTTACGCAAGGTGTGTGTATGTAGGGGGTAGTTATAGACGGAAACATGCAGAAAAGCTGCTCACAAAAGAACTGCATTGATCATTACCTCAGATTTCTCAAAGAAATTTCAGAAAATTTCCGAGCCACGCAAGGCTTTTTTTTTTTTTTATTTGCTTTGCTCTGGTGGACCAGAGCGGTATTTTCCACACGGTTTTTAATGCCCTGTCTTTCATCCCTCTCATCCGGCAGATGCTTAATCTGGTTTCACCTTGTCTGTTAGGGCTAGAGGACAGAGGGCCCCCCCCGTTTGCTTTCCAAGACTCGTGACCTCCAGATCGCCCCCCCCCCCCCTTCCTGCGCAGGGAGCAGAAACACCAGAGAGGGGGTCACGCCCACCGACAGGTAGTGCTCTTCCGCGCTCTGGGTACAGGAGGCAGCGCCCGCGCCGGTCTTGCTGGCTGGCTGGGCTGCCTGTGCAGGTTCTCTGCTCCGGTCAGCTGCACAGAGCAGTAACCAGGCGCTGGTCTGGGCGGATAAACAGGTCTTCAGCAGGCAGGTAGTTAAGGAGGAGGTGACCTAGAATTAAGAGAAAAATCAAGAGTTGGGCTCTCGGGGTGCATTTGCATTCCAGCTAAGTCCTGATGGTGTCCCAGTGTCCTGTCTTTGTCCTCAAAGTGCCCGAGCAGCCGGCAGCGCCAGCGGCTCATGGGGCCGGGCAGGGACGTGTAAGGCATGGTGGCACGGGCCCTCTGTCTGCGCCGTGGCCGCTCCCAGGAGCTGACAGTAGGGGGCGCTGGGGGGGTCTCCCTTCTCCCTTCTCCCTTCTCCCGCACTAACACTGCTCACCCACAGCCCGAGCCTGCGCGTCTGCCTGGAGCGTCGGCAGTTCTCCACGTTCTCCTGGTTGGCTCGGAGAGGTGTCCAACTTACAGAGAGGGAATGATTTTTTTGTTTTTGGTTTCCTGTGCTGTTCAATTCTACCTTTCTTTTCTCCGTTCTAAGTAAAGGACCAAAAGTAAAAAAAAAAAAAAGATTTAAAAAAAGATTATTTTTTTAAATTGAAACATTTTCAGCCTCCAGTCTCTGACTGCGATGCAGTAGAACAGGGAGACCTATCATTCTGTTGCACTCTCCTGTGATCAGATACCTGCTAAGCCTTACTTTTGTACTGAGCTGGCATCCACCAGCCGAGCACTGTACCTGTGGGCAGCGTAGCCGGAGGTGACGTCACCGCTGTGGGCCTGAGACGCAGTGCCCAGGAGGCCATCCGTCTGAAATCTCCTGATCGGGTCTCTCTTCGAGTCGGATCTTGGTCCTGACCCGCGGTGTCACCTCTCAGTGCTCAGGAGGACTGCCTGCAACACATCACCACTACTGAACCTAACACACCTCCCGGAAACTAACACAGACCCGCAAGGAGGAAACTGACATGGGCAAGTAAGGCGATTATACCTCCAACGACGGCCGTGTCTGTGATGGAGCGGATCGAGACGAGGGGCACTGAGGACCCCTGTGGCAGGACCTGTGAGGACCGTTCCTGGGATACGAGTCGCTTATAAGACCAGGTTCCTTCTCGGTTTGGTTTTCTTGCCGTTTATTTTCGTTTTGTAAATGGTTGAAAGAGCTGTAAATCTTGGATTATTATATATTTAAAAATTGTAATAGAAAACGCGGTTGTTCATGTAAAGTAAGTTGACTGCAGATCGTAAGACAGTATTTGCTATTCTGTGCGCTGCGCTGCGCTCACTCGGGGTCGGGCTCTCCCGGCTGTCGGGTCGACCCCTCGTGATCTCGGGGGGGCCTCCTTACCGGGGTCCCCCGAACTCTTCGCTGTAACAGCACAGTCTGTGACTAAAACCCGGCTTCAGAGTCGGGTGGCGTGGTCCGAGGCGCTTGGCTAGGCCGGCCCAGGTCGCTGTCTGAAGAGAGAGTCTGGGGCAGCTCTGACCGGGGGGCCGGGAGTCCGCACAGGAGCCACTGACGAAAGCGAATAAAAATGAAAAACAAAACGATTTGGAGGAGGGAGGAGTATTACAAAAGAGAAACGATAAGGAGCTGGAGCACGACTCCGTTCCTTCAGCCACAGAGAACTCTGTACCTCGCCTTCAGGGGAGGAGACCGATCTCTCAATAATGACATAAGCTACCCTGGCAGCCCCTGTGGGTTAACCTCACCCTCACCTTCTAATACTTTCTAAGAAGAGGTTCCCCACACCCAGCGCGATAGAAATAGTTCAGTCTGCACACAGTTGCAGTGGCGGATCTGATGGCTGTGCAGGCTGGTACCCAGTGTAAACAGCATCGCCGACTCTGCTTCACAGGAGCTCTGCTAGGAAACCACAGAACTGAGAGCATGTCTACTGCTATACCGCTGAGCCTCGCCGAATCTTGCCTGATTTATAAGATCCCACTACTACCCCCACAAAAAAAAATACCTCTGCCCAAAACTGGATGGGTCAGTTTGTTAAACTTGTCAAGTTTTTATTTTTTTTCCCGTTGCGGTGTTGGAAATATGAGTCTTCACTGACTGTTTCTTCACTGTGTGGGGAAAACAGCGTGAGCGTTAGCCGGTTGTAATTACAAGTCTTTCCAGTCCTATGAAGGCAGGTTTTTTTTCCCCCTGCCTGTGGGTCGGTGTAGACAGACCAGTGCCCGTGCAGAGGGCGGTGGTCCCGGCTGTGCGGGCTGTTCGTTAGCCGAGCGCTGCGCGGGTGGACCTGCGACAGAGAATCCCGCAGTTTCGAGACGGAGCCCCTGGGGTCGGGCCTGGGAGTCCTGCATCCCCGGGTGTCTGAAGGGCAGTCCTGCGGGGTTTACTGGTCATCATTTGCTGGATTTGCTGGTTTAAGCTCTGCCCTTCTTCAGATGTAGTGTTTAATCCTAACGCCGCAGTGCAATGCCAGCTGTGTGTGTGGGGGGGGGGCTGTGCTTGTGCTCACGGGCTGTCCACAGAGGAGACTTCCGCGAGGCTGCTCTGCAACGCACGTGCACAGCGATTTTTATTTTTTTTAAAAAAGTTTGGTTTTCTTCCTCTCTCCCCCCCGTTTCGCTCAGACGCGCTTCCCTGTGCAACACCAAGGGCTTGAAACAGCCTCCCCTGAAATAACGCCAAAAAAAAAAGAAGACGGTCTGGCGGGGAGAGGGGTTGTCTGGAGAGTCTCCCCCCCCCCCGCCCTCGGTTTCCTGCGAGGCCGGTCACGCGCGGGCCTTCGGTTCCACGCGCGGCACGGCCGGTTCGCCTGCGGTGTCCGCGCGCGCCCTCGCTCTCACCGGAGCGCGCGTCTCAATCGGGCACTCCTCTCACGCCACGCGACAGCTCGGGGTGCCGCCCCGAGGCCCCGCACTGTCACGGATCTTTTCACTTGAACGTTATTTTTGGACCGGAAAGAAAAATGAGAATGGGTCCCGCCAGAGAGAGACCTTTTTCATTTCCGGTTCGCGTCCGTCAGGGATATCGATTTCAAAAGCCTTGTGTAGATTGAGAGAGAAAGAAGCATCTTCTATGACTGCAAGAAGTGATACAACTTTTCTATAACTTTTATGATAAGCTTAAGAACGGGTTCGCTGTACCTTTTAATTATCCAAGGACAATAAAGATGATTATTTTGGCAATAATGTTCTATTGCTACATTTAAATGTCTCGAGATTTTTCCTACTTCTGTAACTTTTAATTTTAATGTTATTTATTGATTTGTAACAGGACAGTCTTTATTCTTATTTCTCCCCATAGCATCCAGTACCATGCCCCCTGCCACTCTGACGTCAGACAGACTGTGCTCAAGAACAGCAGGGGTTGAACAAGGAGGGCTTTATGTTTCTGTATTGGGCTGAAGGTGTGGTGAAAAACACGTACAGTTCAGATTACAGTCTTTCTTGGCTTTAGGTCACAAGAGCATGATAACCAACTAGGCTTCTTGGCCCATATAGCTTGTTTTTTTTTCCCTAGCTAATTAATCCAAGGGTCCCATGCAACCAATTCTTTCAAAAGTCCAACAACATGGCAGTCACCTGTTCCACACTCCCACAACTCTTCGTGTAAAGACGTGCCTCCTTTCCTGATTGGAGAATCTCATCCCCGCTGCTTCCTGAAGGGTGCTGGGGGCATCGGCTTCAACAACAGGGATGGGCACCTTGCTTCAGAGACTGCTTTGTGTATTAAGAGTTGCAGGACTGTGGGGACAAGCTACTCAACCCTGTCATTGAACTGAAGATACTGGCCTGTCTCAAGAAGCAGCTGGATCGGATCTGTGGATCAGTTATTCACCATCAACACTCTGCTTTAGAATTCGCATAGATCATTCAAATTTAAATCAGCCCCCCCCCCTTTTTTTCCCCTAAAACTTGCATTCCTTCTTCATCTCCAGTTTTCTCCATTCTGGCATGTAGATGTGCAGAAAGTGGCATTTTCTGTTTCCTTTGTGCATACTGAGAGGTTGTGTACCAAGTAGTCGAAAGCAAAAACGTAACGAAGAAGCCAAATTTCAGCTCTCGCAAAGCCATTTGACAAAAAGAAGATCCATTTCAAGGCAGATCTTCATCATTCAAGCATAAAAAAGTAGTTTTTTTTTCCAGCCATGTAGAATTCTAGGTTTTTTAAGAGGAGTTGCATTGTAGCAGCCATGTTTTTGGATGGAAAAGGGATGTCACTTTTTTTTTTAAGGTCCTTTCGAAGTCTAACTTTTCATTTTAAAGGGGGTGGAATTCAGGACCTCCTGACTTCTACCTTAACAACTGCAGTCCCAACCCCTTGCGTACTGGGGTGGTGAACCTGGTGTGACTGGCAGCAGCTGTACGGAAGACGGCTCAGTTTTTTTCCCCCCAGTCGCCCGGATGACCACACGTATGTGTGTGGCTATAGGACTTCACATCAGCTGGGTTTTTTTTCATGCAGTTGGAAACCTGGTCAATGTGCTTATTGCATCATTGATCCTGACAAGTCCCTGTGCAACTCCAGCCAGCAGAAAGGAAATTCCTAAGTGTGCAAGTGATTTTGCAAGTCTTGTTTTGATTTTGTTTTCTTAAAAAAGATATTCACACCGTTGAAGAGTAATTCCATATTCCTGTGTGCTGAAATGAGCTACTGTACAAGTGCCGACTCAACTCCCCTCCCCCCCGTTTAGATTTGTTTTTTTTTAGATGAGACCAACACAAAAAGCTGTTGTATGCCTTTTTACTGTTTTTTTTTCTTCTCCACAATGACAGTATTGCTGTGAGTTTGAAGGTAGTGTTACATTAGTGAAGGGAGGTACTGTGGAATCCTGTTGAGCAGGTGTTAATGTTTGTACTGTAAAGATGATTCTCTTTGTACTCTGTATATTTTAAATTACAAGTATCTTTATTCTTTACATGGTTTGCTGGCTGTTTATTATATTACATTATTCTGTTGGAACTGTGTAATGTTAAAAGTAGCTGTTCAGCAGTGCTTTTTTCTTTCCAAAGTGACCACTTATTTTGAAAAGCTCTAAGAGAAATACTGAAATACTGTCCTGTACTACTTAATAGATTTTTTTTCTTACTCTGTATCATTCAGAAATCCATTAAAAATAATATTTACATGTGTTAAGTCTCAGAAATCGATTTCTGTGTTCAGTTTAATTCACTGCCACACAAAGTAGCCTGTAGCAGTAATCTCTGACTCAGTCCTGCACTGAGCTGCACGAACACACTGACTTTGTCCTGCAGAACAGGGACTGTTTGGCTGTGATCAGTGGGTTTTTCAGAATAGTGTGCGTGACCTCATTCTCCTTGGGCAGTATGACTGCCCTAAAGCTGATCTTAATCCTGTCGTATTCAAATTGGGCACATATGCAATGTGAAACTAGCAAATCCAAATGATAAAACTGTTACTCCTACAGTTGAACAGGCATAGTCATTCTTTTCCATAGGTTCCCATTCCTTGGGTGCTTAAAAGACGTTTCAGACCAGCCCAGTTTGTCCCGAGTCAGTAGTACAATGGTGTACTTATTTAAAAAAAAGGCTCCAGTTTATTTTGTTCATTTTAAGATGGCACCTCGTGTTTTTATTCCAATTAATTTTTTTAGATTTTAATTTCAAAATTCCTCTCAGACCACCACTTATGGGAGTTATTTTTTTAATTGGTAAATTGGGAAACAAAATGTCGCTGTGGACACCTATGTGAATATTTTATTGCAGACACACAGATATAGATGAAGCCCGATTGTGTAGGTGGTAACCTTTTTTTTTATAGTAAAAGCAGAGACTCGCCGTGAATCAAGAAATGGGAAATATACACTCCTGTGCCTCTCAAGATCACTAACAGCCAGTGCGTTACTCTTGTAGTCCAGATAGATACAGGACAGAGGTTTTCTTGTATAACTAATTCCTCAGTGGCCACAAGCCTGGAAACTATGATCACTTTAGACAGGTTATGCTACGAAAATAAAATTCAGACCAAATCATTAACAGAGGATGGTGGAACAAGACCCAGAAAGCCTGGGTCTGCAGTCAAGTCCAGGATGGCACTGGCTGGCATTAAGGAGCCGTCGCCAGCACTTCACCATCCATCCATGGGGCAGTTAAACCAGAGAAAGTCTGGCGGGTTACAGTGCTGCAGCGCCCAGGGTGCCCAGCCTGCTGTGGTACAATATATCCCCTGGGAATGACCTTTGAATCCGAGGCTCTGAACAGACGATGAACGGGACACAAAGAGCACGGTTCCCAAGTCCAAATACTGTGAAACATCCGTCCTTGCTGGGTTGCGTGTTTCGCGAACTGCAGCCCAGGTCCCACGGGCTGTGGGCCTCACTTCCTCCTGTGTTCAGCGTCCCTGCTGTGCTCCCTGCCTCTGTCCGGCCTGTCCCTCTCTCTGTCCGCAGTCTCCGACCGGTCCCTGCTGTGTCCGTCAGATTTCCACTGCCTGTGGTCCCTCCTGTCCCTCTCCCTGTCTCGGTCTCGGTCTCTCACCCGTTCCCTCGCGGTGCCGTCGTCGTGCCTGCCTCTCCTCCACGCCTCGCCGTCCCTCTCCTCGTCCCGGGCGGGCCTGGGGTTGCCCTCCCTCTCTCGGCCTCCTGCTCGGCCCTCGTCCCACCTCTCCCTGCCCGCGCCCCCCGCGTGGTCTCCGTAGAGCCCCACGTCCTCTCGGTGGTCCCTGTCCGGCCTGGTCCTTCTCCCTTCTTCTCTGGGCCTGTCCTCCGGCGCCTCCTGGTGGCTGTATTTTTCATAGCCGGGGTCCTCCTCCTCTCTTTTCACCCTCGCTGACATCAGCGGGGCTGGAGGAGGGGTCTGGGCACTGGAGCTGCGGGCATGACGCCTCTCTTCCTTAACTTTCTTCTTTTCCTTCTTCTCTTTCTTCTTCTTCTTCTTTTCTGCAAAGCGGGGATGGAGAGAAACAAGCCAGCACTGCGTCAGCTTCCACTCACACAAGTGATGGGGTGTGCGCTGTTGGCACACTGAACAGATACAGTGACCTCGGACCAGGATGCACTGCAGAAAACGGGACCATTCTTAATGAAACAAAGGGCTGTTGTCCCCCTGTTTAAAAGCCAAATTTTTGAGCCGTTGCTTTTCCATAGATTACTTTTAGAGCACATAACTAGGCTTCGTCCAGGACAGGCCCCCCTCTCTTCAGGACTCCTTCCTGGCCCTGGTGTGCTCCTCACAGGCAGAAAGCCTTCCTGCTCACCTTTCTTCTGTTTCTTCACAGTCACGGTGTACTCCTCTTCCTCGGACTCCGGGGAAGAAGGAGAAGGCATCCTGGGGGCGCAGCCCTCCTCCCTGAGGCGCTTGGTCACGTCATCAATGTCCTCCGAGTCTTTGGGCGGGCGGTAGTTCTTCACGTGGTCCACGCGGATGGTCCGCCCCTTGAGCTGCAGGAGAGAGGAAGAGGAGGAGGAGGAGGAGGAGCTCAGAGCTCTGAACAAACTCGCACCAGCAGCAATCGCTCTGCCATTCCAGGACCGCAAATGGGGAGGCGTTTGGGCTTTATCTGCATTTTATGATGATGATGATAATAATAATAATAATAATAATAAAACCAAACCTTGCCTTGCAGAGCTCGAGCTTTCTGTGGTTTATTTGCAAGCACAGTCTAAATTACATAAGTGAAAGAAATCTTGTTCTAATCACACTAATTTACTAATTGAACTAATACTAAAGGGGTCACTAGATTAGGGTTCAAGATTTGTCAGGTCTTCTGTATTTTATCCCCCAGGACACTGTACAGAGGATGGCCGAGTCACCGGGTTGTGCAGAATTGGTCATTTGAACACCTTGCCTTTACCTTAATCCCATTGAAATTATCCACAGCTAGGATGGTGCTCCTCTGATCCTCATAGCAGATAAAGCAGAAGCCCTTCGATTTCCCAGTCTTATTATCCCGCACCAGATTGATATTGGCAATCTCTCCATACCTGAGAGAGAGAGAGAGAGAGAGAGAGAGAGAGAGAGAGAGAGAGAGAGAGAGAGAGACATGTCACTGGTGGAAAGGAATATGAACAGGGCATTAACATTGAGCACATGGGTTTGAAAACCGTGGTCTGAGGTGGTGAAAACACGTATAATATCAGACACTCACTGTGAGAAAACGCAGATGACGTCTCCTTCCGTTAGCTCATATGGAAAGCCACCTGCCAGAAACCGCACACACAGGTCAAAACAGCCACCCACACATGGTTGACAGATAACAGCAAATCCAGCAGGAATCACTAACTTTGGAAGAATATGAAAACACAGATAAGTGAGTCACCCACTCTTGGACAAATAAACAGGGGCCTCCTGGGGTTTTTTCCAGAAGAAATCTTAATAACTTAACTGAATCAACTAATTGATCTGTTGGCCTACTTATACTTATTATTTCCAGGTTCTTTTTGGATTTTTATCCATCACCTGTCACTCCTGCGGTGGAGTAGTACAGAGGTTAACCTGTACATACAGGTTTTGGTACCCATTTGTGCAGCTTGGTTTGCTGGAACAATCTGGATAAACTGTCTTACTTAGGGGTACAGTAGTAGTGCCCCCATCTGGGATTCTTCCAGTCCTTCCAGTCAGGAGTCCAGGGCCTCACTAAAAATGTCCAGCAATAAGGACGCACAATAAAGGAGTGATCCAACTTTAAAGCCATTGCCCTAAGCAGTGTGAGCATTTGATCTGCCCTTCCACCACTGCAAATGTATTTCTTTCTCATCAGTCACTATATAATGCGAGTTTATAAACAGCGATCAATGCAGAGGAGAGAAAGGGAGGTCTGTCTTCACCTATAAATATCCAGGCGCTGTCCTTGTACTCCGAGTGCCAGGACACTGTCTCCTTCACTCCCAGCTCCGCCTCCCTCTGGTTCAGCTCATTGATCAGCTTCACCTTGGTTAGAGGACTGCGCAGAGACAGAGAAAAAGACTGACTCCCACTGCAATACACACACAGCAAGGCTGGGCAGCCCTTCACAATTCTGTCCTTATGTGCCAACCTGCCATGAATGCATTCTTCTGCAGAGGAGGGATTTCTAACCCTGCTTATGCAAAGCCCTACTTCAGGGGGACTGGGTCACCTGATATCACCATCAGTGTCCAAAGACAGGCTTCGGACAGTTTAACTGTGATCCAATTAAGCAGATCCGAGTCAGTCAAAGATTTGATTTAATTCGGGCCTACGTGTTCTGTGTTGTAGTAAGGAAAGGTTAACAAATTTTCATTTGGGTTACTGGGGACAGTTCAATGTGATTCGGATGAGACGTTAAACTGAGATCCTGATTCTCCATGGTCTTGTTTCTCGAAAAGAGTAGGGGTGTTACCCCAGTGTCCTGGCCAAGTTTCCCCCTGGCCTTTACCAATCATGGCCTCCTAATAATCCCCATCTCTGGACTGGCTTCATCACTCTGCTCTCCTCCCCACTGAGAGCTGGTGTGTGGGGAGTGTACTGGTGCATCATCCAGGTGGGGCTGCACACTGGTGGTGGAGAAGAGTCCCCATTCATTACCTGTAAAGTGCTTTGAGTGGAGTGTCCAGAAAATGCTAAATAAATGTAAGAAATTATTATAATAAAATATTATTATAATAAATGATAATAAGCAAGAGTGACTCATAGACTGTGTTATTAAGAGGGTGACGGTTCTGTAGAATTAGAGGTGATTTTCCATTTTTCAACGAGTAAAATCCTACACAATTTGCTGTAAGCAATTCCACTTCTCACCACAAGGTGGTACCTAACTGCATTTACTGCGTTGCTTGTATAAATTCAACCACGATTAAAGAGAAGCGAAAACACTCGGTTGAGTTTATACAAGATTAAAAAAAAATGTAAAAACGCAAACAATGCAAAACAAATGCTAACTGAATTACCCCAATTTGGAACCTCAAAGTCGCTGCCAAAATCAAAACATAACATAGAGCTAGATAGTAGCTAATTACATGATGAACTATTTCTTAAAATCCAAAAACAGTCTGTTAGCTGGAGAAAGCCGATAAGGACAGTATCACAGAATGAGGTCGGTGTTGCGGCTGTGAGTTTTGGTCACGTAATAAAAATAAGCTTTTCTTTCAATACCGGCAGCTAAACTTGGTCTATAGTTTTGTCATTTTTAATTTACATAACATCACCCGTTCGCCACTATACAATTAAAAACAGCAAAAGGTTCATTTTAAATTGAAAGCAATAGTTTAGAAAAATAGGAAAAACTGTTAGAAGGCTTGATACTCACTTCATCATGAACGAATTCACTCCCACGATATCCGGATGACCCCTTTCTCCAGCTTCCGCTTCCGGGTTGTCACTGGATCATGTGACAAAAATATCTAGCTTGCGAGTGGAGAGTGTCCTTTGAGGGAACAAGTCATTTTTATAATAAAAATGTATCTTAAATTGCATTTATTCATATAACAGGAACAAGGAAGATGGTCCATACCGAATATAAAAACATTTTTCACTCCAACGTCTGTTGAAATAGCAAAGTGGTATATTTTCGCGTGTCCTTTTGAAAACTCCCGAGATATTTAACGCTCTTTCTTAAAATACGATTGAGATCTACACGCTGGGTCTTCAGCTCATTCATATCCTCTGCATAGTTCCTATTGGGAAAGTCTTGAAACAGTGTTTGGCTTTGAGTTACTTTCTACAATCAATGAGACACTGGTCATTATTCAGCAGCCAGAATCCTGACCAGGTCTAGTGCAAGTGTTCACATTACTCCTATCCTGGAGTCCTTGCACTGGCTTCCGGTCAAATTCCGCGTAGACTTTAAAATCCTCATGCTCACCTATAAGGCTTTACATGGCTTGGCACCTCAATACCTGTCTGAACTTTTATCGCCCTACTCCCCACCTCGCAACCTCCGCTCTTCAAATTCTGCCCTCCTTACTGTCCCCCAAGCCCGTCTACATTGTATGGGCGACAGGGCCTTCTCCTGCTATGCCCCCAAGCTCTGGAACTCTTTGCCCAAGGATATTAGAGAGTCACCTTCTCTAAACTCCTTCAAATCCAGACTCAAAACCCTCTTCCTCAGAAAAGCCTTTACTTAACTGGTTCCATTCTTCACCCCTCTGCTCTTCTTAATACCACCTTCCACGGTCTCCTCTATTGTTATTGTTGTATTGTTGTAATTATAATTGTGTCCTATCTTGTGAAATCTTCTTATTTATTGTTGTAGTCTTCTTATTTATTGTTATTGTCATCCTGTAAAGCGCTTTGAGAAGCCACCTTTAAAGGCGCTATATAAAATAAAGTTTATTATTATTATTATTATAGAAGAGCCGTTTGCGGAATCTGTATAATGCGTAGATACTAAAATTATTAAAAAATAAAAATTTGAAAAATGCTAAAGCAAGGAAAACATTTGATATATGTAAAAAATATTATTTGGTCACGTAAATAATTTTCTTCATTACCTGTGGCAAAATGTTGTTTTTTCTGTTTATGTGTTTTTTCTCTTTTATTTGTTTCTGCTCCTCTAGTTGTATTTGTAAATTCTTTATACATTTAATTTTAAAAGTGCGTAGATACGTATCTGTCAAATAAAAGCTGAAAACCTAGAGCGTAGCAACTGATGCACAGGATCAAAGACACCATTTGTCCAAATTTAGCCAATTTAACTAAACACGTAGCAGTATAATACAAAAGAAAAGTATTCCCTGGGTTTCCTGTTTTCTACTGTTCTTATTGTGTTTCCCGTCACTTTGGGGGATGAAATTAACAGTTTCGCTTAAACGTGAGTTTATAAATGTTTATAAATAATTAAAACACCAGTTAAATCCACGCACGTGTCCTGTTGAGGGAGGATATGTGTTTCGTCAATGGGCAGGATCTGTCATGTCTGATCATTTCTCACGTCACATAAATTAGCAGTAACATAAATAAAGTAATAACTAGGCATATCTGACCGGTTTCAAAAACTTTGGCTACACTGAAACTGAATTTGTGTAATTGTTTCATTTCCGGTTTTACCTGGACAATAACCCAGTGCGCACATGGGGAAAAATATAGATTGAACTTCCGTTTGGAGACTTGCTCGTTAGGAGTCGTGACGCACTGACTCTACGGCTGATTTAAAAAATCACCCTTTCACATATTATGTCTACTTCAGTATCTGATCGGTATCTGTAATTCGCTCGCGCTCCATAAAACTTCCCAGCATTTCTCCTAATGAAGGCGGCTGTCGCGTGTGCGTGTTTGCGCCTCCGCCGATCACGGAACAGATAAAAGGGAGACCGCTGTTTGTGTGTTTTTAAATAGTATCTTGGTGTATTTAATGAGTTTGCTATAATGCAAAAAATGACTGCCAACACGTAAATGAAATAGGTTTCTAGGTGGACTATATCTAGTATCTAAATAGGGTATCTAAATCCACTTTGAACAACAGTCTGAACTATTATCGCCCTACTCCCCACCTCGCAACCTTCTCTCTTCTAATTCTGCCCTCCTTACTGTCCCCCAAGCCCGTCTACATTGTATGGGTGACAGGGCCTTCTCCTGCTATGCCCCCAAGCTCTGGAACTCTCTCCCCAAGGATATCAGAGAGTCACCTTCTCTAAACTCCTTCAAATCCAGACTCAAAACCCTCTTCTTCAGAAAAGCCTTTACTGAACTGGTTCCATTCTTCGCCCCTCTGCTTTTCTTAGTACCACCATCCACGGTCTCCTCTGTATATTGTAATTGTGTTTTATCTTGTGTATTCTTTTCATTTATTGTTGTTGTCATTCTGTAAAGCGCTTTGAGAAGCCACCTTTAAAGGCGCTATATAAAATAAAGTTTATTATTGTTATTACTACGAGAAAAACCACACGTCCCCCTGGCAACGCCACGTGCGCCTCTGGGCTGCGGACACAGATTTCCAGGGGGAGAGTGGGATAACCAAGACTCGCACCCGAACTTGCTGAGTGTGGGGACCCAGGACCTGAGAGAGGCTAGGGATTCACAGTGCACCCCTCCCTAAGAGCTGAGTCAGCCTTTCTAAAATTGAGCAGGAGAACAGTAACGCTGGTGTCTTGATGCTGGTTGGGTCTTCTCAGAGTTATGATAAATGATCCTTTCCCAGGTTCACGGCTTTGACATTATTTCACGGCTTGACAGAGCCTAAACTGTCCTGCTTGTCGCTCTATTATCCCTCCTATTGTTCCTGTTCTTCCTGCCTAAAAGACTCACAGTAATATCCCCATTCAGTTTCGGTGCAGGGACACAGTGCAAAGAAGTTTATTTTTCTTTTGACAAGAAAGTTGTTTGCGCCCATTCATAAACCAGGTGGCAAGATTACACATGGGAGACTCCACAGGACAGTTTTGTTTTTACTATTTACATCAATTTGAAAGGGAGAGATGGAGCATTTGACACTCCAGTCCGTGCCATTGACGGTCTTAAACCGAAGTAGTCCGAGGAGGGTTAAATAGGCAGCGTAACAAGGCAAGAAAGGGGTAAAACCCGAGGAAGCAGGAAGGTATTCTAGAGAAGCACAAACACCTGCAGAATATGCTTTTAGTCCTGCTGCAATTACCAGCCCACAGATGTGCTCTGCTGATGCATATTGTTGTGTATGCTGTTTGATGAGCAGGTATTTCTCTGGCTTTCTATAAGGTAATGGATCACTGATACACCAACACACACAAATGCAGTGACATAAAATTTTCCAGACCTCTTACTGCATTGTGCTGCCAAACAGTACCTACCTGGGCATTCCACATCTAATTTCTAAACACTACCTCTCGTGCTGTAGTCTGAGGGCACCTGAAAGACATGCCTTTGGCGGGCTTGCTTAGAAGTTTTTGGCCATTTCGCAAACCTCTCTTTGTATATTTTGATAGCTATTAATAGAAGAACAGAACAAAGTGCAGAAGCAAAAGATGAAGTCAATTAGCGAAGTGTTTAACGTGACTGATGAACCCCGGTGAAAAAGCAAACACAGCCATCTGGTCTTTTCAGCCTGTGACGGTGCGGCTGGGCCGCAGGAGCAGTCGGAAAGCACAGCGTGCCAGCTGTTATCCCCAAATCCCGCTGTTTACTTGTGAAGCTCCAGGTCAGACGGCAGGACGGGAGTAGAAACTAAAGGAAACGCCTGTTTTTTTTCCAGGAATATGTCCAGCTCAGACACCCCCTTGCCATCGGCGGGTGTACCCCTGGTGCCCTTGCTCAGGAGGGGTTAAACAGAGCCCTGTGCACTGGCGTGTCCTTCCCCGGGCGCGTCGCAGTGCACTGTGGGAACAGGAGTGTGACTGAGCTCTGTGGTCCCAGTGGCCGACGGTGCCTGGCGCCTCCCGGTGGCGATGGCGGCAGCGGCGGGCGAGATCCTGCCCTTGACCGTCGCAAAGAGCACGCCGAGCTGCTGCCTCACCTCCCTCTGCCAGCAGGCGTAAACCAGGGGGTTGATGAGGGAGTTGGAGAGCCCCAGCAGCCAAAGGTAGTTCTCGATGACGTGGTAGAGCCGGCAGTCCTGGCAGAGAGCCTGCACCGTGCTGGCCACGAAGAAGGGGGACCAGGAGAGGGTGAAGCAGCCGACCAGGAGGGCCACGGTCTGCAGGGCCTTCATGTGGCCCGTGAAGTGGCCGGGCTGCGGCAGGCGGGAGCCGGCCAGCCTGGCCCGGCGGATCTGGCGCTGGTGGGCGCAGGCGACCTTGAGGATGTCGCAGTAGAAGTAGATGAAGACAGAGAGCACCGGGAAGAAGCCCGCGCAGAAAACCACGATCATGCCCTGGGGCCGGATCACCGAGAAGAAGGTGCAGAAGCCTTTGTAGTCGCTCTGCTGCAGCTCGCGCACCATCCCGGGCAGGAAGCCCACCAGGAAGGAGACGAGCCACAGCGCCACCAGGGCGCCCACGGCCGTGCGCGGGCCCGTGAGCTGGGAGTAGCGCAGGGGCAGCTTGATGGCCAGGTAGCGGTCCAGCGAGATGAGGAACATGGTGAGGATGGAGGCCGCGGAGGGGGAGGTGACGCAGGCCATGCGCAGGAGGCAGCTGGTCTTGTGGGTGGAGGAGGAGTGGGCGCTGATCACTTCGGTGGCGATGCCCGGGATGGCGAGCCCCACCAGCGTGTCGGCCAGCGCCAGGTTGAGCACGAAGACCCAGCTCTGGCTGCCCTTCTTGCGGATGAGCAGCAGGACGGCGGCGCCCACCAGCACGTTGGTAGCGATGATGAGCACCGAGCTGATGCTCAGGATCCAGCCTAAGAGCTCAGCGTCCATGCTTGGAGATCTACCCCTGGCACTGCCCTTGCTCTGGCAGGAGGGTTAGCAGGAGGAGGCCTGTCCCGTGCTCTGTGTGTCCTGGGTGACAGACATGGTTTGCTGTCCACCCTGTGTGCATCTGGGGTGCCAGTCTACAGACGCAAGCTAGTTGCAGCCTTAGTGCTCCATCCACAGAGGCATCGAGCAGCTCTACACATGCACAGCCCACACAGAGCTCTCTTATCTGTCCTCCAGCCCTCTCTCACTCGCCCTCCCTCTCTCTACCCTTTACCTCCTTCCTTGGAGTGCGCTGCTCCACACTCCCCCAAGAACAGGAGTCGCCAAGAGCATGAAAAAAACTGTAAAATAAATAAACGGGCGCGGTTTCGTAAGCTTTTGCATAAGGTGCCCCCCCCCCAGGATAAAGAGGTTTTGATTTGGAGCAGTGTCCGGGGCAGAAAAGCAACGTCTGCAACTGGAGCCGATGTTGAAATGCGTAAGGATCGCGCGTCAAAAGGCGAAAACAAGCGAAATGACCGCAAAAGACAGTGTGAGCACCCAGGCACCAGTCCTGGAAAAAAACGGAAGAGCATTTCCCTCCAGCCAATGCTCTGATCTTCCTGTTTCCACAGCCCTGTCCGTATGCAGAGCCAGCTGTGGTCTTTCAGTCTTTCACCCCTTTTCAGTCTGGAATCTGGCTGAATTCCCATTCCCATCAGTGCAGCCTGGGATAAAGGACACTCCGGAAGGAAAAGTCATCTTCCTAGAGGATTCCGTGTGGTGTATGCCTTAAAAACACAAACAAACAATTTTAAAGAAAATTGTATATCTATACTTAGAAAAAAAGTATCCATCAACTGTTCTTTGAACTCAGTTGTCATTTTTCCTCATTACTTTATTCCTCTTTTTTACATTTCTTTTCATCCAGTTCGATGTCTGTTTTGTTTTCCGGGCAGGCAGATGTTCTCCCTGGTATGAAGAGTCCAAGCAACACATTTCAAAGTTCTATCTGCTGCGTTCACACCGACAGAGCTGTCTTTGCATCAGTGAGAGGAAATCCAACGACGATTGCTAGTACTTTCGCAAACAACACTGAGGCACACTCCTAGATATTGATGTGGGTAAAGGGAACCATTTCTGAAAGAAGCATCTCACTTGTTGTGCTTCGGTCATATAATAGTGTTCAGTAATACACACGTCCACAGTCAGAAAGAGTGGTAGTACTTGGGATAACTTCTCCTCATGTTCATAACACAGGAAACAGGGCTTGTTTGATGGAGAAGGTAACATTGCTCCCTACTGCAACACAGATAGTATGGAATTATGCCTCAGCATAAAATGCCCACTGCCTGGGATTCTACACTGTCTGGCTCTGGAGTCAGACTTGCTCTTGGAAGTCTGGAATAAGTTTCCCTTTCAAGAAACCCCTGAATAAGATCTTGGGATCCATTAGCTACTATCAAACAGGTAAGTTTAGATCAGCCCCTGTGTTTTTCTGTGCTGTTTGATTGGCTGGGAACACCAAGAAAATGTGGCTTCTGTTCACCATTCTTTGAGAAATCTGAATTGTACCTTATTCGAAAAACGAAATGATTTGCTCTCACAAAACGAGAAATCATGCAAACATCCATGACCTCCGTAGTTTATTTATTGATACTGTAAGAGTTCTCTTGTGCATTTTAAAAATGTCTGCATTCAGAAATGCAGCTGAAGAATTTCGAATTAAGAGCAGCGGTGTTTGAAGCCTGTTTCTGCTGCCCTAAAAACAAAAAGTCAGCTTCTATCCTGTCCCTTAAAAGCAGGCACTTTCAGCCAGCAACTCTGTGCTCATGGTAAAATTCCATTCAGCTCCAATGTGCTGAGCCCCCCCAAAAAACCCATGTCCCAGCGGTCTGAGATAAAAACAGGCCGCTCCGCACGGACAGTGAAAAAACAAAACCGGGATCGCAGGCTGGTCTCCTGATAGGCACGGTCGGAATGTTATTCAGCAGCTGCCAGAGTTTTCAGCGCTATTCTTCTGCCCCCCCCCTCCTGTGTCAGCACTAACTGCGGCCCCTGCCCTCGGCCACTCGCACTGCAGCCACGCCACGCCGCGCCCCACCTGCCGCCCGGAGCACCGCCACACACACCTGGGACCCCCCCAAGCAAGCGCGCGGCTCTTCCTGGGCATCCCGCGAGGGGGTGGGGGAGGGGATCAGGCCGGTCCGGAAGCCCGTGATCCGTGGGCGGAAGATGTCCCTCAGGAGGAGACTGCTCTCGGCCCTGCTCTGCTGCGTGTACTGCCTGGCCTCGCTGTTCTGCCTGCACCCTGACCGCCGCAACTGTGCCTCTCTGGGGGCTCGGTGAGTGTGTGTGTGTGAGATACTGCGTGCTCGGGACTTGGGGACTTTCTCATCTTGTGTAAATGCCTTGCAACCCCGTTCATCATCATCAGTTAGGAAATAGAAGTAGACGTATAAACATACAGGGAAAAGGCCGAATGGGGAGCAGGGTCAGCAAAGGAACAAGTAAAAGTTAATTCCAGGCCGAAAAGCAGGAAGGGGAAACGCAGTGTTGCAGCTGTTGAGTCTTCTTCAGGTGTGAACTTCAGGTGAGAAGAGCCAAAACAGTCGTGTTTCTTCTTTCTGTATATCAGTGTGGAATTAACCTTTCCTTGTATAGGTACAGAGTGCACAGCGCTACAGTCTTGGGCTGACTCTCCCTCTGGGGTGGGTCCTGTCCTGTCCTGTGGGGGACGGGCTGACTCTCCCTCTGGGGTGGGTCCTGTCCTGTCCTGTCCTGTGGGGGACGGGCTGACTATCAGGGTGGGTCCTGTCCTGTCCTGTGGGGGACGGGCTGACTCTCCAGGGTGGGTCCTGTCCTGTGGGGGACGGGCTGACTCTCCAGGGTGGGTCCTGTCCTGTCCTGTGGGGGACGGGCTGACTCTCCCTCTGGGGTGGGTCCTGTCCTGTCCTGTGGGGGATGGGCTGACTCTCCCTCTGGGGTGGGTCCTGTCCTGTCCTGTGGGGGACGGGCTGACTCTCCCTCTGGGGTGGGTCCTGTCCTGTCCTGTGGGGGATGGGCTGACTCTCCCTCTGGGGTGGGTCCTGTCCTGTCCTGTGGGGGACGGGCTGACTATCAGGGTGGGTCCTGTCCTGTCCTGTGGGGGACAGGCTGACTCTCCAGGGTGGGTCCTGTCCTGTGGGGGATGGGCTGACTCTCCAGGGTGGGTCCTGTCCTGTGGGGGACAGGCTGACTCTCCAGGGTGGGTCCTGTCCTGTGCCCTTTGCTTCCTGGATAGGTTCTGGGTTGATTGACCCTCACCAGGAATCTCTGAAATGTTTGATTATGGGTGGGTTAATCATTAAAGCACACAAAATGAAGCAGTGAAGGAGGGAAACTAGATTAGCAGTGGTCGTTTTCAAAAGCTATTTAGAAAACCTGCTCACCTGGGTACTGGGAGGCTGGCTGAGCTACACGGAAGTGTGATGTAGTAATCTCCAGGAGGTTATATCAATCAGCTTCCCAGTACCCAAGTGAGCAGGTTTTCGAAATAGCTTTTGAAAATGATTAACCCATCCATAATCAAAAACGTCAGAGATTCCTGGTGAGGGTCACTCAACCCTGGGCCATTTCCTCCTTCTGCTATTTCAGCTTTCCTATAGCAAACCCTAAATGGGTTTTCCGTACAAAGTTATATTTCTGAAAAGGGCCTCTGGAAAATTTTAATCTGGTTTAAATTATAACCCCCCCCCCCCACACACACACACACCTTTTTTCTTTTGTAGGAATCTGGTGTCTGTTGCTCAGCAGCTGTATGAGAGAGCTCTGAGACTCCTGCGCACAGCCCTGTGAACCTTGTGCCGCCCCCCGTGACGTCATCCAGATGTGTGCCCCGCCCACACCCCTGGAGAAGGCGTGTCCTGGATACAGCGGTTTTCACCTGCTCAGGAAGATCTCTCGCATTACCGGATGAGGACTCTTCATATTTCATCATCTGTTCTGTTAGCCTGGCTTTTATCTTGACGACTTTCTTTTTTTGAAATTCACGTGATCTGCAATGGTGAAGCATCACTCATCTAACTGCTTAAAGGATAAATTCATGTGATCCTAAAACTTGCTTGTAATGCAGCGCATATGATTCCTATATAAAGAAACTTGCTTTTTGGGTGACCTCATTTCTGAAGTTTTATTATTATTCATGGTACCGTATTGTACTGTTCATTTTCACTTCCTTGCTTCGCTCAGCGACGACTCCACTGTGACCCCGTGTGGCTATTTGGTGAATAATCGGACGAGTTGTGTTGCACTGGAATTAAACGAGGCTTTTAAACCCAGCTCTTGGAAGACTAGGTTTCTACCCTGAGAAGTCAATTAAACGATTAAACTAACCCCTTTCTACATGAGACATATATGGGATTTTTCATTGTATTTTGCAATTGATTACATGAGACAGTCAGTCCGTTAACAGTACAATTCACTTCGCAGCCTGGGTAAGATCAGAAGATAAGAAAGTTGGTAAAATGAGATTTTCTGACCCACTTTGGGTGGAACAAAAAGCAGCAGTTAGCAGGCCGTCGAGGGTCTCAGAGTGAGATGACCACATTAAGCGAATTTGCGGGTGGGAGGGACGCGTGTCTCCTCCTCACAGCCAGATATGACATGATCCTAGACAAGATGCAATGTTATTATTTAAATTAAATGCTGTTCGAGGCTTCTTCAGTGGAAACATGCAGATCCGCTCTTTAGGGTAAGATTACTGACAGTGTAAATGACTGTGAAAGAATCTGTCAGGTTTTACACTGTTCTCAAAGCCTTTCATCTCCTTGAATCACATTCAGTCATGTTGTAACTTGAATCGCACAAAAACGTGATGACGGAGGTGAATATTTGCATACAATTCTGAATCAGAATCAAAGGTCATCAAACACGCCTTTTTGGAAAAAAGAAACTGACCTAACTTGATGTGTTTGTTCTTTATGCAATAATGACAACTCGACTTCCCTCTCAAGTTCTTTGCTCAGTGCCAACTTGACAATGAACTGTATCTGACACTAGGACTGTTGCTGTGGTGGTTTTAATTAATTAGGATTAATTCATGCCAAATTCATGCTAAGCAGATGCCCCTCTCCAGGGCGATATAAGATAAGATCACTTTATTAGCCCTATACAATTTCTTGCATCACAAATTTCTTTTTTTGTAAACCTCAGCTTGCTCTCCATGAGACACAGACAGGGAGAGAAACTTGGGGTCAGAGCACAGGGTCAGACTTTGGACAGCACCCCTGGAGCAGCTGCAGTTAAGGACCTTGCTCAGGGCTCTGCCAGCTGCGGGATTTGAACCGGCAACCTTCCAGCCACAGAACACAAATGAAACGTACTCATCCTCATCCAATACATATAGGACTTTGGAATGTTGTTAAATAGGAAAGGTGGCACCTGTAGAGAGAAATAATGGAAGAAGGTTGAGGAGACGTTGAGCACAACTCTGTGTCCTGATGTTGTCCCAAACGGCATTCTTGAAATATTTTTTTTGACGCAGGACTGACCAAAGAAACACATTAAATGAGAGCCAGAACAGAAAACAAATCAATTAAGTCACCAATTAGCAGCACTCCCCCAGGAGTGGAGTTGGGTAGCGCCGAGACAGAATCCAAAACAACCATCCACCTTCTGAGCCAGTGCATTTGAAACATTTCTTTCACTTTATTGCAATCTTAACACCACAAGTCCACCTTCTCGTAGGTCATAGGACAAGACTGCCATTTTTAAAACGTCCAATATTATGTCTTCAAAACAACACAAAAGAAGAACTTTGTCATTTCTTTACAAATACACTGTGGGGACAAATGCAGAAAACGCAGGCAACAGGTAACTGGACAGGTCTTCTGTCTTAGAAGAATTCTCCCTAATATAGATAGAGAGATAAGACTTTATTGATCCTGAAGGGAAATTGAGGAGAAGATAGATAAACACAGAGAAGTCTCTTTGTTATTGAAGATTTAGATGTGTTTGATATCGGGAAAAGGGCATGGTGAAGAACTGTACAGTTGCTACATACATACGTGAATAAATAAAGCCATATCTAACAGTTCTTATCTGTACGCTAATTTCTTGACTTCCATGGCAAGAGAGTGTGACGTCATCCCCATTCCTGCCGGGAGCTTCCGGCGGTGCAGTTCCTGTTTCTGCGCGCTTTTAGGTACATGGATAGCCGATGTAACCCCCCCTTTTAAGTGAACTGTGATTGTTCTTGTTACTATGGGGAGTATAATAAAATAGCCTGACTTAAGTGAACGAGAATCCCCCGGACAACGCAGGTAGGGATTTATTACAACGTAAAACGCCCGTTTTGCCTGGTCTACTCACCTTCTCACGTCTTAAAAGTACCTTCCGGCACCAGCGGGCGTGCGTGCGGGCGTCGCTTTTACAGTGCGAACTGTTCTGTCCTTCGCCTTGCAAGGTAACGTATGTTGCAATAAAGTTTCTAATCTCAGACTCTGGAAAACGAACTTGCTGGGACTGACGAATCTCGGCAAACCTGGACACACCGGGAGCTCTTGCAGACACTATTAATACAGCAGTCTGGCATTTGGGGAGTAGGCGGCCCCCGACTCCCTCTGGACCAACCACTAGCAGGCAAAATGAGATTGACAGACGCCTTGGCCAATAGCGTTTGAGACAGTTTACGATGGCGTTTACATGATATGTTGAAGCCGCTACAGTACAGCATTTTCAGCATTTAGTGATGCAGCAGATGTTGCCCGGTGCTTACAGAGTGGAGAGCGCTATGCTGTTTTTTGTGCGGCTCAAAACCTTCATTTATCTGTACTCGGGGGGCTTGTTGATTTTAGCAGGTCTTCACCAGACAGAGGCGGCTAGCACAGAGATGGCCAACCTGAACTGGAAGCCGTTCATTTACGGAGGTCTGGCCTCGATCGTCGCGGAGTTTGGTAAGATCTCGACGTGAAATGACGCGCCAGGGTCAGGGACTGCAGAATCGCACGATCTCCTTAACTAAACCGCGGCCGTGTGCGCCAGAGATCTTGCTGCGATCCTCTTTCCCCCTCTCTCCCCCCTTAGTCCCTTTCCTGCAGCGAGCGCAGAGAGGGCTTGATTAGTACAGACAAGGCAAATACTGTCGCGGAAAGCTCAATGCAGACGCGCCGGCAGTGTTAATAATGCTGTTGCGTGGTATTCGAGCTCTCTGGTTACTAGCCTATGAGATTCCCGCTGGATTAGATGGGAACTCTACCAGGCAGGTTATTGCCTTCTTCTTGCTATAGACCAGCAGGATGATGATCCACCCAAAGTGTGACATAGCTGGTCCAGTTATTTACTCAACGTCATAATTGTTAAGTCTTCTAACCAAGCATGAAGGTGTTTTATAGGCGACTGTATTTTTACAGAATAGCATTCTTTCAGTAATCAACTCCAAAAGACCTTAAGAAGAACCCTTCACGCGTCTAATTGGGGGAAAAAAAACAATTAGGCTAATTGTTTAATTGACGGCCTGGGTTGGACAACAAACCAGAAGAAGCCAGCCCCTCCAGGAATGGAGTTTGACACCCCTGCTGCGCAGTTTAGGAGCCCAACCCAAGTCTTTGAGGGGTGTGAAAACAGCAGGTGATCTAGGCCTCGTTAAATCTCGTGGGAGTGTGGAACTGGCTGCCCAGCCAGCACCCAGGTTTCTTGCAGTAAACAGCTGGATGAGAAACAGCTGGATGAGATCCCTAGTCCAATTGAGAATTCGTGTCCAATCGAGCTCGATGGTCCGGATTGTTAGCAATAGCTGGGCTGATGTGAACGGTGTTAAACTGGCCCCCGCGGATCTAACGGTGGTCTTGATGAAGTCGTTAAGGTCCGAGGTGGAACAAGAGCGTGGAGTCGTTTCGTCCCTCCGGGGCTGGGGGTGTGCACTGCTGCTGGGGGGTAATGCTGGTGCAGTAATACTGTACATTTACCTGGGATTTAACTAGTCTGAGGAGTGTGTGAGGTCTAGCTGGAAGTGTTGCAGACCCAGCATTCACACAGTCAGTAAACAGGATAAGAGGGCACCAGTGGAAACCATGTGGAACAGCATTTAAAACTGAGAACCTGAGACTCTTCTTTACACAAAGGGTGGTGGGAGTATGGAACCGATTAGCCAACCATGTCGTTGAAGCCGATATCCTGGCTTCTTTCAAAAAAAACGACTGGATGAGAGCTTTAGGTCAATTAAGTGCTCGCTACCATACAAGCTACATGGGGAGAATGGCCAGCTCTCGTTTTATTTGTACCTGTTCTTGACCTCTTGCTGTTCCTGCTCCAGGTGGTTGAAGTGTAGCGCTCTGTTGTGGCCGGGTTATCTCATGTGTGTGCCACGGAGCTGCTCCAACAGCGGCAAGCAAGAGCCACTGGCCAGGGAGATAAGACTCCCGCTGCATGGCGTTTTAATCCACGTCGGGATTTGCCAGATCCGGGCGCCTGCCTCGGCCGTTTCTGCTGCTGCTCTGCTCTGATGGTTTGATGGATCAGCCGGTGGCGGGTGGGGTTTTTCAGGCACCTTCCCGATCGACCTGACGAAGACGCGGCTACAGGTGCAGGGCCAGTCCCACTACACGGAGGTGCGCTACAGGGGGATGTTCCACGCCCTGCTGCGGATCGGGCGCGAGGAGGGCGTGCGCACACTCTACTCCGGGTGAGTGTCCGGGCTCGGCGTGGGCAAGTTGGAGAAAACTGTTGAGAGCTCCTTGGACTGCACGGAGATCAGATCAGTCAGTACGCAAGGAAATAAACACAGATCGTTCACTGGGAGGATTGATAGGAAAACTAAAACTCAGATACTTTGGCCATGTAATGTGAAGACAGGATTCACTGGAGAAGACCCTGATGCTGGGAAAGATTGAAGGGAGAAGGGGAGGGGGGTGGCAGAGGTTAAGATGGATAGATAGTTGTCCTGAAGTAATGAATGTGAATTTGCAAGAGCTCAGAGAAGCAGGTGTTGACAGACAGGCCTGGCATGCCAAGGTCCATGAGGTCATGAAGAGTCTGACTCGACTAAACGACTACACACACACACACACACACACACACACACACACACAGCTGGGCCGGGGTGTCTGTAGGGTTTCCCTTCGTGACTCCAGTCAGCTGGCGCTTGGCTCGACCGCTCCAGGTCACCGGCTTCTGCCAGCTGTCGAGATTCAGCAGCCTGAAAGAGTCCACAGGAACCCAGCGGCGATGGAACAGGGCGCCCTGCTTCAGATCTCTGCTGTTACCAAGGGTAACACACAGGTGTCTCCATTGGCACGTCACAAGACGACCAAGGAAAGCAGCCGAGCTGAGAAGCAGAGTAAGATTCACATGAGTTGCTGTACTGCAGATCTGCGTTGGGTCACGTACTGCAGTAAACAGTGTGGTGCATGTGCTTTAGGTCTGCAGACTGGGCCGTGTGTCTTACACCAGGCCTGTTTCCCCTTCTGTTTGAATGAGTTTCCAGTGTTATCGAACAGGCGGATTTCTCGGTGTGCTCGCCTGGTGCAGGGACGAGTCAGGCTGCATGGTTTCATTGTCGACCCTTTTCAGGATTTCTCCCGCTCTCCTGCGCCAGGCGTCGTACGGCACCATCAAGATCGGCACTTACCAGACCCTGAAGAGATTGTTCGTGACCCGTCCCGAAGGTTTGTCTTGATTTAAAAACAAATTGCAAGCACACCAAACTTTTTTTTGGGGGGGGGTGGATGGGTGGGTATGTTTTTATTTGTTTTCCTGCTTCTAGAAATTTTGCACTGTCAGTCAGCCAAAGGCGTCGCGCCACGAATTTCCGTGGAATCCCTGAGCGCGCAGGCGGGTCGCGGTGTTTAGACCGAAGTCAGGAATGTGCTGGGCTCCCATTCCCTCGGGTTCGACAGACAGGAGAGAGCTCCGCCTGTTTAACCCGCCTAGTACAGCACTGCAGCTATACATAGGGGTAGTAAAAGAGGAGTATTTTTAGTGTACTAGTTCACTTGTTGTGATGAAATCCTCCTGAAAGCTATAATCAAAGAATCAGGCAATTATTTTCACTGTGCAGTTCTTAAGTTCGCTAAACTAAAAACTTATTAAACACAATAGTCACTGTAAAATGCATCTTTTTTAAAATGCAAATTGTTTGAAACGTCTGTGCCTGCATGGAAATATTCATGCATCTTGAATGGCTCACAGTGGATTATCAGGGGGGTGTTAATTATAGTCTCCTCACGGAATAACAAAAGGAAATTTTCTCTTTTTTTTTCCGTAATAATGTTGTGCAGCCGAGTTCTGACCTTTCCTCCCTCCCACATCTCTTATTAAGCGCGGTATCATTCCCAGATCCCCGATTCACGAGCCGGGCCGTAAAAGTTGTCCCAGAGTAGCCAAGTCAGGAGTCCCGGTCCTGCACAGCTGTCTGTGTCCGTCTCGCGCTCGGCTTGCAGTCGCTGTTGCTTAGCAACCCAGAGACTTCAGCGTCAGCACATAGCAGAGCTTTGCTGGAGCTGGGAGAAGGGGGGAATCGGAGGGGAATTAGGAACAAAATATTTTTTTTGCATGAAGAAAAATAATGTGCGTCCATTCCGGTAAACAGGGGTTCAAATAATTCCTGCTCTGGCTGAACCAGACAGGCGCTTGCAGTCAGACATGTTACAGGACGGATTTGGGTCAGGTTTCATCGCTTAATAGCTTTGGGGCCTTTTTTCTGTGTTTTGGGATTTCTGATATTTTTAAAGATGTTAAAAATAGGATCTGCATAGGCTTAGGTTGCAATGTGTTTCTTTTAAGATTCCTTTCGGTTCCTTCTCTTACTTGCTGAAGCAGCCCAAGTGCAGGGCAGATCCCTGTATGAGCCGCCGGGCTTCATAAAGTAGTTCAGCTGCCTCAACTCTTGTGTGGAAACCACCAACTACAGACGGTAACTGCTTGGTGCGAGTTAATCCTTGTCCATTATCGGCTGAGATTTGATCCTGCAAATCTCCTTTTACAGATCAGATATTTGTTGTTTCTATTTTTGTGCTTTTGTTCTATGTGTTTTGTGTGTGTGTATTTGTACGTAAAACCGAGGTCCTGACTCTCTGTGGTCATTAAAAATCCCAGGGCGTTTCTCGAAAAGAGTAGGGGTGTAACCCCGGCGTCCTGGCCAAATTTCCCATTGGCCCTTACCAATCATGGTCTCCTAATAATCCCCATATATGAATTGGCTTCATCACTCTGCTCTCCTCCCCACTGAGAGCTGGTGTGTGGTGAGCATTCTGGCGCACTATGGCTGCCGTCGCATCATCCAGGTGGATGCTGCACATTGGTGGTGGTGGAGGAGAGTCCCCATTACCTGTAAAGCGCTTTGAGTGGAGTGTCCAGAAAAGCGCTATATAAGTGTAAGCAATTATTATTATTATTATTCATAAAAAAGGTGAGGAGGCACTCGGTTGTGCAACAGTAGAAGGTTTTGCAGGCTGCCAGTAGGTAGCGCTGCCTGCTCTGGTTTCCTGTATTTGTATCCAGCAGCTGTTAACATTAAGCAGACAGCAGCAGGATTATTTGAGCCCCTGTATATGAATGAATTAAAAAAAAAGATGATTCTATTTCTTTTGAACTTTTTTTTTTTAAAGACGAGAATGTGATGTTTGCTTCTGCACTCTGCATGCATTGCTGGGATGTGCCACTGTGTGTTGAATGCTTATTTTGATACAGGCTGGGTTTGCCTGGTGGTTGGGGACTGATTGCCCGTCCTCCTGCCAATAAGATCACCGCTTGGACCTCAGTAACTATTGGTCACTCATTGATCAAGGACAACTGTAACTATTGTTCCAAACTTGATCCATTTCCCTCCTGTGTCTCACCTCCTTCTGCTGTAGATTACGGATCAACTAGCGATAATATCATTTGCTGTCTTAACCACTGCTGTTATAATCATGAGAGGTCAAACCCTTGAATCCTTGTTTTGTAATGGACACTGTCCTGTTATGCACTGTTTTACAGTTAAATGTTAGTCAGTTTTGCATTGCATAGATGTTAGCCAATCCAAGCGCTGTACGGATTTGACATTTGTCTCTTTTTCAAAGGGATAATCCCCTTATTTTCTCTGTCTTTGTATCCTCACCATCAGTAATTCTGTAGTTCAGTGGCAGATGCTACTCAGGATACTGCATGGTTTTGTTTTAGAGATTTTTCTAACGAGTAATTTAGACTGAAGGATGTTTGCAGTATATGCCTGATATGTTTGTATATTTCTTTTCCTTTTTCTGTGTGCGAATGTCTTTGGGAGTGCGGGATCTGACTGTGTCAACCCCTCTGGTGTTTGCAGATGAGACGATGGTGATTAACGTGTTCTGTGGAGTGATTGCCGGAGTGATTTCGTCCTCTATAGCCAACCCCACAGATGTGCTCAAGGTAATGGCGTTTCGCAAGGCCTTAAAAAGAGAAATAGTGAGAGACAGCACCCCCTTGAGGGATGGAGGATTGCCTTGTGGCATTTCCAGCATGTGACTTTATGCTGCCTTTTGCATCCATTTATCCACTATCTGTAATCGCTTGACGGGGTCTAACCTGGCAGTGGTGGGGCACAAGGTAACACTACACCATCATGAGGATGACACGCACGCACGCACGCACTTTGGAGATGCCGGCTAACTAGTCAACATGCCTTTGGAAGACGGGATGAAACAGGAGCACTGTAGGGAAGAAAACACAATAACATGAGTGAGTTTTGAAGTAAATTACATGCTGGTGTTTGGATTGAAAGCCTGTAGCGGTACCCCATGACTGGATCTGGTAGACAGTGGGTGTCGAACAGGTACGCTGAGAATTGATCCCTCCTGCTGCTTCCCACAGAGGTGTAGGACAGGACAGGAACCTGGGGTGGTGCCTCTCGTCCTGAGCCAGACCTGCCAGTATATTCACACTGTAACAGTGTGGGAGGGGGAGGAGCCGTGGTGAACACCAGTAAAAGTCAACGCCCTGTCTGAGGGGGCGGAGTCATGGGTGTAAGGCAAGCGAAAACCCCCCGAAAAGGGAAAAACAAAAAGAAAAAAGCACTGCTTTGAACAGCGGTCCCTAATTAGCAGGTCCAGCCTGGGGGGGGGGGGGGGGAATAAAGAACCGCTTGGAATAGCGGTCTCCTGTCTGGACTGTCCCTATTTAGCAGAGTCCAGACTGGAAGAAAAGGAGTGCAGGACCAAAAACAAAAGAAACTCAACTTGCCCAGGTGAGTCCTCACAGTGGGAGGGGAGAAAACATGACCTTAACACTCTCGTCACGGTCCCCTCCAGGACTGCCGCAGGGCTGTCCTCCCCTTGCGGAGCTGGCCCTGCTCGTCCGGGGAGCTGCTCGGGGTCTTAAAGGGCCCTCACAGCTGCAGCTCGTCCTTAATGCTGAGGCAACGCGTTGCCCTTGATCCTGGGCTCCGCCTCCACACTGAACACGCCCCCGCATGATGCCACAATACAAACACACGGTGTGCGCCGTGCTGAGCTTTGGAAAGGCCCCACGCCTGCTGCCGGTACGACAGTTGTGAACTTGCTGGGAAAGTGGTTTCCGTGTCTGTAGTTTGACACCGCCAGCGCGGCGGTCTGCGGCGGGGAGGAAGCAGGCCTCCGTTGCCGTTGTCCTGACATTCGAGCGACCGGCTGCGGTGCCACCGTTCCAACCAGAGCGTCTTGTTTGCTCCCAGATCCGGATGCAGGCCCAGGGCAGCCTGCTGCAGGGCAGCATGATGGCGAACTTCATCGACATCTACCAGCAGGAGGGCACCCGCGGGCTGTGGAGGGTGAGTGAGAGAAAGCGCAGACTCGTCTTGGCCGTCGCCTCGGTATGGCGCGGGGCGAGGAGAGGACACTGACCCCCCGGCTTCTGTCCTCACGCAGGGGGTCATCCCCACGGCGCAGAGGGCAGCCATTGTGGTGGGGGTGGAGCTTCCTGTCTATGACATCACCAAGAAGCACCTGATCCTGTCCGGCCTCATGGGAGACACCATCTACACACACTTCGTGTGAGTCTGGGCCTGATGTTCCTTCCCTTCCGGTGATCGGTCAGGACGGTAGCTCTTCCGTTGGGAGGGGAGAGGAGGTGGACAGCTAGGGTAGCATTCAGTAAAGTGCCAGTTAACATGCCTTGACGCACAGACAAAGATGTTTTGTGATACCTTGCTAGTCATTTTGTTTTTAGGAGTACACAGGTCCTGTGTATTTGTTGCATTGCAATTCAGAGTTTGTGTAATTGTGTAATATGGAAATTGGAGTGTGCGAGCATCATACACAGTCTTCACAAATTATTTAACGTGTTTAAATACTGAATTGTTCCAAGCCTGGTGTACTATAAGAAAAGGGAGGACAAATGACCACCTCTCGTTTTCAGTCTGTCTTGCTTGTTTTTAGTAATTAATTCCATCAAGCCGTTTGTTAAAAGTTTCAACAGTGTGGCTAGAGAGTTTGTCCCAGAGTCCAGCAGTCCTTCCCATAAAGTAGCGCCACCTGTTTTCTATTTAAACTGTAAACTATTTAAGTTTAAACACTCTAGTTGAAATCATGGGTTTGGCACCGAGCGATCCAGTTCAGACACGCGCTGATGCTGCGTGACCTGTCTGTGTAGCGTTCTCTGCGAAAAGGAAGTTTGCATGCTGTGGTTGGTTGTATCTTCCATGGTGCTGCTGGCGTAAGCAGGTGTTTATGCTGCCGCCCTTGGCCGTGCCCCCTGCTGCAGATCCAGTTTCTCGTGCGGCCTGGCTGGAGCCCTGGCCTCCAACCCCGTGGACGTCGTTCGGACCCGAATGATGAACCAGCGCGTGCTGGCGGGGAACCATCTGTACAAGGGCACGCTGGACGGGCTGCTGCAGACCTGGAGGAACGAGGGCTTCTTCGCTCTCTACAAGGGCTTCTGGCCCAACTGGCTGCGGCTGGGGCCCTGGAACATCATCGTATCCTTTCTGAGCTCTGCTTCCCCACCCTCCTTTTTCCTCTTCTTCTCCGCCCCTTCTCCACAGCCCCGCCCCCTTTTCCTCCACACCCCGCCCCCTTTGCGCCCTTTTCCTCTTCTGCCCCACTCCTTCCCCGCCCCCTTTCTTTGCCCCACGCCCCTTTTCTCAGCTTCCCCGCCTCCTTTCTTTCTTTCTTTTTTCCGTTGCCCCATTTAATGGCACGCGTGCGCCACTGCTTCTGCAGCCTCTGTCCTTGACCAGAGCCCCAGTTCTTCATCACCTACGAGCAGCTGAAGAAACTGCCCTTGTAGCGGCCTGGACAAGGCCCCCACGCTCCGAGGAGTGCCGGGATGCCCTCCGGATCCCCTCGGAGGAGCCGTACGGCAGCGCCCGGGTTACCCACAATGCAGCACCCTGTGCGCGGACGCTTTCACACTCCCTCCATTCGGCATCCATCCTTTATCTATGTGCATATTTATTTAACTCTTTAAATATTTTTTAGCATTATTTTAAGACGTACTGAACCTCCTCTCTCTCCTCCCCATCCGTGCTTACGGCAGCTAAAATTCTGAAATACTGGAAGGGTCCGTAGTCGCTGGAAGTTAGGAAAACTGATGGAGTGCTTAGCAGCCGAGAGCACCGTTCACCAGCGGCGCTGTGTCCAGGAGGGAGAGAGGCGAACGAGGACGGAGTTTCAAACCGAGAGGCCTCTGATCCTCCCACCTCCAGTCTAGTTTGTGTGGAAGTGGTGTGTTTTTTTATCGCAAAACTTGAATTTTTTTGTTTTGTGCAGCTGTATCGCATGAATGTGCAGAGTTACAGGTCACATGGCTGTTACCGGGTGAGCCAGCTTACCCGTGGTGTTCGGCCGCTGTTAGGATCTCCGCCGTGCTGGAGCTGACGACAGCTGGAGCTGGCAGGCTGAGCAAGTGTGTGTTGTCCTCGTTATGTTACCGATGTGATGTGTGAGTCATCACACTGACAGCAGGAACAGGAGAAAGGTTACAGACAGGAGGAGGCCTTTTAACTCTTGGTGACGGATCCCAGGGTATCGGCTTCAACAGCATGGCTGGGCAGCTTGTTCCACACCCCCACTATTCCGCCTCCTGTTCCCGGGTTTTAAATGCGATTAAATGCGTTTTTAAATGCTGATAATACTGAAGAAGTCCAGAGCCTTGTGCTTTATCAACACCAGGAAGGAAGTTTGAAGATGGTGCTGGTCACCCAGGGGATACAGACAGTTGTAAGAACTTGGGAAAGTTTGTTGGGCCTGGGAGAAAGAGGAGAGGGTGACGGAGGAAAGCTTAGGTTAAGGTGAGAAAGCTCTGGCATGGGTCGTGGGAATTTTACAGCGTGGTGGTGTTGGGGTAGTGCTTCAGCTCTCCCCAGAAAGTGTGGGGATTTTGAAGGCGCCGCGGGAATTCCCTGTCAGAATTCGTGGTGCACATCGTGCTGTGGCGCACAAGGAATCTTTAGCTGTAGTGGATCCCAGCCTGGATCTCGTGGTTTCTAGCAGGAATTAATAGATCACAGATTGAATTTAATGATTTCTTGCAAATGCGATGGACTGGGATCCCATCCGGGAGGAGGCCTTCCGCCCATCGCTTGCTGGGATAGGCTCCGGCTCCCCCGCCACAACCCGGAACTGGAAGAAGTGGTTAAAAAATGGATGAATGGATTTCCTGCATTTACATAGCGTCTTTCATCCCGAAAGGAACCCAGACTTACAGGAAGTGATCGGTTTGAACCACCGCTGAAGAGCAGCACCACCTCAGTCATGCGCAGCATGTAATTGTGCCAGTATGTGCATCGCGGTGCCAGTGTGTGCCACACAAGATCAGGTGAACAGGTGCTGATATTGTAAAAGTGGAACTCGGGCAGGACACCGACATTGCAAACTTTGCTAGTACCAACAGCACCAAAGGATTGTTGATGACCAAATAGTCAGGACCTCAGTTTAATATTTCAGCAGTACCTAAAGGAGGAACCTCCTATAGCAGAGTGTCCCCACTTACCATACTGGGGCATCAAGGAAGAGCACCACGTACTGGTCACCAAGACCACTGACAGCAGTAATCTGGTTTTCCCCTTTTCCCTGGAGGTCTCTCATCCCAGCTCTGACCAGGCCCAGCCCAGCCCAGCCTGCTGAGCAGCTGTGATCTGATGAGATCAGGCTACAGGGCTACAAGATGTATCGGCTTATTTGCCCTTTAAAGTCTCTTATCATCAGACGCAAGGGAGCTCGTTTCAAACTTTGTTCGAGTGAGGCATATGCAAACACGAAATGCTGATGGCACCGTGACTCTTTACCAAAAACAGTCGAATGCTATTATTTTATTTCCAAATCCCAAGTTTGCATTTGTAAAGGTGCCACGTTTTGCACCCTGTGGACAGTCTGTTGTGGCACGATGTCTTTGGTGCAGCAGAGTGACACCAGAGGAAGTCTGGGTCACGTGTCACATCTGTCAACAGCCGACACCAGCGAACAGGAAGTCTGGGTCACGTGTTGCATCTGTCATCAGCATCAGTCTAGCTTTAGAATTGAACAGTTTGGCCAGGCTGAAGGCCCTTCATCAAAGGCTGAACAAGGCCTATATGAAAAAGCGCACATACACGAGATCATTCCTGCCATTTTGGGGACCAGCCCAGCCTTTATACTGCGGTGCATGCGAGACGTGAGAATTGTCGACGAGAGATGAGGTCAGGTGTTTCCCAAAACCTGTTGCATTGTTACATAGCACCTGTTTCAGTATAATTTCAGAACTGCATCGATGTAGGATGCAGGAGGCGTTTAGGTCCTTTAACGTTTTTGAGTGCCAAACTGTTGCTGTTGTTTCCTGATGGTGTTCAGATATCGTGTTCAAAAACGGTGAGCGTCACACTGTTACAGAATGGAGCCTTACTAGCTTTTCTTAACCGTCTTTAAAAAAAAACTGATTTCTCATGGCTTAAATTGTACCCTTAGGCCGTTCACAGTCTCCTGCAGAATTCCAGCGGCTGCCTGCTTTTGCATGGCAAATCCTTTTTCGTTCCCACGACAGTGACGTTGAGATAGGAAGAGGCTGTTGTCTCTTGAAAGGCACAGAGTGCAATGAAGAGCAGAACAGCTTATGAGGAAAACAGTATTGCAAAAAAAAAATCGTAGTGTTCCAGGGGTAAATTAGACTTATTGCAGACCAGGGTGACCCTACCAGCCCTGGTGTTGTAGAGCCTCAGCCCATGAGGGTTGGGGGTCACCCTGACTCCCCTGTTTCCAAAGAGTGGACATGCTCAAGAGCTGGTGGTCCATGAAGCAAGGAGGATGTTGAGTTTGGGGAGACTGGTTAATTGTCCGCAGCTGGAATGCTTTGATTCTTGAGGCCTAGCTGGTTTAGCAGTCGCCTGTAGAACCACTCCATAGTCAGGCCCCTGGGAAAGATGAGCAAATGTTTTCCCTATTTTTGTGTCTTTCCAGTTGCCCAGCTGTCTGAGCACGCCACTGAAGACGTCAGTTATTCAGTTCTATTATTTTATGTTATTCAAGCTGAAACTCTCATATCCTCACAGTTGACGCATTTCTGTTTGGAGGAGTGAGATCCACGTTCACCCCACCCAGCCAATATCAGTACGAGTGTTGGGATTGACGCACGTAACCCCGTTCTCATGCCCAAAGTCAACAGGTTTTGACATCTGGCAAGTTTTATTGAATCCAAGATTAATTCAAGAATCCCAGCCGCATCTGGGCTGTTTTTTTTTCAGCTTATGTGAATCAGGGCTGTGTGTTATTTTGCAGAAAGTCCTGTTGATGTCAGGGTTTTATTATTTGTCTCACAAAGGTGCAGAATTAATAATAATAATATTGTCTCCAGCTGTATGCTCACTGGCGTGCACTATTCTCTACGGACTGTTATACGTCTGAAGCATAAGACATGATTCTCCAAGTGTTAGTTTTTTATTTCAGTTTTTAGCAACGTAGGATTGTCTGAAAGCAAATTGCCCACCTCCATTAGATACTGCACCTGAAGAGGGTTCCACAGCTGCAACATTTTTGGACTTTCCAGTGTAAAGTTAACAAGTGCAAATGCACTTAACCTCCACTTGTTCCTCTGCAGCTAACAGCAATCCCACTCGTTCCTCTTTAGTATACGTTTGGTACTTGGAGTTAAACTCCTTGTTTTCTGGGTGAACCACTGTGGAGTTCCAGGCAATTCTCAGTTCTTCCAACTGGAATGTTGTGGAATGTGAGCGTGGAGACACAGGAAGTATTTGGAAAGGCAGGGGCTTCACAACAACGACAGAGGGGTACAGTGAACTACAAAAGTAATTAATACTTTTTTGTAGGAGCCAAATTTGAAATTGGCTCAGTGCAAGTCCAGTGTTTTGCGTTGCAGTTTAAGTACTTGAACACTTATAATTGCCTACCATGCTTTAAGTTACACAATCCAAGTTTTATTACTGTTATTACTACTGATATTATGCCGGTCGAATACTTTTGATGTTCAGTCATGGGTGATCTGTTAAATTAAAATGCATTTGCACTTTTGTGTTGTCCGTGATTGTCAAGTGTGTGGAGAACTGGAGATTTTTATCTTCCAACAAAAAAAAATCTGTAGTCCAATACCTTCAGCAGCAGTTGTGCTGTGAATGAAACAATAATCGGTCTCCCGCAAAAGGCAGGGTTGCACTTAATTGAATATGTGTAAATTGCCTTTCTGGAAATATTAATAAAAATAATTGGCTGTATTTTTTTCTGTATTGTTCTTTGTCTTCTGGGAAAGATTCACCTTTCTGCTGATTCCAGCAATGTTCTGTAACACTGGGCAATCAGGCAGACAGTGCCACCTGTATCTTAACAGCAGGCTTAGTTTGACACCTGCTTATCTTCCAAAATGCTGTGTCCATCAGTACTGGTCCCAAGAGGACAGGTGTACAGTAGCTAATCGTCATAGTTCATACTTTAATATTCTGAGGAAAAATTCACAGGTTCAGCCATTGGCCTTACTCTCTGCTTGCAGCTACAGAGATTTAAAATCTTGATCGATTCTCTGCCATGTCTGTGCGCTTGCCTCACAGGTGAATCTGATGGGACCACAGACTCCCATCGGTGACAGGACAGGACTAAGTCGCCTGTCTGCCCCCAGATGACGGCTTCCGTTCGAGTTCAGTTTTCAGCTCCGACCTACTTTCAGAAGTCGTAGTTCTTTTGATTCTCATCAAAATAAGCGTGTGCACGCTAATGAGTGAGCAATGCAATTATTACAGAGAACATTTTCATTGCAAATCGTGCAGAATAAGCACATTCTGGAGTTTTTTTTCCCCCTTCAGATCTTTCTCGGAGTCGGCGCCTGTTCCTTTAATGTTCTTTTGTCCTGTGCAGATGCTCTACCTGGCTCCTGTATGCGCCTTGTCTGCCACCCCTGGGGCGGCAGTGTGGCTCAGTGGTTAAGATTGTGGACTTGTCACCAGAAGGTTGTGGGTTCAAATGCTGGGTGCAACACTGCTGCTCTGTGAGCCAAAACCCTTCACTGAAATTCCTCTGGTAAATACTTGGCTGTATAAATGGGTGCACATGTAAACTGCTTTAAGTAATCACTTATTACGGCTGGCATGTGGGTCGGTTCTGGGGTTCTGCAGGTGATCAGAACCTCACAGCTGGCTCGGTCGAGAACTTCTATTCTGTGAATTGTTTTCACCGACTGTCGTGCTGTGGAACCGTTGCCCTCATGGACTTTAAGAAGCTGGTTTAATATGTGTTTTAACCTTGCTACATTTTTTAACCCCACCCCACCCCCCGCCTCCTAATTTGGAGTGGTTTAATGTTTACAAAGAAGTACAAGATCGGTGTTGTGATTCTCCTCTGTCCCTCCTTTTGCAATGAAAGAGCTCTCTGTTTGCAGAGTGATTTCGGTCCAGGGGGGCTGGACTTCTGTCTCTAGGCAACCTTGCTGCCTTTGTGTTCGTCGGAATAACTCCTGCAGAACGCCAGGGGGGTCGTTTGTCAGGAGCTGACCGACAGGCTTTGTACCGTTCGTCCAGTTCAACTGTGACCGCGTTGACAGGGGTCAGTAATTACAGTAAGTGCATGTTTGAGACGCACGCAGTAGGGGAAGTGTCCAGACTGCAGGACAGTACCTGCTCCCAGAAGGCATCGTGCTGTTTGCACGCATTGGCCAGCTGAATCAAACTTCATGTCTTCGAACTACTGTGAGCGTAAGTCTGCTGCCAGGCATTCCTGAACCTTTCATTCGGTGCAAAAAGCCCAGCTGCAAAACAAGGGCCATCTAGCTGGTTTGCTGGTTAGTAACTACAGTATTTGATCCAAGGGCCCCAGCCAGACGTTTCTTGAAAGAAGTCAGGGTATTGGCGTCAACATCATGCCTGGGCAACTTGTTCCACACTCCCACCACGCTTTGTGTAAAGCAATGCCTCCTGTTCTTAGTTTTCAATGCACTTTTCATGCAGTTTCCACTCGAGCTTTCTGGCTCGTGTTTCACTCCGTTGACAGGGGGTACCAAATTTTTGTGCCCAATTCCACCGTTCAAACAGGAGTGTTGCACTTTAGGAAAAGCTGTGTTCACCCTGTCCTCCCCCCAATTCATCGCGGGCTTCCAGGTCGCTGTAATTCTGGGGTCCAATTTCTATCCGTCATGTGATTGGGAGAACAACGTGGAATCCGAAAATAACATAAAAATATTAGAATGCAAAGTCTATACCGACAACGCCGGGGTAGCTTTAGGGCTATTGCGATCGGTAACCATCGTCGCTCTGAAGCCTCAGTATCTGTCGTGAAACAGCCGGTCGGTGGGAACTGATGCTTCCGGTCCTGGACCATCGCGAATGCGTTGGCGCGGTGATGTCAGCGAGAGCAGCAGAGGCCTTGTGCCATCGACGCCTTCTCTGCGTGCGCAACTTGCGTTTTACTGCATATTCACAAAGCTGTGTGTTGAGAATGATGCATTGTTTAATGTGGTGTCTATGCAGTATAATCAAATAGAGTCATGTTTATATCACTTAAATCATATGCAGCTATTGAAAGCAGATTCGCTTTTTTTTAACACGTAGGTTTTATACAGTGCCATGAAATTTTACACATTCCAGCTGCATACAGATGATTTACATACAGATATGTAAATCGAATGCTTTCAAACCCCTAATTCCTCACCTCCATCTTCAAACACCTGTAATTAACTCGTCTGAAGTGAGCACTAGATTTGGCATGCTGGCATTCCGCCCTCTGATGTTTTCTTTCCACTTTAGTTTTCTAATAATTTCATAATTTAATAATAATTAATAATTAATAATTTCTGGGACAATCCTGAGCCCAGAGCCCAGAGCCCAGAGCCCAGAGCCCAGAGCCCAGAGCCCAGAGCCCAGAGCCCAGAGCCCAGAGCCGGCTCTTTCCCATGTTACATCACAAACACGAGACAGACAGCTGCTGGCAGGAGCAGTCCAGCCCATCAGCCCAGCTCTTGGCCTTAGCTTCCTGATCCCAGACCCCACACAGGGCTCTTCCTCCCGCTGACTCAGCACTCCGCAGTGGATGCTGACTCTCACTAATCGCACAGCCTTCAGGAGGGGCAGTAAGACTGGTTTCTTTAAAAAGAAAAAGAAAAGATGCGACTAGACCCTATTTTCTGATTGTTTTTAAATGCACGTTAAACCAAACGTGCTTGTTTTGGCTGTCAGTAAGGCTGCTTCCTTTTAAAGGAGCTGAGGATTCTCCAGAAAGAACACGGACCAGAGGCCACAAGAGGAAACTCTGTGGAAGGGCCTTCAAAGCTACGTACAGGGGCCACGCCTTTACCCAAAGGGTTGTGGGGGTGTGGAACAAGCTACCTGGCTGTATTATTAAAGCCATAATCTGCCTTCCTTCAAGAAACAGCTGGATGGGAGCCTTGCATGAACTAACTACTACCTACCGATGGGTCCAAACGGGCCCACCCTCTGGGAACCTTTCTTCTGAAAGATCGAACCCCTGTCTTGGGCTCAGTGCGCTCCGAGGCGGCGCCGGCTCAGGATTTATTACACAGGGGAGAAGCCGCCACACCACACCTTGAACTTCATTCCTTCGCGCTGTGTAATTGTTTGATCAAGATGGGTTTCTGATATCAGAGCAGACATCACCCTTACGTGAACGACCCCCCCACACACACATGTAAAAAACCTCAGACAAATATAACCCAACATTACAATCCCGAGAGGAGTTTGGTTACCCCAGCCCTGTCTTCCCCAATCGTAAAACAAAATCGGCTTCAACACCATTGCAAAGCGCAGGAATCAGATTGATTTATTGAGCGTGAACGTGGGTCAGTGTGTTAGTGGTGCCAGTCCTCCCACTTCCCACAGCAGAGTGCCTGAATCTTAGCTTTTCAGTCTACGCACGCTCACTGGGCTGAAGGGCTGTCCGCTCTGGGTTCTGGAGGACCATGCCAGGTTTTCCAACTAACACGTAATCACTGGGAAGTCCAGGGTGGAATGAAAACCTGCAGAAATGGCTCAGGATCTGGAGTGGATATCAGCGGGCTAGCCTATATGTCCCCAGTTCTGGTTCTTTCTGTCCCACCCGAGCACTGAACATTGAACTGTTAACAGTCCTGGTGACAGGTTTAATTTGAGCTCTTTAATGGCACTCAGTTCCTAAACATGAGGGATAGTTACCTGTTAGCTGTTGGGTTTCATTAGTGTCTTAAGATCTCCAGCTTTCGAACAGATACAAATTAATTCCAGTACAGAGCTCAGCTAGAGTCACTCAAACTGGGAGCCCGGTCTCTTCTAAACCCAAGGGAAGTGTGGTCTCATCAGCTAATTGGTTCAGGAAGTGCTCAACTGCACTTGAGATTGCAAGACTTTGTATCAGTTGGCTAAAGCAACTGAACTCACCCACAGCTGCCCAGTCCTGGTGAGAACCAGGGCAACGCGGAGCCCGCAGGCTGGACCTCACCCCGGCCAGGACATCTGTCCATACCGGTGAGCAAGATGGCATCAGAACATAATGGGTACAACCCATCTGGATCATTGGACAGCTAGTAGCTAATGGATCCCAGGGCCTCCTCCATCTGTTTCTTGCAAGTGTGGCTGGGAAGCTCGTTCCACACTCCCACCACCCTTAGCGTGCAGAAGCGCCCCCTGTTCTCGCTTTTAAATGCACATCCATGTAGTTTCCACATGTGTCCTCTGGTGCTTCACTGTTCATTCTGAAAGAAATCCGCTGGGTGGCACTGACGATGCCTTTGAGACATTTTGAATACTTGTAGCATTTCCTCTTGTAGTCTTGTCTTCTCTTGTAGTGTCGACTCTGGACTGATGGAGCGGCAATATCTTTTCTTTATGACGTGGTGACTGAAATCATCTTTGGGAGGTGGAAGGACACGCTAGTGGACCATGCGGACTCCACACAGAAGGCGCTCCAGTCCGTGACGCCAGAGCTGTGAGGAAACAGCAGCGCTGACCGCCGGGCCGAGTGGAATTACATGCAATTCTGAGGAAACAAAAGTCCGAAATGTGACGATTCCGCTGCCTCGGAAGGTTTCGTGGGCGAGGCTGGTTGGAATAGCCTGTAAACACCAGTCTGAGCACAAGATTACAGTCACAGTTTCTGTTTTGGCTAAAGTTTTGCTCGTTTGTTTTTGAAAGGCAGAAGCTCAGGCGGGGAGAAGGGAGAGTGATCGTGGGCGTGTCTCCGGGAGAGAGAGAGGTTTTCACAGGCCGCCCAGGTGAGCTCTTCACTTCCGAAGTCAGTTCACCTGGGCTTGTAGCGCAGAGCGAGACGCAGCTCGCTTCGCCGTATTTCCTGGCTTCGCTTCTCTCCCGCTGCCCACAGCTCTTCGCTCCAAAAGCAGGGAAAGCTGTAGTTATCTCCGTTGTGAACATTTTTTGTTGTTGTTTCTCCACACTAACGACAATCGTGCGACGATGTCCTTGCCCGTGTCTCCCGGCGCTTCCTCGTACCGGACCGTGAGCTTCTCTTCCTCATCCTTGTCGCCGATGTCCCCAGAGCTGCCGGTCTCGGGCGTTCCGGTTTCGGGGCTGCAGATGACGGGGGTACCGGTACAGTACGTGACCAACGGAGCCGGCGTGGAAAGCAATGTGGTCTACGAGACGGTCCGGTACCTGGTCCCGGTCGAAAGGAAAGTTATGCCCGAGTCGTATTGGTTGGTTGACAACAGACAGCAGCTCCTGACAACTCCAACCTACGTGCAGAGGTACAGCGTGAGTAGCGCCGACGGACTGGACACCGTTTATCAACAGCAACACGTACAACAACAGAGCACGGTACACCTGGACGAAATGGACGTAAGTTGAAGCTTTTAACCACAATCCGTGTCACTTTACCGCTTACTGCGCGTTGCTCTTCCTAGTTTTGAGCACTGAAAATGTGGTGTAATTGAATTTGGTTAATTTATATTACGGTATTTTACAGCACCTTCCATCCAGCAGGCAATTGTCCCGCCGAGCTCAATAAAGACACGAAAGCTTTATTACATTGTGACGGGGGGAGGGCGGTATAAAATCAGTCAGCCTGCAATAAAGGTTTCGATTTCTTCACTGCCTTGCTCAGTACTGAGTAAAAACCATTCAAGTCCAATAATATTGCTTCAAGGCGATGATAGCACTTTCAATCTCCTCTGGAAACCAGTGAATGCCAGTTAGCAATTGTACCGTGTACTGGGCCACTGAATAAAGCTGTATCCATTATACTGATAGAGTGGCACACTACATTCTTGGTTAAAAACATGCCTGAGGCGGTCACTTATCAGTGTATGAATAGGCAAATAGACAGTTGATACTTGTATGTCCAAAAATATCACCCAAGTTACTGTATAGATGTGCAGCATTTTTATTTTGTGTCTGTGTTCGTTTTGTGACTGAAGGACTAGGAATTGCCTAATGTGGTTTGTGCTTTAAAAAGCAAAATCATCAGGACACACCAGAGAATGATCAGACACTTGACAGCAGCTGCCTGGTTCCTCAGCTTTGGCTAAAACAAGAGGGTGAGAGAGAAATGAAGGCGTGACTTTGTTAACGCCCCTCGCAAAAGTAAATGTGACAGGATCTGTCATGTCGTTCTGCTCATTTAGGCCTGAAAATGACAAGATGAGGGCGGGAACTGGTGTATACCAGACCAAAGAGTCAAGTGGAAGAATCCGCAGAGTGTTTTTTTAAACTGACTAATTATGTTGCTATTCGCTACAGTATTCAACACCAGCAACACATTGCAGCGATGCGGCTGTTGTTATGTAAAGTGTGATTGTTAGTTTTCCACTAACCATTTTTCCTAGAATTCTGCTAGATAAATATTGAGCACTGTGGCGTTGTTATAATGGGACTCTGTAGGAGCAGGAAGTGTTGTCACTGGTCCCAGCAGTGGGGGCACAATGGCTAGGTCTTGTAACTGGGAGGTTTTGGGTTCAAATCCGGGGTGGGATGTGCTTGTTGTACAGTTAACCTAGGTGAGTCAATCAGATTAAACTAGTAAGAGAACCACCATGATAAAGAAAAATCACGTGAATGAATGAAGAGTAATAATGTTTTAAGTATTAAGTTAAAGTGAGTTTTTTGCTCTTAACTGATCTGTTAACTGCTTTGTGAGACCAAAAACCTGAACTCAGTACTGAGTAAAAAATATTCAATTCCAATAATATTGCTTAAAGGGGATGTTAGCACTTTCAATCTCCTCTGGAATCTAGTGAATGCCAGTTTGCAGGTTAAAGGTTAATTTAGCTCATTCCTGCCTCTGGGCACTGGGTGGCAGAGAGAGCTGTGCTCGGGTGGGGGCAGTTTGGGTCAGCATGCTTGTCTGCAGATTTTCTGGTGTTGATCCCTGGCTTCTGCATGAGCTTCTTCACCAGAGCTACATGATCTACAAGCCCTAGCAACTAGATGCTGTTCATGTTTAGGAAGACAATTGTCTGCACTAGACTGCTTCTAGACACCCCAGATTCTCCCCATCTACCGAGCCCCGCCCCTCATATTCTGCCCAGCTACTGAACCCCGAACCCCAGGTTCTCTCCCCAGTTCCTGAGCTTTCCCCCCCAGAGGTTTCTGTCCTGTCAGGGTTTTTACTTTCTGTTCTAATCTCCGGTTAATGCTATAAACTGCAGAGATGCCGGCATTCAGGCAGAAATTCTAAAATAATGCACTTCATTATCAGATGACATCCCGTGACGGAATAGAATTAAAATTTGAATCTTAAACAAAAAAGGAATCCATCACTTCACGTGGAGACAGGTCTGTTCAGGCAATTGCTATTAGAGAAGCCAAAATGACATACAGCACATTCAGTCAGAAGTCAGAATACTGGTTTATTAATTACTGCTGGTTGATCTGTGTGCCGTGCTACACAAACACCGGGCAGAGCTGCGCTCCAGATCTTTAGGTTGCAAGAGGTAGACGCCCACGTTTTCACTCTTACCTCTCGTTCGCGAAAGAGTTTTTTTCCCCACTCATAAAATGTGGCTTGAGGAAAACCTAAATGTCCTCGCGCAATCAGCCAACAGAAATCGTGCTCTGAAGTCTATCTTTTCTCTTGATTTACATGGTAGTTTGAAGAGAATCTCTCCTTGTTTTACGAGGCTTCCTTAAATTTGTTTCACATTATCATAAACCGCCAAAGAGGTGGGGGGGGGAAGGTCTGTAAAGAGACTGCATTACCTTGGAGACAATAGCTGCTAAGGAAGACTATTTGAAAGTAGTGATTTACATTGAACAGGTGAAATGAAAGGCGATCATTAGCTTATTACACCCCTATAAACCTGTTTCTGAAGTGGGACATGAGACAGAGGATACACATAATCCCCGCCATTCACAGTGCGGTCTTTGGCACAGGTCCCTGCAGAACCACACCCAGCAAAGAGCCTGTTGGAACAGATTGAGATGCGCTAGCAGTGGGCTGCTTTCATCCCTCGCTTGTGAATCACTGCGCCTCCTTCTGCTGGGATTTCTGCAGCCCATGGTCCTCCTTCCTCCTCTTCTTCAGACGGGTTGGGCGCCTTCGAGACAGACCGGACCTTTAGAGAAACGGTCAAAGAGTTGACCGATGAAATGAATCGGGATAAAGAGGAAGCATCTGGTTTGTGAAGCTGGATGGGTGGTGGTTTTCGGCCTGTCTCACTGGAGGCCCAGCATGAGGTGATGGGGAACCCCAGGAGGTTCTCTGCTGTGTGCAGAGCAGAGCAGCGTTCCTGGGTGCTCAGCGTGCTGTTTGACGGGTGGGTTGCCACTTCTGGTTCTTAGCCAGTGTGTTCTCTCTGTCTCCCCCTATAGGCCTCCAATGGGAAAACTCCATCTGTGTTCAGCCAGACCTCGAGCCCTGCCAAGAGCCCTGAGCCCAGCTCCAGTGAGGTGAGTGTTGCATTGCACTGTTGCACAACTGTGTGCACATATCGCATCAGTATGGGAGATTCGCTGGAATACTTCCTAGCTGTTTTTGACTGGGGGGGGGGTGGGTTGGAGAACAGACCAAGAACACACATGAGACACGACGAGGGCGGATTTTTGGCCTTGAAGACATCAAACCCACTCTACCTGCACATTGCCAGCTGCAAACCCAGATTTCTCAGCTGCTGGGTACAAACATGGCACCTCTGGTGAAGACAAAGCTGCCGTAAAGTCGGTCGGTGGGATGCTGCTGTTGTTGGGTGGGATTTAGTTTTGATCTAATCCGGGCCACTTTCCTAACAACGAGCGTTTTAAACAAAGAGCCTGGAGAGTTTGGCCGGTCACAGGCTAATGTTATTTGCTCCAATGGTAATTCTTAACAGCCTGAAGCAACTAATGATTTGCCTGGCTCATTTGTTAATTATGAGGCAAGGAGACACTATACCGAGGGCGTTTGCCAAAAGCAACGGGTAATAACGCCTTCAAGGGACCAGCTGTGTCTTCTGAGATAGCAGGCTACAGTGAAGTCACTCTATGATTGGAGACGGGGTGCAGACTTTCAAGATGGTACCACGATCCGAATGGACCTTGCGGCTCTTACTCTGGCAGCAGAGCCTGGGCACTGCCAACAGCACCTTACCGTTGTTCTCTCCCAGATCTTCACAATCCATTGTTTGCCAATTGTTTGAAAAGATTTGTCCTGCAGAATAAAAAGGCTGAATTGCGCCGTCTTAATTTAGCCACAAGAAGCACCGGCTCGTCAGGTCAGATTGCTAAATCCGCCCCCTCTTTCCTCCAGTTTCTGTATAGGAGTTTATTTTGCAAGCACTGAGCCAGCCCTTGATGAGACAATGACAAGGTGCAACAAACGTTAATGACAGTAATCAGAATTAGTAGATAAGACAATGGGGGTAAAGACTCCTCAGGTACCCCTGAAGTAGGGTATTTTTGACCTTCAGGACTGACTGAAAGAACAAGTGAAATAAAAATCAACACAAGCAAGCAGATCAATGAAGTCGCGAATTAGCACTGGAGCTGTAGAGCTCGTCCGGGATGAAAACCAGCTGACAGGATTCTTCCAGGATCAGGGCTGGGAGATGCAGTCTCTTCCAGCACTCCCTGTCAGTGATGTGTTCTTGGCTGTGCAGTGTGCGTGTTGCTTTGTTTTTATCTGGATTAGCCATCTTATTTGTTCAATGCTGACCTGCGCTGCCCTCTGAATGATTGATAGGTCTTCAGGAGACTTCTGGCATGTAAACAGTGCTGTGCCAGCCTACACCAGCAGCAGCATTTCAAAATTGGCATGCAGGCTTCTGGCTCTACAGACCATTGCAAAATGTTTTTAATTAGTCACCCGCTTACCCTAGCTTGCTTGTTCACTTTAACCCTAGGTTTGTTAAATGGTTGGAAAACAAAAGAAAGTACAGTACCTAATTCTAACCTTTGCAATCGGTTAAAAGCATTAGCCAAATATATAGTAGTGATTATCTAATCTAGAAAGCGTGAAGGTAGCCCTGGTCCTCAAGTCCTGTAGGTTTGAGAACAGTGCTCTGAAACTGAGTTCCTGGAGGAGCTGGTGTGCTCTGGTTTCTGGTCCAGCCTGAGTTGTCAATTAAACTATCACCTTATGTTCTTACTTAAACACATACAGGCTGTTTATTAAGGCCATTTATTGTTGTCAACCCAAAACATTCACTTCATTAACAGTACAGTTTCCTGTAAAATACTCTGGAGCAAGCTCGTGATTTGGAAGTATTAGTTAACTTTAGTATTTCACAAGGTAACCAGGAGCTCGATGGGAACAAAAACAGGAAGACTCCAGGCTCCCCAGGAAGTGAGTTTGACACCCCTGCTCTAGGGACACAGCTGTCTTTATATTCACTTCAGTGATTATAGTTATTAAGGTTCTGAGGTGGAATGAAAACAGGAAATCCGAGGGCAGGAATGGCTCTCCTCAATGGGTAGCTTGGGTAGGACAGAACAGCCTGTTAATCTGGAAAGAAGTCAGGAAAAAAGGCTTTTTGTGCAGTTTATCCATCGGGCTTCACAAAGTACACTCCGACAGCACTGAGCTTTGTTAAGTCAGCAGTTTTCGCCATGTGAAGTCTACTCCCCTGCAGTGGGATGTCATGTGTTTGGTCAGGGAATAGGGACCTTGTCTCCCTGGACAATGTCCGGCCTGTGATGAGCACGAGAGTCCATCTGGCCTTGAGGAGCTGGAAGCGAGCTGGATATCGGCCTCTCTCCCTTTTTTTTCTTTGGCATTTTTTCAAACCCCATGGGGGTGACACGCCCGGAAAATGATTTTTTAATGATGATGGCAGCTTTGCAGAGTAATGACTTAGCTCCAGGGTTTCCCTGGGTTTCCCTGGAGCTGAAATCTGAGCGTGCGAGTGTTGGGTAATACAGCCTGAGCCCCGAGGGTGTCCTGTGGACACTGGAGCCTGCAGCCTGAGCCTCTGGCTCGGACAGGACCTCTGGGCAGGTGGACGCCGGGCAGAGTCCGCACGCTGAGAATCGAGCCTTTCCTGGGACACGTCGGCCTGTTTGAAGGCAGATGGGGGTGAAGCCGGTGTCCTGGCTGAATTTCCCCCTGGCCCTTACCAATCATGGCCTCCTAATAATCTCCTATCTCTGAACTGGCTTCATCACTGTGCTCTCCTCCACACTGAGAGCTGGTGTGTGGGGAGAGTACTGGTGCATCATCCAGGTGGGGCTGCACACTGGTGGTGGTGGAGGGGATCCCCATTACCTGTGAAGCGCTTTGAGTGGAGTGCCCAGAAAAGTTATATATAAGTATAAGGAATTATTATTACTACTACTGATTATTATTTAAGAGTTCATTCTCTCAGACTGAAGTGCGGTGTCCTGGGATTCTGTAGAGAATGCTGCTGATTCTGAAAAACAGCCTGGCCTTGAAAAGGCACTATATGAAATAAGAATAAAGTGACATCTTGCTCTGCAAGAGAGCCCTTGGCACGCACGCACGCACGGCCTCTGTTGCCAGACTGATTTTAAAACTTCGATTTCCTCCTCCTTCTTGTTGCAAGAATGTCTCGGCTGCCGTTGGTTCGGCTGTGTTCGGGGAAAGACAGGCCTTTTAGCTTGGAAGACTCCTGATATTACCCTTGAGTCATCACCTGCATGTCGCTTGGCAGTGAGACTCCCCTGTCTCCCCTGCCTGCCCACGAACCAAGGCGACGTGGCTTCTGCAGAGCGGAGTGTTTTGAGACGACACGCTGGCGCTGACCTCGTCGTCTTTCACAGCGAGCGTGTCGGCAATTCAGCCGGCTTTAATGGCAGGGCCTGGGGATCCTTTCTGACGCGCAGTGCTTGTCAAACCATCTGGGGGAACGAGTTCTCCTGCGGCTTGTCCCCCCCCCCCCCCGGAGCAGCTTCCAGCCTGGGGGCTCTGTCTCTGTCGGGAAGAATTTGATTTACTGCCCCTCCTGTTCTGTGATACAGCACCTGGCAACAGGAGCCCGCGGATTGTGTAGGTGAGAGGTGGCGGTACCTTTCAGCTCGGCGGGGGGGGGGGGGGCAGTTCCTTCTCTGCAAAACCTCAAGCATGCAGTGGGCCTGCTGGGTAAAGTGGGTCCCCTTCTATATGTAAAGTCCTTTAGGGAGAAAGGCGCTATATACATGCAATTGATTAACTTAAATTGAAGATGCTTGTGGGCAGCATGGTGTGACAGTGGTTAGCGTTGCTGCCTTGCAGTGCTAGGGCCCCGGGTTCATATCCGGGCCTGTGGTGCTGTCTGTGTGGAGTTTGTATGTTCTCCCTGGGTTTGCATGGGGTTCTCACTGGGTGCTCTGGTTTCCTCCCACAGTCCAGAATCATGCTGGTAGGCGTCTGGGAAAATTGGCCCTGGATTGAAATTGTCTGTGATGGACTGGAGTCCCGTAATGGGTGCAGCCTGCCTTAGGCCCGTTTCTTGCCAAGATAGGTACCAACTCCCCCAGTACCCCGAGTTGGCAGAAGTGTTGAGAAAATGCTTGGATGAAAATACATGCATGATTCTCCCTATTCTGAATCCTGTTTCTGGATACTGGCAGCAAACACGACAGATTACATAAAAGGATGAAATGAAATATTCTTGCCATGTAGTCCTGCTCAATCCTTTGTGCATTTTTAACTTTTTAAAGTCCCCCATCTTTTAGATGTAGACTAGCAGCGCCTTCATATCTGGTAACATTATAGAATAGATGAAATAGGTAGCAATGTATTAATATAGTTAATAATTAATATAGTAATATAGTTCACACCTATGTCTAGGTATTTGCAGTTATTGAAATTAAAGCCAAAATGATCTGCCTTTGTTTGCTTTAGTTACACTTCCACAACTGGTGCAGCAACATTTTCTCATCTTCAGTCCTGCTTTCGAATGGCTCTTTTATTGCTGTTCTCTGCACCTCGGGCATTCCTCCATCTCCTATTAAACTTCACCTTGCTGGAGATTTAGGACGCTGAATGGCTCTGGGGGATTTTCTGCTCTGTTAGGGCACGCAGAACCAGGACTGGAAAGCTGTGCTGTCGCGCAACTTCTATCAGTGCCGAGGTAATTGCAGATCTGCCCTAAATTACAGCATTTTTGAATAACAGCCTGAATCCAGTTACACCAGTCATTAGAGACAGACTGACCCTCTTGACGTATGAGAATCTGCAGACTTGGCAAGTTCCTGGTGGCGCGGGTAAGGGTGGGATGTGTGTTCTTGGCCACGATTATAGTTAGTAGAACTTTTGTAACCATAGGAGAGGTTGCAAACCAGAAGAGGCTCATGAGCCCATCCAGCCTGTTTGGCCCATCAGTGAGTAGCTAATTGAATCCAGGACCTCATGCAGCCACTTCTTGAAAAAAGCCAGGGAATCCGCTTCAGCCAATTCAACAACATGGCAGGGCGTCTTGTTCCATACCCCCGCAGCCCTTTGTGTAGAGAAGAGACTCCTGTTCTTAGTTTTAAATGTTCTTCTGTTAGAATCCCAGAAAGCAGGGGGCCTGACTAGTCAAGCTCTCCTGGCCCCCAATACAGAGCTCAGAGGATCGGGTGGAGACTTTGTGTCAACAGGCAGGCTTCTCCTAACCACAGCTGCAAGAGCACAGGGCGGATGTGTGTCGTCTCTTTCTGCAGTGTTGTGTCTACCTGCACGGCCAGGCCCCTGTCTGAACCCTGTGCCCCTCCCACAGATACCATCTCTCTCCTGCAGTGGTGCCAACGCAGCCTCTGTCTGCCCACGGTTCCTCTTGCCAGGAAAGGAATAGCAGCTTTAGAAACAGCTGTGGTTTTTCCATAGTTCCCAAGTGCATAAGCTTATATATTCGTAAATTGTCAACTACATTTTTTCCCTCATGTATATACCAATGCTCAGTGAACGCTACATTTTGCATCAATAGCTCGTTAGCTATTGATAGCAAGAATACTTGCACATTATTTTTCATTACATTAAAATGTAAAGACTACAAAGAAATGCATACTGTTACATCTTGAATAGTGATAGTTTGTTGGTTGCTAGAGTGCATTGCTTCTGGCGATGACAAAGGGCTGAACTCAAATCATGTAGTTGGGTAAACATATCAGGCGTTCAGTGTTTGGTATTTCAGTTGAATTAAAATCTGCCAAATTAATTGGGGATTGGTATAAACAGCTATTCTAGATGACCTGATTTTAACTGAAGCATGCACCGCCTGAGTCATGATCACCTGGTTGATTACAACTGTTGAGGAGCTGTTAAGACAATGAGATGCTTTGATTCAACCATCAGCAGACTAGCCAGAGAGTTTCCCCTCTTCCCTGGTCACCATACTGGCCCAGGACGATCTCCTCTGTCTGACCCACCCGCATGTACAGCGTATACAGTATTTGAGATGTCAGGAAGAAGAGTTCAATTACAATGTGCTTGCTTGGAGGCTTATTCAGGAGAGAAATATTGGCAGCTGAGAGGTCTTAAAAGAAAGCAGGGCATCAGCTTCAACAGCATCGTTGGGAAGCTTGTGGCAGACACCCACAACCCTTGGTGTAAGGACGTGCCTCCTGTTCTTGGTTTTAGATGCATTTCTACATTGCTGCTGTCCATACGAAGAGTTATCTTTATTTGCAAACTGGTGCACTGGTGCATTGTTCGGCACTAAAATACTGTGCATTCTGTAATATTTCTGCAAGATGGTCAGAGAGTCAAAACCAGATCCTGAAACCTAGGGACTAGAGACATGTGTCTCTGAAATCTAGCAAAGATCTTTTTTACCTGTTGTTTTTTTAATCCAGTACATGTGTGCGAAGCGTTTGCCTGTGATTGGAGATCGCTCCATAATCTAGAGCCCACATTGGATGAAAGAATGTGTATGTAGTTAATCACACTGCTAATGGCTTTGTCGCTGTGCCCCTACAGGTAATCTACACTTAATCTCCCCAGGGAAGCCTGTCATTAACTGCGATTACAATAATCACAGGGATTGTGTTCCCTTTGGATTCTTGTGCCCCGATAAAAACGACACTCCTTGTTCACAAGCAATGAGAGAGAGAGTTCCAGACGCTTTCTCATTTGCAGGTGTGGAAGTGGGACTGTTTAGACTTGTCCTCTTAGGTGTGAACACCGCGTTCAGATGCAAAACACCCATCAGCGCGGGCTGGGGTGCGTCAGAACCCCCCGTCATTCAAATCCCAGGAGGCAAAAACGGAGTTTCGGGAAGGCGGGAATGACCTCGTTCGAAAGAGCTGCCCAAAGGCGCTGTTAAAAAGCAGGTTAGGGAAAAGAGAGTCTCATGGCGTGGAAGTTTCATCCACTCCAGGTTTTGCAAGACGAAAGGCTCTTTTTATATATGAAATGTGTGCAAACCGCTATCTTCCGTCTCATTTTGAATACGCTAACGTGGAGCCTGTACAGAGTTTAAAGCCCGTCTGTTTTGTGTTTTTCTGGGTGCTGTAAGTAGTACAGTTCCTGCAAGAGCCTGACGCTTAAAGCATGATGAGGACATGAGATCCAGGGGGTGTGTGGTTTGAAAAATAATCTGTGCCTCGTAAACGGAGACCTGGGTGGGGGGGTTAATTGAAAACTGAACGGTTCCCGTGCCTTTCCTGGCTCTTCTCCCTGCGTCTCTGGGTGCTGCTTCCTAGGTGGGATTATGGGTCCTCTCCAGGCGCGGCAGAGAGATGTCAGTACGGCCCGATGCGGCCGCCGGACGCTCGCCCGTGCCTATTCGAAATTAAACCCTTCGGGGTTTTGGCCGTTGTGCGGTTTTTTTTTGTTTCTTTTTAAAAAAAAAAATCCCTCCTTCTGTGGCGTTGCGAGACAGGCCACGTCACACGATGCTGTTGTCCTGTTCCATATCGCGACCAGTCCGCGCGAGAGCGCTGTTAGCAGCACGACTGCGGGCTGAAGACGAGTTCGCACGTATACCTTTAGGAGCACTTACCACAGTTTACTGCAGTGCAGCGTGAAATATATGAGCAAGCATTCTACAAATAACTGTAAAACGTGGCATATCAAACTTAACTACATAAATACAGCATTCTTCTTATTTATTGTTGTCGTCATCCTGTAAAGCGCTTTGAGAAGCCACCTTAAAAGGCGCTATATAAAATAATTTTTTTTATTATTATTATTAAATAAATGTGAAACGTGAGAATGTGAATTCAGATTTACTGCGGTAAACGAACTCAAGTCCACCTTTCGCATTGAAATTGTAATGAGTAACGCAATCCTATTGAAATGTTGTTGTTTTTTTATATTCACATAAAAATAGGCACGGCTGCAAAATGTTCACACCGGCTCTCGGTTTGATCAAAGACTGTGGTATTCGAACTCTGCCGTTGTAATTTGCAATGAAAAAAAAGAAAAAGACACTTAAAAAGCACAGACCGGTGTGGGATAAAAGTGCTGAAATGCACACGTTAACCGATCTTGCATACACGCCTGATACAGGAATTTGTTTTATGATGTAATCGCTAATTTGGCTGACACTAGAAGTATAGGGATCACACAGCCACAAACGTTTTCCCCTAATGCGTTAACACACAGTGCGTTTAAAATGACCGCGCCTCGTAAAATTTTAAGATACGAGATGTTATATTCATTCAACACTATGGTCTAATGCTGCTCTCTTCTTTAACGTTTCTAAGAAAAAAATACCTGAACAACATTTAAAAACGTGCAAGACTTGTACGTGAAAATCTTACTGTGCTCTCATTTCTAATTTACCTCTGGAAGGGTAGTTTTGTTTTCTGTCGTTTCTGTTCGCTTTTATTTGTGGGAAAACTTTTTTTTTTCCGCCTTTGATTGTAAAGTAACTAAAGAAGTTAAACGTTTGTAAAAGAAACGCAATTTGACGAGGCCTGGCGCGGAGAGTGGACACGCCCACGGTCCGCCCTGCCCGGTTAAACAACCAAGCGCGTCTCATCGCGTGACAAAGGTCACTTCGCGTCTGCGGCGGAAGATTCCGAGTGGCAGAGGACAGCTCAGTTTCCTCTGGGTAACGTTACAACCCTGAACAGAGTGCGAGAGACAGTCAGAGGCCCCGACAAGGTCAAACCAGCGAAATCAGTCAGTATCGAGAGTGAAGCATGAACCACACAGCACCGTCGGAAGTGCATTGAAGTCTGAGGATAGAAGGCCCCTGCTTTACACTAAGGGTTGTGGGAGTATGGCACAAGATACCCAGCCGTGTTGTTGAAGGTGATACTTGAGTTTCTTTCGATAGACAGCTGGGTGAAACCCTGGGATCGATGAGCTATTGGCCATCTAACGGGCAGAACGGCTGAATGTCTCCTCTTGTTGGTCACCTCTCATGTTCTCATGTGCCGTTACTGTGCTGCGAATGACTGGATCACAGGGATTTCAAAACCGATTGTACTGGTTGCTGAAACTTCTGGTCTTCTGCCGTTTTTCCTGGCTCACCACCATTTTCAACTTCAGCTGTGCTAAAATAACAAGTCACTGAACTGTAACTAAAATAACAAGACGCACCCTTTCTTTTATTAATTCAAATTGATTGTGATTCTTGGAAGGTTTAAACAAATTAGGCAAGTACGAGTTCTGGGAAGTAGGGCTTTAGGAGTTTCAGCTCGGACGTTTGTGACTCTTTACCCTGGTAAATTGTGCAGGATACAGTGTTTCTACAGTTTCCTGTGGTTCAGACCATCTGTTAACTTTTCAGTGGTTTACCCAAAACCTTTATTATGCTGTGCTTGAACTTGAACTTTTCAGTGGTTTACCCAAAACCTTTATTATGCTGTGCTATGCCCATCTAGCCCTCAACATGCCTCTATCATGATCGGATTTGGTTTTTCTCTGTTCTGTACTAGGTTGACCCACAAAAAGCTGCAAAGGGTTGTAGGGGTGTGGAGCAACCTGCTCAGCTATGTTGTGACATCGTAGCTTCTTTCACATGATGGATTAATGAGCTCCTTTTATCAATTAGGCGCTAGAAGCCAATCGAGCACGAACAGCATTTCCTTTCATTTGCAAATCATCTGGTGTTTTGTAACACAAGTAGAGAGGTGTGAAAACATTAGGCAGTTTTTAGCAGACATTTACGCAATAAAAAACAAACAAACAAAATGAGGTGCAGATGGACACAGTCCGCTCCTGCCCTTTCCCACCCTGCAGTGACCAGTGCTCCGGCCCTCACACGGCCAGTTTGCAGGACGGGGTTCTGCCCTTCCTGGGGTTGTTCCTGTTCATGCACGCTGCAGAATGCCCGCGTTTCTAAACGCATGCATGAGAAAACTCGACAGCATAGCGCCGGATGTGGGGAAAAAGCTTTGGTCTGTATTCCACTTGCTTTGGGTGAAGAACGTTTGTGATGTTTAGATGTGGAGTGCTGTATATTTTATTGCATTCGGCAGCTGCTGTGTTCATTCTGCAGTTGTGTCTCATGCCATTCAAGCAGATGGGCTCTCTGCATGTTGTGAGCAGTGTTTTTGTATACGTGTGTCTCAGTGCATCTCTCAGGGTGTCTGGCATGAGACGAGGGAGGAGAGGAGATGGACTGATGACTCCAGACGCAAAGACGCAAACGGAACGTCATCGGGTGCCTGAAAGGAGGAGTCCCAATAAGGCTAGCTTGTTAGAAAGCTATTCAATTTCAAATGTTGCCTCCAGTTGCCTTTCCCCTGGACAGCATGGTGAAAGAAGGAGTTTTGTCTTAAAATAATTCCAGTTCTGTGGAACAGCTTTGAATCCCATGACTAAGGAGCAAAGGCATGACCGCTATACTGGGAAAGGTGACTCACACCTTCCCTTACAGCAGCATTCCTAAGCCCTGGTCTGAAGGGCCTCAGTCCAGCAGGTTTTAAGGGTCACCATCAAACCACCAGTTTCTAAGGAGCTGGAACAGTTCCACTGTGATCCATTATGTAGATGATTTATTAAGAGATGAAATTTGGAGATCCCAGGGGGTGCCACCCGCCTGAGTTCTCTTACTTCAGGAGTTCCTTTGCATAATTCATCAGAACCTTACAGGTGTTGCCGAGTTTAGAAACAGGTGACCTACTTGTATAAGACTAACTGGGTTGGGACTTCAGGGCCAGAGGTGAAGACTCCTGCTTTAAAGCAACGAGAAATGAAGGAGAACGTATAGGGTATTGGAATATCTGTCATATTGTTCTTTTTGGCCTGGGGTGGTACCTCACTGTGGGGCCGCAGACGACCTCAGTATTGTCCTGCTTCTGCTCCTGTCCATTTCTAGTCCCCTCTGGGTCCTTCTCCAGACGCGCTCAGTTTGCAGTTTTGTAATTCCTCGAGAAATCTTGCAAACCGCGCACGAGCACCTGGCTTCAATTGCTTCTTGGGGTTCTAAAGCCCTGATTTCCTGTTTTTTACATACTCAGATCTGAGTCCCACATCTGCCTGTCACTGTGCTGAGCCCATCGTATCCACAGTGAAAGTGTGGCTGTCTCGGAAAATAATTAAGATTAGAAAGCCAGATAAGTGTGTGTTGCAACCCTGGGTGGGCCTCCTGTTTTTACTGCCTCCTTGTTGTTTTTGTTTTTGCCTGAGATCGTTTCTGAGTCTACTCACGACAGCACCTCTCCCCTCTCCTTGGAACTGTTTCTCACTGGCAGCATCTTGCTACACCGTGGGAATGCAGCTCAGCCAGTTAGCCCTGCTTTAAAACTGATCTGGGTTTTGTGGCCTTTTTGGAAGCAACCTAGCTGATAAAGATCAATTTAATCGGCAATTGAAGAGCATTCAGGAGAATCCAGGCTGAAATCCATGTCATATTGGCACAGGCAACTCTCAGCTTCCTCTCACTGTGACCAGGCAGGACAAAACTCCCAATGCTCGAGAGGTCTCATACAGCAAAGTCCTTTAAGTCCAAGTTGCATTTGGCACCATCCTGCTGCTTCTACCTTCTACATAAAACATACTGTAGAGTTTCAGCTCTTTTTATGCAAATCTCTTTAATGCACTATGCAAAAAACACCTCTCGGAGCTCAAATCCCTAAAATTCCTAAAATGTGCTGTTGGTGTCTGCTTTGTGATCCTCTGAACTTTGCTCACAGGCCTGTCTGCCACAGGGGTGAAAAGTAGAATGCCACTGCATTGCATTGTGATCAGTGTCAGGGGGTTGATGACCTGCAGGTCTTGCAAAAATTGTCCAGAGGAAGCTGGCTAGCGACACGATGGACAACACTGCCACAATCGCGTGCTTGTGCTGTGATTTGCTGTGCTTCACAAATACAGCATTAGTAGTTTTGTCTGGCACAAAGAACTGTCTTCTTGTGGACTTTGGAGTAAATTATTAATCCGCACGGTTTGTGTACTGCAACATAATTAATGTTTATGATTCTCTCTTCACACACATATTTCCCTGTGCAAACATATTCTACATGATTGCCACAGGGTTTAAACTTCCGCGCTTGGTTTTGGCTAGAGTTTTGGGTAAAACTTGAAATGGATCGTTGTGCTGTGCAAGAGGAATCACGTTGGGTTCCTCATCAGTTGTCTAGTTATGGATTTCAGTTTAGATTCCAGTGTTTAGCCACAGTGCTTTGGGAATAGTTCTAGCCAAACAGGAGGAACTGATGCTCTTCTAATCGATTATAAGGATGCAGCTCTTCCAGTTGTTAGTAGACAAATCCGTGTGTACGGAATATCATGGGTTAAGAGTGCAGATGATAGTGACATAGTGCAGATGACAGCGGAAGAAAGCAGATGCCTCATTTTCCTTTGACACATAAGAATCTCACAAGCACATTCCTCCAGTCATGGATGGAGTAGAAGGTTTGCCTGTCAGGCCAGGGATGGTCAGCTCTGGTCTTTCAGTGTGTTGGTTAAGTCTGATAATGCAGTTTTTTATAACTGCACAACAACCATGTGACAGACAGATTGTTAATGTGACTGATGACTTAAGGAGATCAATCAAACCTTGACAAGTATGGTCTTCTGAAAGCAGGGGTGGCCATTGCTATGTTCTATAAATATCCTGGCTGTTAAGCATTTGGCAGACCATGTGTAAAATGCGCACAGTGCAGAGGCGTGGCAGCAAGGTGTGTGAGCTCGCTGTGCAGGAATCTGAAGGGAGCACGATCGCCCCTCCTGGAGGATAACACTGCTGCCCTCGCAACCGCAGCCAGCACTCATGGGAACAGTGAACCTACTCTCGTCTGCAGGGCACAGCCTGTAGGAGGCGCTGTCTGTGCAGCCACCTGCTTCATGCACCCAGCTCCAGGTGTGACAGACAAGTTCTACCTGAGCAGCCCATGCCGTTCTTGAACTGGTCTGGACATTATCGCTGAAAGCGGAGGACACACTGTTTGCCGCAGCTATGACCAGCCTTCGCTGGAGATGCGTGGGTGAATGCATTTAAGAGATAACCGGTGGCGTTGCTCTTTGTTTTGTCCTGGCGGTGGCGCTGCTGGGGCGGCTAGAAGACTGTGCTCAGCGAGACAGCAGAGAGGAGCAGCGTGGTGAAGACGGAGGCCAAGGTGGTCTCCTCGCGGGCGGCGGAGCAGCCGAAGCAGAACAAGCTGGACACTCGCTTCTTCGGGGAGCTGCTGGCCGAGGTGTACCGCAAGAACTCCGACATCTACAGCTGCATCGCCGACCACGTGGGCAAGATCCGCGGCCAGTGGGTGACTCGTTTCCTCTCGCTGTCTCGCTCGACCCACCCCCTGTCCACAGTCTCGCTCGACTCTCTCCTCCTTCTCTCTGTCCACAGTCTCGCACGACACTCTCCTCCTCCTCTCTGTCCACAGTCTCGCTCGACTCTCTCCTCCTTCTCTCTGTCCACAGTCTCGCTCGACTCTCCTCCTCCTCTCTGTCCACAGTCTCGCTCGACTCTCTCCTCCTTCTATCTGTCCACAGTCTCGCTCGACTCTCCTCCTCCTCTCTGTCCACAGTCTCGCTCGACTCTCTCCTCCTTCTATCTGTCCACAGTCTCGCTCGACTCTCTCCTCCTTCTATCTGTCCACAGTCTCGCTCGACTCTCTCCTCCTTCTCTCTGTCCACAGTCTCGCACGACACTCTCCTCCTCCTCTCTGTCCACAGTCTCGCTCGACTCTCTCCTCCTTCTCTCTGTCCACAGTCTCGCTCGACACTCTCCTCCTCCTCTCTGTCCACAGTCTCGCTCGACTCTCTCCTCCTTCTCTCTGTCCACAGTCTCGCTCGACTCTCTCCTCCTTCTCTCTGTCCACAGTCTCGCTCGACTCTCTCCTCCTTCTATCTGTCCACAGTCTCGCTCGACTCTCTCCTCCTTCTATCTGTCCACAGTCTCGCTCGACTCTCCTCCTCCTCTCTGTCCACAGTCTCACTCGACTCTCCTCCTTCTCTCTGTCCACAGTCTAACTCGACTCTCCCCTCCTCCCTGTGTGTCCTCTCCTTCACAAATTTAAATTCAATAAGATTTATTGGCACAACTGATGAATTACAGTGTTGCCAAAGCAAGACATTTGCAACAAATATCCCTTCAGCCAACAATGGGTCTTTTTTTCCCAGATTCATTTGTTAGCATTGAAACCTGTCCTTGAAGGTGCTGGGCACTTTTAACGAGGACATTTTCTACAATCTGCAGTGTTCACATGCAAATACCAGGGGAGAGGGTTTTGGTCTTATCTGTGAGAGATGACTCACAACGCAAATGGAAACCTTTACTCCTGACAGGGTTGTGATTTGCCTGTGTGTGTGCCTGTGAGCTGTACCCAGATTGTCATTGATTTGCTGTTTGTGTTGCGACTCTCTGTCAGTGTGGCGCTCAGTGGAGAAAGGGGCAGTTCCTTGGCCCTGCTCCTCTCAATAAACAGACCACGCTCCCCCCATCGCCCCCTAGCGGTCTGGCAGCTGAACTGATGACACTGTGTGATTTTTTTTGTTTGTTTGCAGGAAACACCACCTGGACAACACAATTGACTATAAGGTAGGAAGGTGCACCTCAGCATTTTCATGCAATAGAACAACAGCAGGGCTGTGGAAAAAACAATATCCCGGGATTTCTGACTTCCTCAACACTTTTGTTTCTTACGAAATAAAGTTTTTTGCAGAAATTTCCACTCGGCTATGGATTTCTCAGCTTTTCAGATAACTGTATGGATTTCTGGACACATTGTTCTTCCAGGTTTCAGACGCTGGGCCAAAAGTGAAGTTTTTTCTGCCATGCTTTAAAGTTTATGGTAGTTTTTATGCACAAGAAAAAAAATCTTAATACATTGTCATTACCCTGAAAGGCCAGTTGTGTTTGTCTTACTAATTGAGAGACGGGTGCAGGCATGCCGTGGTAGAGAATTTGGATGCATGTGGCCCTCTGTGTTACTGGCAGTGGGAGTAGTACATTCCCATTCCTAGTGTCCCTCTCGTGTAGGGAATAAAATGCTTTTCCACGCGTAGCCAGATGCCAGCCGGGACCAGGGACCAATAGAAGCTAAAGCAGTGGTTGAGCTTTAAAAGGACAGTGCAGCAGCAAATCTGTCTGTTCATCCATCCATAGGCGGAGAAAGAGCAGGTGGAGTGTTTGATCCCGAAGGATGCATCCGAACTGACCAAGCAGCAGATCCGCTACCTGCTGGAGGTGGGCATGGCCGTCTCTCCCGCGCCCTGTCTCCGTTTCTCCGGCTCCTGCGGGTGTTTGTTTTCGAGCGGTGTTGTGCAGTACGGTGATGTGCTCTCTCCCTCTCTCAGACCCGGATGACCGCTGACAAGACTCTCCGTCTGCTGCTGTCCACTTTCAGCAGCCTGAGGGAGGAGCTCATGCACCTGCAGCAGGACCTCCAGGTAGAGACGAATAAAATAATATTAATAATAATTTATTTGATATAATGTCTTTAAAGGTCTATCTCAAAGCGCCTTGCGCTAGGTGTTAAAAAAACAAGGCCTGTGTTGTCCCGTGACCTGCACTTGACCCCCGTTGCTGGTTGACCGCCTCTGTTCCCCCTGCAATGACAGAGGCTGGAGATGGACAAGGAGAGTCTGGAGAGCGACCTCAGCTTCAAGGCTGACCAGGCCCAGCAGTACGACCGGCTCCTGGAGTCCGTCCGCGAGAATAACCGCCAGCTGCAGGTACTGGGGGCGTGGCTAGGGGGGGTTGCATAGGCCAGATAGGTCAGAGGTCATCCAGTCCTCTCTGTTCATAGACAGAGAGAGGCAAGGTGGAACTGATTTCATCTTGATGCGTGTTCCCTTCCTGACCAGCATTCATGTAGGATATTGTGTACAGTTTTGGTCACCATGTTTCATAACTAGAGCTATTGCTGCTCTATGATCCATCCAGACAAGAGCAATCAGATACATTCTGGGGCTTAAGGGACTGTCCTATACTGGCAGGCTGAGGGAACTGAACCTCTTTAGTGGTGTTGAACAGAGAGGACTACAAGGAGGCGTGATATAAGTATTCTTGAAGGACCTGATAAAGACCACCTACCGGCTGTCTTCAGAATCTGCAGTGATACCGAGGTCACACAGGGGAAACTACGTTTAATACCGAGAACAAGAGAAACTTCTTTACCTTTACCCTCCCAGCTGTGTTTCTGCGGCCAATATCGTGGCTTCTTTCAAGCAATGGCTGAATGAGATGACTTGTATCAGTAACTAATTAGCCATTTGCAGTACTTATTAGCTACAGGTTCGATGGGCTGAGTGGCCTCTGCGCGTTTGTAATCTGTATTCCTACCCCCGTGTCACTGGCTGGTGGATCTTCTATGGGAGACCGGTGCAGTCCATCTATATGTCTCTAGGCAATGTAAGCGAAGCTGCATGGCCGTGTTTCCCAGCTAGTCGGCGATGATGAAAGTATCGTCAGTCCTGTCTCGGCAGCCCCCATCGCTGGCGCGTTCCCGCGGTGTGGCCTGCCTGCCTGTCTGACGCGCTGGCTGGCTCTGTGTTTCACAGCTGTCACTGAAGGAGAGCGTCATGGTGCAGCGCAGCCTGGAGAGCCAGCTCCTCACCACCAAGCACACGGAGTCTGACCGGGATTACCGGCTCAAGGAGCTGGAGTGCAGCAAGAAGGCACTGGAGCAGGAGAACGAGATTCTCCGGCAGAAGGTACGGAGAGACCCCTGGGGCAAAGCTTACTGCCCATCGATCAGTGCAGGACAAGTGTACTGATCGATAAGTGTGTAAGTCTGCAGGTAGATACAGCACACAGACAGGTAGGTAGGCAGGGCTTTAGGGAGTGTATGGGGGGGAAAAAGGCAGCTCGTGCAACATCTGTTGTGTTTCTCTCCTCTCCTCCTCCCTCTCTCCAGCTGTCCGGCCAGTGCACCAGCCCCAGCTTCCAGGCCAAGTCTGAAGAGATCTCCAGATACCACATGGAGATGATCAGCAGCCTGCGTGAGGAGAAGGACAAGGAGCTGGAGGCCCTGAGGGTAAGAGCCAGGGCAGGGGGGCCAGTTGGCGGATCTGCGGCACTAGGAGAAAGATAGAGAGAGGCAGTGTGGGCTGGAGGACTGAGCTGAGGCACCAGGAGAGCGAGGGAGGCAGTGTGGGCTGGTGGACAGAGCTGAGGCACCAGGAGAGGGAGGGGGGCAGTGTGGGCTGGAGGACAGAGCTGAGGCACCAGGAGAGGGAGGGAGGCAGTGTGGGCTGGTGGACAGAGCTGAGGCGCCAGGAGAGGGAGGGGGGCGGTGTGGGCTGGAGGACAGAGCTGAGGCGACAGGAGAGGGAGGGAGGCAGTGTGGGCTGGTGGACAGAGCTGAGGCACCAGGAGAGGGAGGGAGGCAGTGTGGGCTGGAGGACAGAGCTGAGGCACCAGGAGAGGGAGGGAGGCAGTGTGGGCTGGTCAGAGCTGAGGCACCAGGAGAGGGAGGGAGGCAGTGTGGGCTGGTGGACAGAGCTGAGGCACCAGGAGAGGGAGGGAGGCAGTGTGGGCTGGAGGACAGAGCTGAGGCACCAGGAGAGGGAGGGAGGCAGTGTGGGCTGGTCAGAGCTGAGGCACCAGGAGAGGGAGGGAGGCAGTGTGGGCTGGTGGACAGAGCTGAGGCACCAGGAGAGGGAGGGGGGCAGTGTGGGCTGGTGGACAGAGCTGAGGCACCAGGAGAGGGAGGGGGGCAGTGTGGGCTGGAGGACAGAGCTGAGGCACCAGGAGAGAGAGGGAGACGGCGTGGGCTGGTGAACAGAGTTTAGGGAAGCTGAGAGCTGTGACAATCAAAGCTGGTGTGCACGTGTGTTTCAGACTCAGCTCAACAGGATACAGACTGAGTTCTCCTCCAAAAGCAGCAGCGACCACAGCCTGCAGCTGCGGATCACGGAGCTCATGTCCTCCCTGGAGCAGAAGGAGAGCCTCATCAAGAAGCAGGAGGAGGTGAGGAATTTGCAGCAAGACCCACCCAATCTGAGTCTCCCACCCAGGCGTGTCCAGTCCCTGCTGGACACTCCCAGCAGCTGTTATAGTCAACTGATAGTTGAGTCCTTCAGAGATCCTTAATCCTCCAAGTGAGGAGGAAAATCTCAGAAAACATTTGTGCTTGATTCATTGATGAATAATGTTATTGAAGCTGTCCAGCTTAGAGCACTGCACAATGAAGTAATATCACAATCTAATGCACTGTAACGTATGGTGGTTTTCATTGTCAAAGGCAATGCAATTATAGCTGCACAAAGCATGCAGCAGCTCCAATATGGATATGCATGGGCACTGTAGACCACTGTTCACAAGGAGCAAGGAGGTCTTCCTGAGTGCAGCAGGTTAGATAAAAACCTTTCATCTGCTGTGCCTGCGTCTCCTGGAATCTCCATCCAATTCATTTTCAATAGTGTTCAGTTACAAAGTTTCTTTTTTCTTCCCCCAGTGATGATTAGAGAGAGAAAGTGGTCTTAATTTATATTGTGCAAACCTGGGATGACCAGCATAGTCTTCTACTCATGAGAGGGCTTTTGAGAGATTTTAATCATACAGATCTATTATGGGTCTCGCAGTCTGGATGAGCAGGTGTATGTACAGTAGAGCAGACTGGATAAGTAAACTCATCAATTGCCAATTATGTTCAGTTACAAAAGAGACATCGTGCCACCTGCACTTAAGCGAAATTTACTGCCTGTGTGTTCTGACAGCCGAAAATCGGATCGAATCTTGTTTTCGAATTCCTTCTTGAGCTGAGCAGCTCAGTGCTGGTGGGTGTGATTGTTACATTTTTTTCTTGACGCAGGGCAGAAATCTTCACGCTCTCCACCTCCTGCTGAAAATTAGTCGCAGGAATTCGCTGCTGTGCCTGAAGGCCAGACGCTAACCTGTGCCTCGCTTGTTTTTCAGGAGCTAAGGAGGCTGCAGAACGAGAGAAACGAAGCCCTGAGCCAGTCCAAGAACAGCGTCACCAAGACCATCATCACCAAAAAGTAACCTGCTGCGCGTCTCCTCTGTTCTGTCCATTCACCACTGTCCTGCCATTGTCCTCGCCCCTGCGATGGACTTTACACACCACACATGTAGTCAGTTTGAAACTACTCACGTCATTGTAACGGGATCTGAAATGGCCCATTGTTTTATGCGATTTCAATTCTGTAGTTGTTCTAAGACTCGGCTCTTGGGAGGCTCCTCCTGGGCGTGTTGCTCTGACACGCCCACCTGCAAAGTCATATAGCATTTGACGCGCTGCGGTCTCCACCGTGCCCGACAGGAGAGCTAGTGTGGGCTGGAGGAAGTGACATCACAATGAGATGCCTCTCTGAGAATCACAGGGGTTGCTGTTGTGTTGGGAGTGGCATTCTGGCATACTAACCCTGACCCTTCACACGCTTGGAGGGTGAATTCTGCTTGGGGCATTTCAATACATGGACACAGTCAGGTATTGATATGACCCTGGCTTGACCTGGTGACCTCAGGGCCACCAGCGCTCTGAGAGAACACCTTTCCTGGGTAAACCGCCATGTGGGAGTGTTTAAAAACAAATGTCAAATTCCCAGGCTGTTTAAACAACAATGGTTTCCATGCTTTCCATCCCTCTGCAGGTACAGGAACCAGTATCCGATCCTGGGGCTGCTCAGCAATGACTATCAGGCCACCTCGCCCGTGAAAGAGGCCAAGACCATTGTGATCGAGAGGACCGGGGAGATGTACAAACAGGTACGCCCACCGTCTCCTGTGCAGCCGAAGGGCACCCTCTGACTTCACTGTGCTTTACCACACCGGACCAGTACTGTGATTGACCAGTGACGTGCACAGCTGAGTGCACACTGCACATCCCTCTACAGTGGTGTATTCCACTATGCCAAAGGGCCAGGCCCCTGGGCTTTGCAACATTCTGCATCACTGATGCTCCTGCAGGCCCAAGGGATTAATGCCCCTGTAACAGCCTTGTGTCATTTGAGACCTGGTAATGTGGTAAAAATGTTCTAAAGCCTGTTTTCCTCACTCGTGTAATCGTATGGTCAGGTGTAGTAAAGCAGAGTAAAGCCATGATAAAGTTCACTGCGCTAATGTTGTAAATCTGCAGTAAAGGTGCAAAACATCAGTGTTAAAATTGCCAAAATAAACCTTTATAAAGGAGTCATTCCCCTACAGACTGGATCAGCCAGACCAAGGACCTCCAGTTGCTCACCTCCCTCCATTTGCACTGATTAAATCCATCAATAATTCAGTTGCTTTACTAAGAGTTCAGGTGGCTGAAACTCCAGAACTCTGGATGGCTGGAGTATTGCAAGGGGGGAGTATTGCTTCAGAGCCTTTTCATTCTAGTGGAACTTGATCATGAAGTTAAAATGTCCAAGGCTGAGCTAAAGGGAGTGGGCTTCCTTTGCTCTATTATTGCCATAGAGAAAGAAAGATACAAAGAATCTTGTGCAGATCTTTAATGGATAAGCTGGTTTGTGCATGTGGTCCTTTAAGGAGCAAGTACTTGAGCTGTCACAAGTGTTAACCTAAATTAATTTGTTTTTTGGGACCTTCTAAGTATTCTGTACTGTGAACCCTCAGGACTTGACTTCCCATGTGTACAAAAATGTATGCATAACTCCAGTCCTGGACGGACAGTTCCTGGATTTCATTCCGCCCGGGGCTCTTAATTACCTAATTGATTTTTTTTAATGGAAAACTTGCCGGACAGTGGCCGCTGAGGACCAGAGTCCTTGAGCTTCTAAATTTATTTGATAATAAATCCTTAATTATTAAGAACGCAATGGATTCAATTAGGAGTAAGTGATAAAGAGCTTTGCAAAATCAGAATGTAGACGAGAATGAAGCTTGCCAGCATTCAGAGTGTTAAATGAACAAGCTCTCGTCTTTGGCAGTCGGGTCCCTGGGGCTAAAAGTTGACACCTGAACTCTAAGGTATAAAGGGCTTAACATGCATTGGAGTTGCTGTGCGTTGTTCAGAGTGCTGTTGAATTAGCTGCAGGTGCAGAAGGAGGGTGGGGAGCACCTGGAGTTCCCTCACAGTCACGCACACATGTGCAGAAATGAGGTGGCCGACTGCCAATCTGGTTAAGTCCCTGACGCTCATTTACCTGTGTTCCTGAAACGCCTTTCACACTCCTCCCCCTGTGGGCTCGACAAGCTGACAGATGTCTTTGTTCCTGGTGGTCCTGGTCTTGAGTACTAATTCCAGCCTCAGCTGGGGATACTCTCTCTCCGTTAGCATGACAGCCTTGAGCTGACACATACTGTCCTGTCCAGTCCAGCCCGGAGCACAGCTGCTCAGCCTGCAGCCCCTCTCACTACTCTCCACTCCAGCATCTCGCAGCCCCCCAGCTCCTCAGTTCATTAGCCGTTAATTAGTAGGATGAATAAAACAATTAAGCTGCTGGGGGCACTAACGAGGTGCAATTGCTGTGAGCTGATTTAGAGGAACAGTCACCGCAGGGCACACACTGACAGGATATGCAACAACTGCAGCAAGTGGCAAAAGCTGAAAAAATTGAACTGTGTTTGTGTGTTGCACAGTTTACCATTTTCATCTAATCGATCAGGTGTGAGTTGACTTCATGATTTTTTTCCATCTCGTTAAATATTTGATGCATACTATATTTTGCAGGATGTACAGTATTTGTTTCCCTTATGTTTCTCATGGTCTGTGGGTTAATGCTGTGCCCAGTTCTGCAAGTGCAGACGGACAGAAAGCCCTCCTGAGTTGCGCACCCCTGATGTGCTTATTTAAACTAGCAGGGACACCTACAGTTTGCAATTAAAATGACTCTCCTGTCTGTGCCTTAAGGGCAGCATTAACTTGCTGGCACTGGCGCTTGCGTGTGGGGCGTTAGGTAAGGATCAGTGGGTGGAGTTGGTTTCAGTACAGACTTCTGGCCGACCGCTTGTCCTGTATCACATGGTGTCGCAGGTGACCCCTGCTGGCCAGATGGGGTAAAGCCACTGCCTGCACTATAAGAAACAACAGGAGGGGCACCCGGCCCGTTTAGTCAGTAGATCATGGATCCAAGGACCTCATCCACCCATTTTGTGAATGAAGGAAGAGCACCAGCTTCAGCAACATAGCTGCACAGCTTGCTCCAGACTCCCACCACCCTTTGTGTAAAGACGTGATACCCCACCCACCCCCCGATCTTGGTTCTAAATGCATTCAAACTAAGACGAGGGAACCTCCTCTTGAGCAGCAGTGAATAAAGAGTCTGCCTCTGGCGCAGGAAGGGGTCACGAGTTCGATACCGGGTCTCTCGCAGGGGAGTGAAGCTAACGGAGTGAAGTCTGCTGTAGATAACGGCTCTTCTGTTTTGTCTTGGGCAGGAAATCATTACAACTCCTTAAAGAACTGCTTCTTTCTGACAGGAATGAGTCTGCAGCCACAGGAAGAGCCCCACAAGCTCCACCCTGCATGCTGCCCTTTTTCTCCTCTTTCTGGTCCACACCTCCCTTCTCCTCCCCCTGTTCCCCAGTACTGGGACTCTTATTCTGCATGCGTCTTATTCACAATTGGATTACGGAGGTTGGGTGGGGGGGAGCATGCTTTTTAACACCAAAGGGACTGGGACCTTGTCCCAGGAGGAGAGAAACGGCACCTGTGTCTGATCGTTGCCGAGTTCTGTTGTTAATGTGGAGATTTATTTTTTAAAAATTGTCTTTAAACGTACGGCATGTCCAGCTGTTTGTTTCTTCCGTGTTTTTATTTTGTAAATATTGTGCCTTGTATGAAAGCGGTGCATGGGACAGGGCGTGGGGTGTCTGGGGTGCAGCCTGGCATGTGGGTGAGGTGAGGTGTGAGATGTCCACTGTGGAGGCCAGGTGGCTCTGAGGTCGAGAGCCCTCTCCCTCTGCAGCCGGACCGGGCTGGGTCAGGTGTGTCCGACGGGTTCGCAGAGCTAGCATGTGGGTCCACAGGCGGGAGAGCAGCTGTCCAGATCGTGCCCTGGAACGGGGAGGATCTACGAACACAAGAGGGGAGACCCTGTTCTTGACTTTTTTCAAATGCTTTGGTTAAAAAAGGGGCTGGCAGCATAGCATAGTGAGCTCATAAACTTTGAGCTTGTAACTGGTAGGTTGTGGGTTCGAATCCTCACTGTCCAATCCCCGTGGCTCCAGTCTACCCAGCTATATAGAGGGGACCAGCATTGCTGGGACATCATCCCTGTGCTGGACTGGTGTTCTGTCTAGGAGGGGAGTCACACGCTCTCAGTCTGCTTAACACGATCAGAAACAGGATGAAGTCCTGATGAGATGCTGTGGCTTTTTACCGTTTTGTGATAAAAATATTAAACCAATTTTGCAGTGCATTTTTAGGGACATTAGCATGGAATTACCAGCCCTGTAGGACGGTAAAGCCAACAAAAACAAACTGGTGGATCCACTCCTGGGCTGGCTCTCGGGACGCTTGTCCGCACTGAGGACAAGGGCCTGTTCGGCCCCCAGGCTTCTGTATTCGCTTCCACACAAGGGGAGACTGTGAGCCGGTCTCCCTTCCTGCAGTTCATTGCACAAATCGGAGCCTTCCTCAATACCTGAGCTTTCGGCCTTCCAGTGAGCCAGCAATATTAGCTCAATTAATGGATAAGTGGCGAAAATCGATTTCAGCCCTTCACCCCTGGTGATTGACTGACCTCAGTTAACAAGGAAATGTCTCCCATCTCTGGACACACCTTTCCGACCAAAGAACTCCTTTTATGTAACAACAGAGGTCCCTAGCCCTGGTCCCGGGAGCCCCAGTCCAGCAGGTCACCATGAAATCACAAATTTCTAAGAGCTTGGAACCATTTAACCAAGATCCACTAAGCCGCCGATTTGTTAAATTAAGAAATCTAGAGATCAATTAGTACCCTTCAGCCCTGAAGGATCAGAGCTCTCATAATTGCAAAAAATTACTTGCTTAATTAACAAGTACTATACAAGTGTTCCCAGACTTTAAAAAAAACAAGTGACTTATAAGACCAGCTGGATAGGGGCTCTCCTACACAGAGTTATGTTGCAGAGTTTGTAATGCAGTGAATTAGTGCAATACAAACAAATCTCAGTTTTAGTACTCAATTGTTATACCAGGACACTGGAGGAAGTATTTTTACTCCGTCTCATCAACGCGCTTACAAAAGCTGCAGCTACACCTGACAACAGTTAGTGCACATGAAGCCATTCTTAAGTCACGGGCCCAAGTGATAAAAATGCACGCAGGAAGAGAATCCGTGTCAGTGCACCACTCAGACACGGGACAGGCTCATTGCCCAGAGACCCTGCCCACCTCCAGTGTTACCTGAATGTGCGTATTGTGGTGTTAAACCTGAACAGCTCCTAACATTGATACAGTTGTATCATTGATACTGTTTGTGTTCGAAGCAGCCACACTGCATATCTGGGGTACGGTATAAGTGTAGGGTGACCACATTCCCCTGAGCTGGAAACAGGACACTTTCCCAGCTTGGGGGTGGGGTAGGTTGGTGGTGGTCCTCATTACAAGCTTTTTATACTTTCTGGGTGGCATGGGGCATGGGGTGGGGGTAAGATTTTCTCTCCTGTCTTTTCCAAGAAACAGGACAACCAGCTAATTTTTTTTTTTTAAAGAAGGTTGAGGCTGCCAGGGACAGGCCTGGAATCAGGGACTGGCCCGGTAAAAAAGGGGGAACATGTGGTCACCCTATACAAGTGGGTTTTGGGGAATTTGAATTTGTTACCTTCTTAATAAAATGTCAACGTTCTTCATTTAAACCCTGGCTGCCTGTCTTCACTTCAGCGAAGTCTTGGGTCCTTCCGGTCCAGTCTCTTCTCTCCAGCAACCATCAGGCCCCCTTATAACACTTTTGTTTTTAATTTTCAATCCCTTATTTTCCCAGTTTATTTCTATTCCTAAAATCTCTTATTGCTGTGATATAAATGTTCAGTTTGTGGTCTCATTACAGTTTCTATTCTTTTCTTCTCACTGCCTACAGAAGGAAGGCTGCTGTTTAGGATAAGAGGGGTCATTTCAGATAGAGAAGTGCTGATTTTACTCTCTGTTTCATCAGAGTCTTTAAACTAGGGCCTCCTATTGCACACTGCTGTTCTGATTTGTAGGAAATGTATGATTGGAGACTGGCAGTCAACAAATATAAAAGCTGTAATAATAACAAGATCAAAAGCTGTTAGTATTGATCTAATGCACTCATTTAAAAAACTGGATTCCTATGCTATATCTGAGAGAGCACAGCCCATGCTTATGTGGTAGAGCAATTATGTGATACATACTGGATTTTAAAACTTTAGTAATCCTTAGAAATTATTTTTGAATGTTCTCATCACTTATACTGTGTATTTTATGTACTCTGTTAAGTTTATAAAGACTAAAAGTTAAAGTATCTTAATTCTTCAAAAAATGTAGTTCTTACCACTTACTGCCATGAATTAAAGTTTTGATAAAGCAATAACAATTTGCAAATAATTATTGCTATTGACAGCAAATACTTCACTTAACACAGGCTGCTGGTGAGAGATTGAGGCTGAACAGTTCTGTGTTTGCGAAAAGATCAAACAATTTCACACCTATTGTGCAGGAACAGGTGTAACGGCAAAGGACACAAGCAGAACGTCCTGCTATGCCAGAATTGGACAGCAGAGGGCGTTACATTTTCATTAATCTGAATGGGCACAAACTAAAGAATCTGTAATAGCGGTAGTAAATTCAACAACTTCATCAACCCCTCCTACTCTCAATACTCGCCTGCAAATTGCAAACCCTCTATGAGGCAGATGTCCTGCGAAGCTCTCTGTCGCATGCAAATGTGAATTTACCTAAAAAGAAATGAGTGAAAATGTTCAGATTTCCCTACAACATGTCTGTGACCCTTGCAGGTCACTCTTTTGCAGCACCTACATCAGAGCATCTGCATCAGGCCCTGCGGGATGCCTCAGGCCAGACTGCTGTGTGGCACTGGGTTTGGGGCCGGTCCTCTATGTGCTGTGCTCACTATCTGTGATGAAGGCCATTATCAAGGGTAATGTGGAAGGGGGGGGTGAGGCTGTGTATTAGACACAGCAGCAGAGAGAGATTGATAGACCAGACAGCCCCCCCAGTCTGTGACACAGCAACCCCTACCTCTTCCCTGTGCCCCCCCCCTCCCCCCCTCCCTGACCCCCACCAGCCCTCTTGTTTGTATAGCACCCTGTGAGGACCCTGCCGGAGAGCTGGTGAGGTCAATGAGCCTGGGCTGGCCTCCTCCGAGCTGCTAGCATCAGCCCCTGCTGCCTGCCACACAGCGCTGATAATGGGAAGGGATTGATTATGGCTGATAATTCAGAGCTTTGATGTGGATAATGCAGTCTCTTCGCTTCCTGTGCTGCCTCTGCACTGAAACTCCCCCCGGGAGAGGAGAGGATATCGGGTTTACAGGAGGTGTGTGCAGGAGATGCACTGTAAGCAGGGCGTGTGTGTGTGTGTGCATTGGGATTGTGCGAGTGCTGCTGTGGTGAGGAGAGTGATCTGTTGCATTCTGGGTGAAATGTGTGTAATAGGTTCCACAGAGAGAGAGAGAGATCTGCACCCTGTGAGGTTGTGAAACGGGTCTATCGGTGTCGGAGACATGCTTCTTTGTCTGTATCGGGTCATGCTAAGGTCATAAGTCCGCACCGTCCGCAACCTTTAGATGAGCTCGGCTGGTTGGTGGTCTGCAGATGACATAACCCTGAGCTTCCAACAGGGCAGCAGACGCGTCTGTGTTAATTCTCCAGGATCACTGCTGGGAATGTGCTCCCTTACAAGCTGGGGAAAAACACACCGTATGTCTAAGGAAGGTTAAAAGAAGAGAATTGTCCCACTGGCCTCGGCTTGTTGCCAGGGGACCCCAAACCCCATCAAGACGTCTTGAACCCCCGCAGGTGACTCGACACCCATAGAGCGATTGGGCAGTTTTGTTCCACACACCGACCACTCTTTGTGTAAAGAGGCGCCTCCTGCTCTCGGTACCGAATCTCCCTACAGGAAACAGAAATTAATAGTGTCCAATAATAATAACTTAATAATGCACCATCATCTTTGACCAGCTGTTACAGATCTGCTGGCTGCATCACAGACCACAACGTCAGTAGAATAATGTTAGCGGTGAGTCAGGCTGGCTTCGTACTGTTTGAAAGGCTCCTAATGATCTGACAGAATCGCACTAAAACTTTTTTTTTAAATTTTATTTTGAGCTCTTGTGTAAAAATCTCAGGACCGCGCTGCCCAGCAGTGGGGAATTCATTTCTGCTCCATTAAGATGATGTGATAAACAGCCCCCAGCTGGCTGTGACGTGTTGGGAGCAGGAGGCCGTCAGAACTTCCTGTGGGTCATCGGTGGCTGAGATCTTTCTCTTTTCCCTTATCGAGTTATTTTAGGATCCTAATGCCTCAGTGCTGGAGTGCATTGACAGCACAGGGAGCTCTGGCCTGTCTGCCTGGCCTGTCTTTATATAGCGCCCATTAAACAGCATTTTAGAGACCATCTCTCACCCAGGCACCAGAGTCTGGCTGCTGAGGAGAGGAATTAAAGAGAGCTTGTGTCCAGTTAGAAGCAGATCCAAGGGCGTCGTCAGATCCTTCTGGTCCAAAATGTCAAAAAATGCCCTACTGCATCTAAATGCCCAGGATAAGTTTCCAGCCGACATGCTTTCGATTATCTTTTGAAAATGGTGGTTGAACAGGTATTTTATCATTAGGTTTCTATGAATTGAGGTTTAGTTGAATATTGATAAGGCATCCACAGATATGAAGTAGTAATGACTTTAGTTTTAGAGTTAGAGTCTGTGTTAGTTAAGAACAGCTACAATCTAGAGAAAGCTGTTAGGCCCATCCAGCCTGATTAGCAGTTAGTAGCTGATTGATCCCAGGGTCTCATTCCATGCTTCTTGGAAGAAAGCAGGGCTTCAATAACATGTCTGGGTAGCTCTACAGATGCCTTAGTGACATTCTACAAAACCTCAGTTTATAGTAAATTGATCAGTAATAGAACATCTGTTGTACAACTTGATCTAAAACACTATAGTTGCAGCTCAAATTGTTGAGGACAGTTCAAATGCAAAAATGTTGCGTGTTCAGCTTAAGTCTTGACCACTGCATAATGACTCCCTTTCCTTAAGTGGAAAGTGTGCGCAGTCGCTGCCGAGCTAGCGATCAGCCTGCGTTTCCCATCGGTCGTCCTACCAGGAGGCCAGGTTCAGAATCGGCGGATCTTGCTCGAACCCCAGCCGTCCCCCCTAACCCCCTCCTTGCGCCTTCCTGAGAGGACAGCACACAGCCGGGCCCGAGCACGCCTTCTTGTTCGTGATCCTGAGCTTCTTTTAAACCTCTTCACGCGTTTTAAAAAGCAGCGCGTGGCTTTTCTCAGCGTGTGCAGGTGAGAGGAAGCAAGAGTGAGAAGACCAGCTGTTTCCGGATTGTTCCCCGGCGGGCTGACGCGGGCCCTCGCTGCCAGTGACAAACAAGCACAGGTAATTCGTGGACGACGAAGCGTGGGGCTCCGCGTTCTCCCTTTTCTGTCTCGCCTGTCTGAGATTAGCCGCCAGCTGGGATTTCCTTCCTGCTCTGTCTGTTGTAGCCTCTCGTGTCCATCCAGCCTGTTTATACTCACAGTCACTCTGGGTTAGCGGGCAGCTCAGTGAAGCCTCTGCATCCCAGGCCCAGGAACTCAGACTGAGATATAACTAGATCTTTACTTTTTATTCAAATCCAGAAAAAAACGTGTCGTCCGCGTCTCTCTGGTGCACGCGGACCAGTTCTGGATTGCCCGTTTTTTTTGCTCTCTCCTGCGTCACGCGACAGCGCTGCTCGAGAGACGCTGGAGCGAGAGTGGCGCCAACGTGCTTCGCCTGCTCGCTCGGGATGCTGGGAGACGAGCGCAGCCCCCGAGTCGAACCCGTGTTTCTGCCCTCTGGCGGTCCACTGGGTGGCCGTCTGCCTGCCTGTGGATCGCCTCCCGAGAAGCAGGCTGTCCAGCCTCGAGCTGCGGCCCCCCGAGTCGAACCCGTGTTTCGGCCTCCTCCTCCCCAGCCCTCCCAGGCTGCTGTGCTCGAAGAGGTTCGCCCGGGCCGCGGCTCTGGGTCAGATTTCATCACGTCTGCCTGCGCTTTAATTTTTAATATTCATAATCGGATTTAATGTCAGCAAGGCGTCCGCAGTCCCCTGATCGCTCGGCCCCCTGCTCGTACGCTCTGACCACAGGCCAGGTCCTCTAAACCAGCGCGTCCTGCGCACTCTCCGGGCTGCTCTTTTAAATGTCAACTGCCGAGACCTGTGTCGAGCTGGGCCAGTTAGGCCGGAAAGCAGAGAAGATGTGTGAACGTCCTGTGTAATTCAGCTCCACAGTAGCTGTGTTTCACCTGCTCGGCACCGTGTCCTTGAGTCTGTTTTGTATGACTTTCTCTTCCGGGTGAGAGCGAGGGAGAACAGACTGTGTGGTAAGTTGGTGCAGCTGATGCCGTTGCTGTCTGGCTGTATGAATATATGCCCCTTTCCTGGAAGAGTAAAAAACTCGGGCTCTATTATGTGTGTATCTATTCTCCTTCATTAACACCCACGCTCGCGTATTTCAGGCGGCAGCTGTGGGATGGAAATGTTTTGAAGGTGAAACAGAACTGCCGTGCAACTAAATTAACCAGGACATGCACCCAGCTTCACTGACTTCCTACTGTGCTATTACACGTCCAATTAAGTGACTGCACAGGGGGTGGATTGAGAGCAATATTAAGTGCCCCTGCCCTCCTTGCTCAGAGTGAGGGTGTCTGTCATGGAGGTGACAGACTAGCCCCAGCAGTGGAAATGGTTCCTGTCGTCTGTCAAACGCTACAGCATGACATGATATGGAAGATCATCCACTGGGTTCTTGGTGTGTTACTCGAGTGGGATGCATAAGCACACAGCCTGGCGATCTGCAGCTCCTGGCTCATGACACCTTGTCAAACGTAAAGGTGTGACAGTGCAGGGTAGCGGTACGGCACTGACCAATCAGATCACACCGTTTTTAAATCCCTTCCTGCTCAGAGCCGCGCACGCACGCACGCACGCACGCACGCACACACACACAGAGCTCTGTCCCAGTTCCAGCCTCCTGGGTGGCTGTCCATGACAGAGGCCCCTTCATCAGTGACCTGGGAATTTCGACTCCCTTTCGTTTCTCTTCTTGACCCCTAGCCCTCCACCAGGGACCGGACTCTCGTTAGTGACTTGGGAGGTCCGTGGCCTCTTGCTCTGTTCAATTAAGACTCCTGTTTGGGGGGGGGGGCTTTCTTTCATAACATGCCCGGAGGTTAAGGGCCATTTAAAATAACAGCAGGCGAAGAGAATTTGAGCCCAGGCTGACAGGGCGCTTTCAGAACACATAGGTCCCAGTGCAAGATTAGGAGAAGCACATTCATACTTTCACCCGCTCGGTTTGCATCGTCAGACTTTTAGAAGCTTTGATTGTTCCCCTTTCTGTGTTGAGCCGTTATTAATCTTGATAAGAAAGAAGAACTCCAGCCTCCCGTGCCCTGGCTTGCATCACGCGGCAGCATGTCGGCTCTTCCTCTGCGCTGTGTCTCTGTCACTTCACGGACTCTGTGTCTCTGTTGCTGCGTCTCCCCCCTCTTGGAAGTGCTTCTTCTTCCAGGAGTCTCCCTGTGCCTCTCCCACAGCCTCTCTGCCCTCACTGACCCTCACACTACTTACTGCCTCCCTTACCGACCCGCTCACTGCCTCCTAATAAATACTGGGGTTGCTAATGGCCTCTCTCAGTGAGTCTGAGGCAGATCCCTGTCTCCCTCAGTAATACTGGGGTTGCTAATGGCCTCTCTCAGTGAGTCTGAGGCAGATCTCTGTCTCCCTCAGTAATACTGGGGTTGCTAATGGCCTCTCTCAGTGAGTCTGAGGCAGATCCCTGTCTCCTTCAGTAATACTGGGGTTGCCAATGGCCTCTCTCAGTGAGTCTGAGGGAGATCCCTGTCTCCCCCAGTAATACTGGGATTGCTAATGGCCTCTCTCAGTGAGTCTGAGGCAGATCTCTGTCTCCCTCAGTAATACTGGGATTGCTAATGGCCTCTCTTAGTGAGTCTGAGGCAGATCTCTGTCTCCCTCAGTAATACTGGGGTTGCTAATGGCCTCTCTCAGTGAGTCTGAGGGAGATCCCTGTCTCCCTCAGTAATACTGGGGTTGCCAATGGCCTCTCTCAGTGAGTCTGAGGCAGATCCCTGTCTCCCTCAGTAATACTGGGATTGCTTATGGCCTCTCTCAGTGAGTCTGAGGCAGATCTCTGTCTCCCTCAGTAATACTGGGGTTGGTAATGGCCTCTCAGTGAGTCTGAGGCAGATCCCTGTCTCCCTCAGTAATACTGAGATTGCTAATGGCCTCTCTCAGTGAGTCTGAGGCAGATCTCTGTCTCCCTCAGTAATACTGGGGTTGCTAACTGCCTCTCTGTTTTCAGCCTCCTTCACTGACTCACTGTGTCTTTTCCCTTTAGCCCATTTCCTTCATGTCCTTAGAAGGGATGTGGTTCCCCTGTCCCTCAAGGCCGTGAGGGTGCAGGCAACACAGAGCAGCGGTCAGGGCTCCAGGCCTCCAGCTGGAAGGCGGTGGTTTGGAGCCCCTGCCGTAGATACCTGTGTTAAAGAGGTACAGTACCTCAGCCGCGCCGATCTCCCCACCTGTCTACAAGGGGTAACCCGGAGGTGGACAAGTACACCAGCCCAGTTTAGCCACGCAGAGCCCAGCGCAGGCCCCGGCCGGCCCGGCGAGTGTCCTTAAGTGCGGGCATCATGGCACTGAGGCAGGACCCGGTGCCAGGGCCAGGCCCCCCCCGGCTGGCACCCATCCCCTTGGCAGGGCTGATTATTTCTGTGCAGAGAGCTTCCTTCCGACCGGAGGCCCGTGCAGGAGAAGGTTAGATGCAATAAAGCCGCGCTATTAAATTATGCAGGAGCTGAGGGTGGGCTGAGCATGACTTGGCTCTGAGTAATGCAGGAGGGAGAGTGGAGCTGCAGCCGCGGCCCAAATTAGATCAGCCAGCCTGGCACGGGCCCCGCTGGGGCCGCTGCGGCAGGGGTCCGCTGGCACCCCCGGCGGGGCGCCGAGGCCGAACTCGCTCCTGCCTCGCTCATGCCCCCCGCCCCCCGGAGGTGTCCGCACCGTGACAGTGATGGCTGCGCCGGGGCTGCTCCCAGAGCTACAGGGTAACGCCAGTCCAGTGCAGCGGGTGAAACGCTTGGCATCAGAGGAGGCTCCCCCCGGACTCTCCCGGCCCCCTGTAGACTTGTATCCTCACTGGAGTTCGGTGCTCCGGGTCTCTGTCCACGCCCCCCCTCCCCCCCCGCCAGCCCTCTCTCTCAGTGTGGGGTCCCCCGACTCTCCCCATCTCGCCTCCCCCCCCCCCCCGTCCCAGAACGTGGACGGTGACCCCGCCGCACGCTCCCTGGCTCTCGTTCTGTCTTTGGCCGTGGAGAGAGGCCCTCCTCTCCCTCTCTCACTCCGTCTGTCTCTCGTCCACCTCCTCTCCATCCATCTTCCTCCCTCTGCTTGGCTCTGTCTCTCCCAGCACCAAAGGCTTACAGGGCCACTGATGCACTCTTCTCCATTAATAAAAATTTTATACACGGTCAGGAAATGCACTTCCAGCTAATCGGCTGCAGGCTATCAGACTGACAGGAAATGACTGTTTGGCCGGCAGCCAGCCCTGTTATTTCGAGGGCGGTGGGAGCCAATCAGCTCCAGGCACTTAATGGAACATGGATACTTTGCTGAGATACCAAATGAAAGGGGACATTGTTGCACAGGTACAGGGCTTTGAGAGGGGCTGATGTTTTGTGGGTGGGGGCATTAATACTCATAACAGACAGTTGACCGGGTTCATGTAGCACACTGTGGCAAAGCAGGGCCCCAGAGTGTTCAGCAGGTCAGTGTCAAGAGTGCGGGCTGGTCTACAGTGTGTCCAGTAGCTCTGTGGGTAGAGTGCTGGGCAGCAGTGTGTTCAGTACTTCAGTGAGTAGTGTGCAGGGCTGCAGTGTGTTCAGTAGCTCAGAGGGTGGAGTGCCGTGCCGCAGTGTGTTCAGTACCTCAGTGAGTAGTGTGCAGGGCTGCAGTGTGTTCAGTAGCTCAGTGTAGAGAATATTATGTTGCAATGTGTTCAGTAGCTGAGTGGTTAACGTGCAGGGCTGCAGTGTGTTCAGTAGCTCAATGTCAGAGATCCGGGCTGCAGTGTGTTCAGTAGGTTGGTTTTAGAATTGAAAGCTGTAGCCCAGAAGGTGATGGACAAGTTGTTCTGGAGGCATTTATTCTTATTCGCACACCATTCTCTGGTCTAACTTGAAACCCATGAGCGTGCACATGCAGGCACGCATTCCAGTGAGCACACACACACGCACTCGCTCACATCGGCCGCACATGCACACAGGCTGCCAGCGCCGGCAGATATGAATGACTTTGTCAGCAGCAGAGGCTGCATGTGCCCGTCATTAACCAGGCCATTTAACATTGATCCTGACATGGGCTGTAGACCCAGCCTGTCAGCCAGGGGCAGTCTGCCATTGTGCTCTGGATCAAAGCTTTAAAGTCAATCTATATTGCTCAACGCACGGCTCTCCTGCTGGGGACAGCAAATTTCTCAATTGTGTGCAAGATGGGCGATTTGTTCAAACCCAGATTCCGTTCTTCACGGTTTTCCATCGCCGAACCCAGAGCATTTCCTGGGGTGGGGTGTGTGGGGGGAAGGGTAGCTCTGTCCCACTTCATGATCTATAGCCGCAAAGACACAGAGGAGATGTGAGCCCTGCACATACACAGGGTGAGGAACGTCAGCGCACATGATAGGTGTAGGTCTGCCTGGTTGACGCACTGATTCTTCTCTGTGGGGCTCTGTCATACTGCGTTAAAGAAATTGGGGTGCCAAGAGCAGGGATGCCACTCAGATTCCCACTACACAAAAATTAGTGGTCTAACCAGCTGCTGGCTTTTGCTTTTCCTTATAAACCAATGCCAAGTGCCTCGTGCCTGCTGCCCTACTTTGGAGTGGCTGGGTAGTTAGCACTGCTGGGCTCGACACTGTCCTTCGCTGCCTGTCTGTGTGGAGTTTGCATGTCCCCCCAGGCTCATGTGGGTTTAGACTGGGTGCTCTGGTTTCCTCCCGGCTGCCAGAAAGACCCAGGTCAGGGCTGAATTACTCTCCCACCTGGATTTCCATGGGAAATTACCATTACCAGCCCATTACCACCGCCGTTCAGGAAATGGGACAACAATTCTGGTGACTCCATCTTGCTATGACATTACAATATCTGTGTATTTGTTTTGTCCTTTGTTAGGGACATCTAGGACTAGATCTTGCAGTTTTTGAATTTTCACCCCTCACACAAGCTGGACCAGAAGTGACTGGGAAAGAACTGGTGAGAGAGTTGCAGGAGAAAGACAGAGAGAAGGATCTCGGAGACTGTAAAAGAGGGGAAGGAAGCCATCAGTAACCCAAAACAGATCTCCTCCTTTTACCTGTGTGCCATTAAGTATTGATACACACAGACACCTGTCGCTGTGCTGAAGCTCCTTCAAGAACGGACTGAGCTTTAAATTATTCATTCAGAGTGAATTAAAGGCAGGGCTTTCTCAGAGCCCCAATCAACTAATGGCGGGTGGTGTGAATTCCAAGAACAGTCTCTGATTCAGCACATCATGAGTCCCCAGAAGAGAAAGTATCTGGTTTCAGTGGCCCCGAAGCTCTGTGGGTGTGTGCCGTCTCGCTGGGTTGCAGTGCTAAGTGTCAGTGTGTTCACAGGGTCTCTGAAGCAAGGCTCACTCGCCTGGGCTGTACGTTTTAAAAAGGCCGAACGAATCTGGGTTAAAATTGTGAGACAAAGGCGGTCGACCATCAGAAAGATGCTCTCAAAGCTCAAAACAGGGCACACTTCTATACACCAAGAGTTGTGGGTGTCGAAAACAGGAACCGCTTCTTTATGCAAAGAGTTGTAGGTGTCAAGAAGAAATCATTTAATCTGCTCAAGGCAGCAATCCTTCATGTAACAGCTGGGTGAGATTCTGGAACCAGATGAGCAAGACGAGCTGAATTGTATCCTGTCATATCTAATCTTTCGTGTGATTCTAAGAGATTTGTAAAAGTGATGCTGTAGTATGACTTTGGGTCCTTTTCTTATTTAAAGCAAAGACCCCAGAAAGACCTCTGTAGAGGGGACTTTGAGGTCAAAGGTGCAGGACTCCCCCAGCTTCCTCCTCTGAACCCTGTGTTACTTTTTCTTTCATTCATCTTTTTCACTTGTTCACACCCTCGATTCTGACCACACGCTTTCCCTCCTGCCTCCCGTATTGACTCACCCCTCTACTTCTCTCTCTCTCTCTCTCCATGTTTATGTCCTTCTCCCCTTACTGCTTATTCGGTCTGTGTCATTCATGTTTTCTCTCTGCCTCTTCCTCCCCCCACCTTTAATGCCCTCTCTCTCTTTCCCACAGTGTCCCCCCTCAGTACCCTCTCTCTCAGTGCACTCTCTCCTCCTCAGTGCCCTCTCTCTCTTAATGCCTTCTCTCTCTCTCAGTGCCCTCTCCCTCCCTCAGTGCCCTCTCTGTCTCAGTGCCCTCTCTCTCTCTCTCTTTCCCTCTCTCTCTCTGCAGGCTCTGCTCTGGGGCCGGATGAAGCACAGCCTGTGGAAGTGCAAATGGGCTATTCGGTTTCGGCTTGATGACGCCACTTAGCCATTAACTATCTCCAGCAAATTTATAACCCCAAACCACCCCCCCTCCCTCCGGCCTCTTCCACACCATTCACTTCCCCACATCCCTCCCGATCACTCTCTCTCTCTCTCTCACACACACACTCACACACAGAAACACATCCCACTCGCCCTCTCTCTCTCCCTCCACTGGATTTTAAACAGACCTCGGAGAATGAGGAGATAAACACATACCCAGGAAGCGCTGACCAGGGACAGAGAGAGACCATCCAGCACTCACACTTCCAGCCTTCACTGAGCGAGGAAACAACACAGGAGAGCTCCAGTCCTATAGCAGTGGCCTTTGCCGATCTCTCCAGCTCATTCTCCACTTTCTTGTTATTATTTCTGGGAGACAGAGCAGCAGTGATGCTACTTTCTTAACAGGACTGTTTCCTGCAGGAGAGACTTGTCTTTTCTGGTTGCTGCTTTTGTTTTTTTGTTTTTTTGCTCTCGCCCTCGTTCACGTTAAAAATCAATCTGCGAGTTTTGCGGCGCGGATGGGTGTCCCACGTCCCTTTCCTGTGATCTGACGAACGCCGACCTCCCCGCCCGGACTGATCCCGCTCTCCCCCGCCCCGGTGCCCGGCGCTCCGGGGTTTTGGAAAGCGGAATGGGCTTTTGAATGCTGCCCCAGGGGCGAGAGAGAGGGCTGCTGCCAGGAGGTTGCCGAAGGGGCCGGGTGACTCAAGGTGAAACCAGAGGGACGTTTTATCTCTCTCTCCGCACACCGTCCAGGCTTCCGTGCAGCACATGGAGCTCCTGAGATTCAGAGGTAAGCAGGACCTCAGAAGATCCGAGCCCGCCGCGGGCGGTCGTGCCCTGCCTCTCGACCAGGCGTTCGGCTGGCGACCTGGTAAACGTGCCCAGTTTTCCCACGGTGTTCCTGGCGCTTCCCGGCATGTTATCGGGGTGTCCTTAGGGGAGGGCTTGGCCCGCGGAAGAGGGGGCGCATTAGGTGGCAGGGGGGGGGGGCTGGGGTTCAGGGAAACTGAGAGGCATGGATGGCACATAGACCCTCCCGCCTCAACCCCATCGAAGGGGGGTACCAAAACTGCCCGGCTGGAGCGAGATCTTGGATTTGCGATCTCGGAACAGCGCGAAGACGATGCTTGTCGGGAATCCCGCGTCCAGGCGGTCATGCTGAAGCTCTGACTCCCCTCTCCCCCCCGCCCCCCCACGCAAACAAACAGCAGGAAGCACTGCCGTGCTGCGAGAGTTTAAAAGCAAGGAGTATTAATAATCCCTCTAATTGTCACTGCTAGATCCGTGCTAAACTGAAACTTCATTGTTGGGAACTGTGTGCATTAGGACCTGCCCAGCGCCGGGGGGCTGCCACCCAGGGAAACTCAGCTAACTTCAGAGGCACGCTCTTCCTCATCAGGGGCAAGGCTTCTGTCAGCTCTGTGTTCGAGTGTGACCGCAGGCCAGGGTGCTACCTCTCCCCCCCCCGCTCTCCGTGTGCCCTGCTTTTCTCCCATCCCTCTCCCTCCATCTCTCCCCCGATTCCCTGCCCGTCCTCTCCCTCCGTCTCGTTTTTCCTTTTCTGATTTCGGTGCCCGGCGCCTCTCTCTCCAAGGGGTCTCTCCTGATCCACCGCTGTCGGCTCTCTCTCTCTCTCCCTCCCTTCTCAGCTCCAGTTCTCTCCCTCTCCGTCCCGGACTCTTTCTCCCTTGCTTGCAGTATCTATTTCAGTCCATCCTGAGGGTCGGATTCTGCACATCCGGAATCTCATACAATTTCTTGTCATTCAATCCCCCCATGTTCCCAGCAGTGCCGGGGAGGGCAGTGCTGGGTCCCGCTGCCTGTCAGGTTAGCGTCCTGGGCGAGGAGACTGCCTGCCTGGGGTATTCTGACTGCCCTGCTTGCCCTTCTGCCCCTGGCCCCCCCACTGTCCCTCTGAGAGCCCTGCCTGTTCCCCCACTCTGTGCCCCACATGCCTCCTTGCCCACATTCCCTGGATTCCCTGACGATCGTAATCCCAGGGAATTTTTGACCGTTCCTCCAACTCAAGGGCCACTCTGCCTTTTGGCCGAGATTCCACTTGTGTTTTTTAAATTATTACTCTCCAGCGCAGCAGAAGTCCTCATCCTTAGTGACTCGCAGGATGAACAGTCACGCTGAGGCATAGGCAAGGAAGAAACCATTCAGATCCAGCAGGAATGCAAAGGACAAGGCAGCCCAGGCAGGGAGACAGGGACGTGGGAGACGGGCGATGACCGGGCGTCAGACGTGCGAACGATGATTTCCAGAAAGGGTCGCGATGAGACAGCGGCCCTCTGGGAATGTTGCCGTTACCCAGGAATTGTGCAGCTAGGAGGTCTCTGTCCAAATCAGTACCGAGCAGGAACTAACAGTGGGAAAGACAGGGGAGGGTTAAGGGACAGGCCGACAGCTTGAGGGCAGGCTGGCACAGTGTGCACCGACTTGACAGCTCAGAAGATCCCATCGCTGGGGCACCTGAAATTAACCCACTGGAGGGGACCAGCCAGCGGCGAACGGTGGCTCTCCTACTTGGGGTGCTCCTGCTCGGTCTGGGCTTCAGGGCTGGCAGGGCTGAAGAGAGGTCTGGTCCAAAGGCCCGCCGTTAGCTCGGCACTTCCCACCGGAACGTTTCACCGACCCTCAGTTAAGACCGGAGTGGCGTCGCTCTCTTCTTGGGTGTTTTATTTCTTTGAACCGATGTTGCGTTTTCAGGTCCTGTTTGTCCGATTCCCCCCCTGGCAGGGCCAGGTTAGGAATAACCCGGGCCGCTCGTTCTGCTCCTGGAAGGGATGGAGTTTCGGTGCCAGGGGTGTCTGTGGGGGGGGGGGGGAGCAGCGCCACCACCTGTCTCAGGGCCTCTCCCACAGGGTTCTTAATTCATTAGCGGAGGTGCATTCTTTTCCCGGAAAGTAGTTTGGGGGTGTTGCAAAGCGAACCCTCCTGGCCTCTTGATTTCTACCGACTTATCTGGCTGACTGGTGAAACGGTAACGAGTGGGCAGGTGGGGTAAACTGCAGGGCGAAGGCGGCGGCGGCGGAAGTGGAGAACGGCACGGGCAGTGCGATAGGGTAGACGCGACGCGGACGGTGCGTGGCGCTCCCCACGCGTGGACCGGGGGCGCCCTTTCGAACGCCCGCGGGCAAGAGTCGCGGAGCTGCCGAGTCTCGCCTGCCCGACAGCCCCGGTACGGACAGCGCCTCGTACCGCAGAGTCCCTGCAAGGCGAAGCGGGCTGGTTTGTGAGGACCAGCGCGCCGAGCAGACGGAAAAAAAATCGAACCCGAGCCCAGCCGGAGGAATGCGTTCTCAGGGCGGAGGGTTCTGGGAAGGAAGCGGATTTGTGAAGCGTTCCCAGATGACGCCGGCTTCGCATGAGAATGGCGGAGAGCTGCCTCACAAGGGAGCTGTTCCCGGCGGGGAATACGCACAGCGCGGTGGGGGGACTCTCGGAAACAGAAAGGGGCCCTTCCTCAGCACAGACGCGCGGGCGTTCATTTCGGCTCCCGGGTGCTCCTTCCGAGTTGTCTGGCAGAGCCGGCTGCCCTCTGCCGGAGTGCATAGCGAGCGTGCGCCGCTGTCGGGGAGTCTGGCCCCGATCAGAGTGCTTTTATTGATCCTCCCCCCCCCCCCGCCCCGGCTGGAGCAGTGGACGCGCTTCAGAGCCGCTGTGCAGCGGGACCGGCTGTCGAGCGCAGCCACTTTTCAGCTCACTTTACAGCCCTGCTGCTGCGCTAATGGAGGGCGGAGGGAGCCGCTTTCACTAGAGAGGGGTTGCCAGCTCTGGGTGATGCGATGGTGCTTCCCAGAGACCACAGCCCCAGCCGATAATCCGTTACTGTCTCCTGTAATCAATGCGGCTGCTGTACTCCGCCTGCGTCCGTCTGCCGGCTCGGGTTGTGCCGCTGAGCCCCTTTGCCATGCCTGAAATGACGGTAATTAATCAGCCTTCAGACACTGGGTGCCTCCACCTTTTAGCGACTGTCCCGGCACAGTCTGACTTCGCGCAGGGCAGGAACCCGACAACCACACGATGTGTTCCTGTCAAGGATTTGCTGAGTCACGTTATGATCTGCCACTGGGGTTTTTTTTTCCCCTCCTCCTCTGCCCGTCTTTACTGCTTTATCAATTCAAATCTTAACCGAATTCTTCAACCACATTAAGCACATAAGACCAGTAACTGCTTCCGTAGGGCAGCTTTCAGATTTTACAGCACATGACGATCTCCTCGTTTCCCGCGGTGGGAGGGAAGACCTTATTTCAGATCGGTGAACTCACTCAGGAGATATATTGTCAGAAGCCGGGAGTGACCTAGCCATCCCGACCTTGAATTGCAGCCGTGGCTCTGCGTGGACTTCCGTTTCCCCTGAAGCCAGGTCAAGCGCTGCCCTGTCTGATCACCCAGACCTGGGTATGGCGGTCCGCGGCCGGGGAGCGACCCTTCAGCGGGAGTGGTGATCTCCGCAGGCGGCGCGGCTGCACAGTGTCACTGACGCTTCGCCTGCGCTCCCGGTATCTCAGTCGTCCTGTGCCTGGAATTTATCCCACTGACACTTCAGTTTCAGAAAACAAGAATTCAGAATATTCGCGGCACCGGTATAAAGGGAGGGCTTGCTTTTGACCACGGTTTGAGATTTCTTAAGCCTTGATTATATCCCTGCTGAGCTGTGCAGGATCATCGGAGCTTTGCGAGGACGCTCAAGTGCTCCGCCAGTGCTTCGGCTCGCTGCGCGCCGATAGTCCAGTCCCGGTTCCCGAGCGCTTAGCAAAACGCACAGGAGCATTTTCCGGAAAGGATCACGTTCGCCGAAAGTGCCTTCGGGTCGTTACTGCTGCGGCGACACCGTGAATCGTTGCTCCCGGCAACGAAGGTGGTGGAGTTTGTTTGCCAGGCGGCAGTATCGGTTCGGGTGCCCTGGCGAGAGTGAACTGGCAAGGCCAGAAGAAGTGGGGGTCCGAAGTTTGTACCCCTCCTCCAGCAGAAGGCGCGAGAGCCCCCCCTCCCTGTGCTGAGCAGCCTCTCTGCATGCTGGATAAAGTACAGTCTCTGTCTGTGCTTCAGCCATGCGATTCCAAGACTCCCCCCCCTACAGGAACAGTAATGAATGAGAGTCCCTGAGCTTGAATCACTCAGACCCGACTCTGCTGAATGGAGCACTTTTTTTCCCTGGAACATTTCTTGATAGCAATGATGGCCACCCCAGCCACATTTCGCACTAGGGCTGTTTCCCTTGCTTGTCCCAGGCCTGTCCTTCCTTCTTCGTGCCCTTCAGCCTGTTCAAAGCCAAAGCAACGAGCCTTCATCACCACTGGGATGTTTCCTCGTGTGGAGTAATACTTGTTATTAACTAACGTACGTGTTCGGAGGGGATGAGCTTGTACAGAGCAGCTCATGCGAACTGGGTCCCCTTATTGCTTAGAGCAGATTCAAAAGGACACTGGACTCTGCCAGGAGGCCACATTGCTGTAGTTCATTAGGGAAAACAGCATCCAAGAGCTGAGTGCCCTGTGATGTGTGGAATACTGGGTGAGACAGGTTTGGCTTGACGAGCCTGGTTAATGGGCAGCCTCCTGGCCTCAGGGCGAGCAGGCTCGAACCCCGTTCACACAGGGTGGCCCCAGGGGCAGCAGCAAGGTGGAGGAGGGAGGCATGAGGCGAGTGTGAAGAGAGCCGTCTGAAGTCAGGTTATGCAGGTGGTTTAGTCATGAGGGTGATTAGGTACAGCTGAGGGAGACTGACTTGTCGTCATTGTGTAGGGTGTTGTGTACAGGGTTGTTGTGTACAGATGTGTATCGTGTTGTGTCCAGGGGTGTAGGGCGTTGTGTACAGGGGTGTAGAGTGAAGTGTACAGGGGTGTATAGCGTTGTGTACAGGGGTGTAGGGTGATGTGTGCAGGTGTATTATGTATAGTTGTTGTGTACAGGTATTATGTGCAGAGGGGTATGCGAAAACATAATGAAATAATGACACAGTGACAATGACAGCACAACAGAGGAGATGCAGAGTATCAGCTGGCTCAGGAGGGGTGGTGACAGCCTGTGTTTGTGTCGGCAGGTTCCTCCGATGTGCCATGATAGCCACGTGCCCCGCGCCCCCCTGAGAAGCTCCCCCCCCACCCGCACAGGATGGAGCCCGACGGGCTGGACCTGCAGCCGGTGCCGGTCCTGTCCATCGACCAGATCCGCGCCATCCGGGCCAGCAACGACTACGTGGAGCGGCCCGCGGCCCCGGAGCCCGCCCCCGCCCCCAAGCCCGACTGGGCCCCGAGCGAGCAGGAGCGGCCCGCCCTCGGCGGCCACCTGCCCCGCAGCCAGAGCCACAGCCAGCACCCGCACCTGGCGCACCTGAGCCGCTCCAGCACCCTGAGCTCCGTGTCCCGCGGCAGCGCCGCGTCCGACCAGCGGCTGCTCTCCGGCCTCACGCCCTCCCACTCCGGCCCCCTGGCGGTGCGCGCCCAGCCCAAGGGGGAGCTCAAGCCGGACGGCCTGGGGAAGGGGCTGGCGGAGGGCGCGGAGCTCGGCCGCCACCTCTTCATCTGCGAGCTGTGCGGCAGGTGCAAGTGCGAGGAGTGCGGCGCCCCCCGCGGGCTGCCGTCCTGCTGGGCGTGCGGCCAGCGCTGCGTCTGCTCGCCGGAGAGCGTGGTGGAGCACGCCACCTGCCTGTGCTGCGTCAAGGGCCTCTTCTACCACTGCTCGGCCGACGACGAGGACAACTGCGCGGACCGGCCCTGCTCCTGCCGGCAGGCCCACGCCTGTGCCCGCTGGGGCGCCATGGGCCTGCTGTCCCTCTGCCTGCCCTGCCTCTGCTGCTACCCCCCGGCCAGGGCCTGCCTCGCGCTCTGCCAGCGGGGCTACGACCGCGCCAAGAGGCCGGGCTGCCGCTGCAGCAACACCAATACCGTGTGCCGCAAGATCTCCTCCTCCTCCAACCCCGCCCCCTTCCCCAAAGCCACGGACAAGCCCGCATGACGAGCAGCGTCGCCGCGGCAGCGCCACGCCTCCACCCCGCCTCTTAGCGAGGGCGTGACCCCCGACCCCAGGCTTACAGAACCAGCCTCCGCAAACTGGACCCCTCATACACGTGCATCTGCAAAAACACCCTGCTGCCACGTCTGTCAGCTTGTTCAGCTCAAGGGTTTATTTATTCACATATTTATGAAATTATTTATTGTCCGTTTTTTTTTTTTAACCGGGAGAATTATAGTGTTTCACGTTACACCATCCCCGGAGGTTGAGGAAACTTTAATTAGACGCCCCACCCTAACGAAGCCCCTGCAACAGGCAGGGATGTTCATTTCTGCTCACGCGCTGGAAAGGCTTGCTGGCTCGGTGTGGGGGCGTGGGGGTGTAGGGGGCGGTAATCTGGGAGGAGAAGGAAAATTCCCATGGATTGCCTGATGGAATCCGGAAGCTGGGACAAAAGCAATCAGGAATCCCGGGACCGTCCGCAGCCACCTTCCATGGGATGCTAGGAACAGGACTACTGAAGAGCTTGACGAGAGACGCAGTCCCCTGGTTCGACGGTGACCCCCCTGTCCAGGAGCCCCCAGGCCTGCGCCGCTGGCGGGGGTTTCCCTGATTTTCAGAAGCGCTTCCTCGGAGAGCAGGTGTCCTGGGTCTGTGCCTGCCAGCCACACGCCGGGCTCCTGCTGCTGCTGTGTCCTCGCCGGTCCCTCTCATGAGTCGGGGCTTCTGCCACCCCCAAGGAACCGTGGCGATGCAGCGGGGGGGGGGGGGATCCTTCGGGGCTTCGGGGTCTCTGCTGCAAACCACAGCCCCGAGAACAGTGCCAAAGAGTGGCGGCTCCTGGCTGCCCTTTTCCAATCAGCAGGAGCTGGCGAGCAGAGCTGGGCTGAATCGGAGAATAGAACGCAAAGGACATTCTCCTCTCTGGGAAAGGCATGGAGACGGGGCAGGATATTTCTCCCAGCAGACTGCCGGGCCAGGGAAAACGTGCTGTAGCCCCAGTTCTCCTCGGGGTGGGGGGGGGGGGGGGCGCGCCATTGTGAATGCCGCCCCTAGCGGAGGGGCAGCGAGCCTGGAACGAGAGATGGGACTGCCGGCGACTCAGGCCAATCCGATCTGCTAGAGAGGAACCAGGCTAGTCTGCACAGGTCCCTGGAGAGAGGACTGGCCAGGAGCATGCAGTAGGGCTGGAGTGTGAAAAGTGACACGCAGTGTGTACTATATATGTACATATATATATATATCTGCAGATTAATCTTATTTGTTAGAATTACTTTGATATATTTTTGTATGTAAATATTATTATAGTTGTTATTATTATAATTCTTCTTGTTATTATTGATATGAACTTGAGTCTGTCAGAAGCCTGGTCATCCCTTTGCTTTGAAATAGTTTTGTATTGTGGGGGAGAAGTCTCTCTGTGAAAGGTCTTCTGTAACTGGAGCGTCACACGAAGTCACCGAAAGAGCGCTGAGCTGATGGCGTCCACAGATGACCAAGGAGTTTGGCGCCTTCGCGTATTTTTATAAAATGCTGAGCTACATTTATCCATTTCAGGTCTGGCGGGATGCGGGCTGTCCTCTCATCCGCTACCAGCCGGTGCTGGGTGTTTCAAGCTTGTTACTGTCTGTTGAGTAAACGTGCGCTGTCTTTACGTGTTCAGTTAAAAGAAAACACTTTGCTTCTCCGCTACATCAGCACAACCCGAACAGGAGCCCAGTCTGAAATGGATGAAACTGCTCCAGGGCATTTCACTGCATCTGTTGCTACTACTGCTCATTTGGATGAAGGCCTTTGTTGAAAGCAACATAGGGGGAAATAAAAAAAAATACTTAAAAAACATTTCCTAGTAAGGCTGCCACACTGGTCACATCTCACTCATGTACGGAGGATGTGATCTAGGACTCACTAGGGCAAGAGGCCACAGAGCTCAGACAACTCTTGCGGTGACTACTGTGGATGTCGCTGGCCTGTACAGCCCTTTAAATAAAAAGTTAATTGTACACCTTTTGTGCAGGGCCTTTCACAGATCTCCTGTTGTTGCCCTGGTCAAAAACACTTCCCCTCCACAATGCAACGAGAAAGCTCCTGTCCTCCAGCCAGCATTCCTGAACAGGCCTGTGTGATCGGAGGGCCTAGTCAGTGGATACTGCTGCACCGATGAGGACACGTGCGTTATACAGTATCAGTACATGCATTTAAAGGAATGTGTTCATGGTGCAGTGTGCAGGCTGTAGGTTAACCACTACCAATTCCCCAGGTGTTAGTCAGTATTGCTTTGGTACAATTGGCATCTTGTATGTTGTAAAAATAAAAAGTATATAAATATATATAAATATATAAATATGAATTTTACACTTATTTTTGTTCCTTTGCCAATGTTGTCGACGAGTCACAGATATTTATTTAAGCCGTTGATATGAAAGTAAAATATTTATTTAAAGATGAAAGAAAAGCCCCTTGTCCTGTTTTTTGCCTTTGGTTTGGTTTCTGCGAAAATGATCTGGCAGTGGGAGCGATCTCCGCTGCAGGTTGTTAATAAAAGTCCTTTCCAAACGGTGCTCTCTGTCTGTCTTCTCCTTCGCTGGGGCTGCTGTGTGAATGTCTTCTCGATGCCTTGAGAAATGTTAAGTGTCCATTGACTGTGGGATACCTTGCAGTGAAAACTGGTAAAGCAGTGTGAAATCATGTTGAAGCTATGGGGAGGTGAGGCAGAGGATGATACAAACTATGAGTGTGTAGTAATAATACAAGACTGGTGTTTTGTGTAGCATTATCAGTCCAACTTGGAGCTCTGTGGCATGGACTGACTGCAGCATGTGTTCAGGAAATATGGTGTCAAGTGTGCTTAGTACAATAAGGAACTCTGGCATGGACTTATCATGGAATGTGCTCAGTACAGTACAGAGATCTGCAGTGTGATCAGAGTGTATCCAGTGCAGGTGGGTGTACAGTGTGCTCAGTACAGTACAGAGATCTGCAGTGTGATCAGAGTGTATCCAGGGCAGATGGGTGTACAGTGTGCTCAGTACAGTACAGAGATCTGCGGTGTGATCAGAGTGTATCCAGGGCAGATGGGTGTACAGTGTGCTCAGTACAGTATGGAGCTCTTTGCATAGAGTACCATGCATGGTGTGCAAGATGCTGTGAGTGTCTGGTACAGGGTTAGGTGTGCAGTATGCTCAGAGCAGTTGGGATTAGGTGCAGAGTGAGCTCTGTATAGAGTTTGACTTTGGGTCTGTGCTGTACACAGGGTGTGTCCTAGCTGGCAGCTGTGGGTCTAGAGCTCTGAGCTCAGCCTGCAGGCTCATTAATCTGCTCCCCTGCACGCCAACGCAGGCTGTTTGCTCCATAAATAAGTAATCAAGGCCGGGTCGCACTAATGGCTTGTGAGAGGCAGATGTGAGTAGCTGGAGGCACATGGGTTTACAGTGATCCACATTGTTCAGCAATCTCTCCCAGCCTGTTTCCAAGCAGCGCAGCAAGGGTGCATTAAGGGAAGGCTCTGAACACGTGACCTCCATTATTCCTCAGCTGCACCCTCTCTCAGAGGACTATCAGCAGCCATCCACAGAAAGAGCTCCTCTCCCAGGTAGACGCTGAAGGAAGTTCTCGTGGATTTCGGTGCTCTGAAATACTGTACGGTTATGTGCAACGAAGACGGCCAGTGCCCATCTCCAGAGTGCAGAGGTATTAATAATGCACAATCATATTTGCAGTTCTTACATTAGCCCCTCTGTCCTGCAACGTACCTGCCCCCCTCCCCACCACAGACAGATACCAGCATGCAGAAACCACAGAACTCCTAGACAAAGCAGCTGAGGTCATCCTGATGTCTGCATACAAATGGCCATGTTGCCATGTTGTAGGCAACACTTCCCCCCTCCCTAACAGTGGAGGAGAGGGTGCATGTGCTATTATCGTTATTAATTGTGCTATTATTGTTATTCATTTAATGGTTATTATCTTATTATTATTAATTCATTTTCCTAACAATTTTATATGAAAAGACTGACTGTACCTGCTTATGGAGTGCAATGGAGTCCACAGCTGGGATTGAAGGGTGTTGGCCCGGGTATGTTTGGGTGGGCTTGGGCTGACAGTCCTCTGACATCATGAACAGGCGGGCTCCCTTGTTGTGTCACTCCTCTGTGGATCAGGCGCTGTCAGGATCAGGGTGGAACGTGGAACAGTGAGCCCCGTCAATCAAACCCCAACCACCCGTCAGTCACCCTGGAATCCATTCCGCCCTGCGGGACACCGGCACCTGGGAGCGCTCGGCCGGAGGCCTGCAGCCTCAGCAGGGTTGGGCAGCAGCTGGGGGTCTGGTCTCGTAACTGCAAGGTTAGTCCCGTTAAGCAAACTACCAATTCGGACCGCTAACAAATCGCTCCGCAGGAAAAGGATCTCGAGGACCCCCCGTGACCCCCAGGGGTCAGGGTCGTGCGGCTCGGCTGGGCGCCCTTGTCCTGTACCGCAGTGCCAGAGGCGGGGCGGCATGCTCTGTCCAGGGCACGACAGACACGTAGCCCGAGGAAGAGAGAACAGTGGTGGAAACCTGCCCTCAGGGGAACAGCGAGGAGCTTGGCACTGTCTCACATTGTTTGTGCATGACTGGAAGTACCAGAGGAGGTGTTGACGGCTCAAGGTACCTGGAAGCGGGGGGCGCCAGGGCAGGCAGCTGGCGAGGCAGGCGAGAGCTCTCGGGCTCTAAAGTTTGCCTACGTGCACAAATGCAGCCATGTGGATGAAACACAGGAAATGCCAATGGAGCACACCTACGTCACTGTCCGTGGAGAACGGTTTTGAGAATGCACAGCTCCAGAAAGCGGAGGACACAATTCTAACAATTGTTAGCAGAATCGGCGTGGTGCACCATGGGAATGTGACAGGACTCACTGGGTGATGCCTTATTGGTGAGCTGTCCTTGTCCGGACTCGCCCAGCCTTCCCATCACTCCTCTCTGCTACAGCACCCTGTTGCTCTCTCTCCTGCCCTGCCACCCCTCTGCTCCGCCACACTGCCCCCTCCGGCTGACCCAGTGCCATGCTCCTTTTTCCCTGGGCCTGATAACCGGGGTGGGAGAACAGTCTCAGGCCACAATCAGGAGGAAACACGAGGAGCCATGACCGGCGCAGCTATTAACAGAAACATACTTCAACTACTGGGACCCAATATTCCAGATTTGTCAATGACTTCAGAATCGCCAGTTGTTTATTTCTGTGGTGCCCCCTCTCAGTGTTCAGCTGCCCAGCTGTGTCTTTGCTTCCTGGCTCACGGTGACAATTCCTGTACCCGTCATGGAGAGGAAGAGTCACGCTCCCAGCCCAGCAGGGCTCTATAGGAGTCTCCCTGCACTGCCTGGAGGAGAGGGCTATGTCCCTCCATGACCGCGCCGCAGGCCTGCAGTGAGCCATGAGCCATGCGGGCACAGGCTCAGAGTTTTGCTGGCCGCTGAGACAGACCTGGCTAGTTAAGTCCTTCCCCACCCCCCCAGGTGTAAATTACGCTAATTACGCACCGCCACAAAAGGGAGCCCCAGCCACAGTGACGTGAGCCGGGTCTGTGATAGCTGGATCACAGGGCTCAGCCTGCCTCCAAGGCAAAGGAAATGTCCAGAAATCGCGCTGGATTTTTTTAACACTCTGTTTCTTTTTAATGACAGTAGCCATTATGCACAAGATTGCCCAGCTCATACCATCCCTGTACCGCTGGAATGTGCTGGAACAGTAGGAGCCCTGGAATTTTTGTGTTGCGCTCAGGGCTGCAGGACAGATGGGAGGTCCTCTACAATGAAGCACAGGTACATGTTATAGGACTGCTCTCGGCCCTTTCTCAATGCAAGGCTCCTGTGCGCTTTTATGCACTAAAGGGATAATATAGTTCTTTGTGGTTTATGCCAAGATGCCAGAAAATGAGAAATATTTATGTGATTTTTGCAGACCAGATCCCAGCTCTACATAACCATGAAAGGACTTCTTTCCTTCTCGCGTTTTCTTTCTCATTGCCTCATTGCAGATGTTCTCGGTTGTGGTGATCCACGCCGCCTCGGGGTCCCCGAAAAATGTTCCTGCACTCCAGGGATCTCCCTGAGATCTCCCCGAGAGAGCGCGCACACACACGTTTCTCAGGGCATGTGCGGGTCTGGTGTTGCTCGTGTCCGCACGGTGCCGCCCGGCCTGCCTCTGGCCTGGGAGAGCACAGGGGCGCCGCGCTGGCCGTGTGTGCTGGAGGGAGGGTCTGCCTGTCCCCTCTCATCCCGGGTGGGTTGCAGAGGGGGCGGCAGGAAATGCTAGCACATTCCTTGCATGTCTCAAAACGTTACAAATTGCTGAGTGCGGTGAACGGACTGGACACAGAGGGTGACCTGGGTTTCGAGGTGCTGGTGGGGCTGCGGTTGGAGTTTTGTTGTTTGCTGTGTACTGTTGTGCACTGTTGCGTGCTGGAGCTCTGCAAACAGTGCAGTTAATCAAATACCGAAGTGGGAGCTTGAGTCTCTGCAGACCTTCCCCATGCAAACAACTTCAACGAGAGAGCTCCTGCCTGGGGCCGGAAAAAACGGGATTTTTTCCGAACACATGGGATGAGGTTGCAACACAGGCTGGAACAAGATAAATGGAATTTTGCATGGAAGTCTTGAGAACAGGAAAAGAGGACAGATTACTCAGCTGTGTGGGTCAGACATAATTCAAGCATGGATGTGTTTACTTGTTTACTTGTTTGTGCTAGGCCTGAAGCACAATGTGTGTGTTTGCATTTGCTGTGTGTGTGTTCCCGCCTGTAATTTGCGCCGGGGTAGGAGCTGGGAGGTTTGCTTAAAACAAAAATGAAAGATTTTTTCAAAAGGACAGAGTTCTGGCCTTTAAAAAAGAGAAAAAAAACATTAAATAATTCAGAAACCACTCTGTCAGTGCCTGCAGGATATTTTAACCCGATAGCCCCATTGTATGTGTCTCCACAAGCTGGGGTAAGTGTGTGTGTGTGTATGTGTGTGGGGGGGGTTCTGAGTGTGTTCCTGTCTGGTTGGGGACAGCAGCAGTGGCTCTAGTCCAGTAGACCCACCTTGCTGCCATTTCCCAGTCCTGGTGTTTCACTGTGCTGCTGAGCAGGTCACATGGTCACGAAGAGAACGCATTGCTGTGGGGGTCTTCCTGACTGGGACACCATCAGCCCCTGCCTGTAAGAGTCTGTCTTTTAAAATAAAAAAAGTGGATTCCTGTCCAGACGTTTTAACTGGTACAGGATGGAGTAGACCACACAGGCATCTACTGTCTCGTTTGAATATATAAACCAGTGGACACATGTGGACACTACCTATATTGAAGTGCATTTCAAACTAAGAATTGGGGGGGCACGTCTTTATACAAAGGGTTGCAGGGGTATGGAACAAGCTACCCAGCCATGTTGTTGAAGCCGATACCCTCCTTTTGGAATTCCTTAACTGATGCTTATAGATGTGCTCTCTCTCTCTCTCCTCTCTCCGCTCTGATTTCCTGCCTCCGGCCCCCATTCCTCACCCCTCCTCCTCCTCCCCTGGGCAGGAAAACGGCCACATTCCGCTGTCCAAGAAGAGAGAGGAACTCGGAAAGAACATGTTTGATGTCACCGGTGGTGTATTTTCGGCCCGAGTAAACAAAGCCCGGGGTATATTTAGCGCGGGCAGGAAGCCGGAGGAAAGTGGCCGGAGGTGTGAGTGGGGACTCCTGACTTTCCCACAGTCCGACCGGAAATGCGGCCTGACAGCTGGGAGGGGGGGTCAGTCTCAGGGGACACAGAGGGTCCGTGGAGGAAGAACGCCACTGGAGTGGCCCTGCACTCACCCCCCGCCTACCCAGCCCTGAGAGAGAGAGCTGGCCCTGTCCCCACACCACCGTCCCCAAAGCTCCTGTCCCCGCACCGCTGTCCTGAGAGCTGGCCCTGTCCCCACACCACTGTCCCCTGAGCTCCTGTCCCTACACCACTGTCCCCTGAGCTCCTGTCCCTGCACTGCTGTCCTGAGAGCTGGCCCTGTCCCCACACCACCGTCCCAAGAGCTCCTGTCCCCGCACTGCTGTCCCAAGAGGTGGCTCTGTCCTCACACCACTGTCCTGAGAACTGGCCCTGTCCTCACACCGCTGTCCTGAGAACTGGCCCTGTCCTCACACCGCTGTCCTGAGAGCTGGCCCTGTCCTCACACTGCTGTCCCGAGAGCTGGCCTTGTCTCCACACTGCTGTCCCTAGAACTGGCCCTGTCCTCACACTGCTGTCCCGAGAACTGGCCCTGTCCCCACACTACTTTCCGCTTCTTGCTTTTACAACCATAACGCTAAAATTCAATATTCTTACAGCTCTTCATCCATTGGCAACTAATGTTTTTGCAGTTCAGCGCCTTGTCGTCTTTAATCTTGCGAACAGACCAAACCTCAACCATAGACAGACGGATAGACAAAAGGTTGGCTCGTTCTCTGGTATGACTTGAAGTCGCCCGGTCGGAAAACAGTCGAAAACGCTTTCAGTTCTTAAAAGCAGCCTCTGGCGCCACCGTGTGGAGGAGGGGAGAGTTACAGCCGCGCGGAGTAGCCAGGAGACGCTCGCTCCAACGACGAAATGGATCGCGACAGCGTCCTCGCACCCTGATCCCCTTCCTTTCTGATTAAAAAACATTGGTGTGACACGACTGTTGCTTCGGAAAACGCGCTAACGATATATCCTCTATGCCCAGACACTTAATTTCACCTACTCATTCTATTAGGAAACAGGGTGAAATTCATACGCTGATGTTTGTTTTTTACGTACTTTAAATACGTATAAATACGTATGTCTGGGTATACCACTTCATCCTCTTCATCGTTATCAAGAAAACCCGGCCCACAGCGTTGCCCTACCCAGACGGAAATAACGATGGATAGCCGGCAGGTTTCTTAGAGAACTGTGTCATTTGGGGATATTTTTTCTTTTACTCCAGGTTATTTTTTAGGGTGGTCTCAGAGATACTCTTATCTCCCGGACTGTCGGTCTTTTGTGTGTTTTTTATTGACATGACCGGAGCTTTAACTGCGAGCCCAGCGGTTTGGGGGGGGGGGGGGGGGTAACAAAGGTATTTATTCCCTTTCACGTCGTTTCAAACATTACACGGATAGTGTGTGTCGTTATGTTTCGCCCTCTCGTCGCGATAGAGAACCTCTGGGTCCTCTTTATTAATTCATGTTTTGTTTTGCAAACTTCTCGAAGCGACGGCCTTTCAGAATAACTCGCCCGCGTACAGCATCGGAGGTTGTGTGTTTTTAAGAGAGACACTCCTTGTGGTCTCAGAGGGTAATTCTGTGGGACTTTCGGAGTCACTCCGGGAGACGCCAATTAAAAGCAACTCGGTTGTTGGTTGGAAACGGGTTAATTAAGCAACTTCCCTTGAACAATTTGCGTTCGAGTCAGGCGGCGTTCATTAATTTCTGCTCTTGGCCTTGGCACTCAGTGTGAAGCCAACAGTGCGGAGGGGAAATGGAGTAAGTGCTCAGATGCAACTTTACTGCCCATTCACCGACTAGGGCATAAATAATGCAGCACAGGCTGTACGACAGCTTTGTGCCGAGTGTAGCGATCGGTACTTGCGTTACCGCGCGTCGCCGGCAGAGGGCGGTGGTGCTGCGCTCGCAGGCTGGCCCGGAGGAGGGTGACCGAGGAGGTGCAGTATTGTCATACGAGATCTTCCCAGTGTGGAAGCGTTTTGCTTCGTGGTTGGTAGGACTGCAGAGACGTAAGGTAATTATACTTCGAGAGGTTTAAAATATTAAAATATAGGTCTTTTTCGGTGGCCGAAGTTAGCATGGCCGTGCTGATGAGTCCTGATCAGAGGAAAACTGCCGTCTGTAGACGCTAACGTGAGAGTTGATACAGTATAGACTAAGGCGCATTAGAAGTCTTTAAACGCGGGTTTTCCAGCCCTGGTCCCGGGGAGCCGAAGTCCAGGGAGTCTGAAAGGACACCAAGGCTCTCCTTTTCTATTTTAACAACCGGAAACACGTTGAAGTTACAGTAACATCCTGGGTTCAGTTTAAGGCTGCAGGCATTCGTATAAAGGAGCTTCCAGACCTGGCCAGGCTATCCGGCTTTATTCGGGATAAACCCGATGGAAAAAATAACGGACGCAGCGCGTGGGTGCGTTCTCTCCTCGAGCCCTCCGCCCCCGCAACACCTCCGCCTGGGTCAAAGGTCAACCAAAGCCTCTCCCATACCGAGCACCATACCACAGTGAAAATAAGACTGGGCATGAAATGCAAAATACTGCTTAGCAAAATGTGTGGCGAGCTCACAGCGGCTTCGTTTAACAAGTCGCATCGTCAGACGGATTTACAGACGAATTGATCCAGCTCTTTGGGATGTGATTAATTGTTCACCCCTTACAACATGGGGGTCCTCCATTATGTAAGCTGGAAACCCCTAAACAGTTCTTCTTTCTATCGTGATATGGACAGAAAATATGCATATGGTACAAATACAGACTATATATGGGCGCATTTTCTCTCTATACAGTATATATAAAACTGAGTATCTGGTGATCAGTTGGAGATATTTTCTCTGGTGTATGCCGGTAAACTGTAAAATAACAAGAGAAATCATTGTTTAACCCTTGCCCATGAAAGCCATAAGCTGATTATGATGTGAGAATCTGGTCAGGGCATACTTGAACACTATGAGGACCATTCTCAAATTGTGGGGCTCGCAGTTCCCCTCTTTTCCTGCCCCGGCTCGAGGCTGGAGGAGACCCAGGCCCTTCTCCTGCTCCCTGGACTGGGGAGAGAGTGACCTGCGGGGACAGGGGGTCCCCAGGACAGCTGCTGAGCGCCCAGGGGGGACCCTGTGTCCGGGTGCTGGTGTGCAGGTGAGAGGAGTGGTCACTGAGCAGGACAGGGGTAATGTCTGGGTGTAGGGGGGCGTAGGTCAGTGCCCAGCGCTGTGGTGGAGGTACAGTAAGGCTTATTACAGCTGACTCCATTGTTTGAGTTGAGTTGTGGTTCTGGTATCTGTTAAGCTGGATGCTGTACCTACACTATACTGCCAAAGCAGGAGCAGAGCGGCACCAACTGTTTAAAATGTAACAGAGTGAGAAAAACTGAAGTACAAAGCCTTCTTAACGTATTCACACTAACAACGTGTATTTCTAAAGGAACAAGCAGAGTTTCACTGTGGAATGGCACGTACACACGGTACACACATGGGCAGCATCTGATTTCTGTGCGTGTTTATTTAGCTGATGCTTCTATCAAAGACGGCTCATGTCCGAGCCAGTTGTTGAATTGTGAATATTTCAGTGTAAGACGGGGGGGGCTGGTTTAACACAAAGTTCTCACTCCTCAGGTTTCTGTACAGACCAGAGAGAGCCGAGTGAGATCGGGGCGTCGCAGTGTGTTAAACTGGAACAATGGGCTCTTCTCCATCCCTGCAGCAGGGCAGAAGCGCTGACGTGCTCTTCTTCTTCCTAATTCTACTTCCTTTGTCTGGCGGTTTTATCCAAAGCGAGTTAGTTTTGCACCCGTTTATACGGCTGGGTATCGTACTGGAGCAGCTCCAGTGAAGCTCCTTGCTCAAGGCGATGAGAAGACGAGGAAGCAGAGTTGAGGGTTCGGAGGAAGATGGCTGGAGGAGGGTGGGGAGGGTTGAGGACCCAGGCCGGAGAGGGGAGCAGGGCTGCAGCCAGGACCCTCACACAGAGGTCCGCCTGGGGAGTAGGAGTGCATTCCCCGCCCATCACAACCAGCCTGCTTGTAAAACCTGGATCTTCAGTGACTCCGCCAGCTGGATGTACTGGGGCAGAATCCCACTGGCTCCACCATGACCCTTCCCCATCCCTGCCTCTCAGTGATCCGACCCCCCCAGCCCTCGAACCCTTGCCGTCCTGCCCGCGCCGACCGCTGTGCACTGTGCGCAGACTGCAGTGAGCAGATCGTCATTTTTAATCTGCCGTAAGAACCCAGCTGGGCATGGCTGGCACTCCTGCCCTGCCACACCACTCCGTCGCTGTTCCCTGGTGCTATTTCACACTGAGCTGGCGCGTGCTTGACACCCAGGACGACCCTTTCCCCACGGTCTCCCTCCAGACATCCAGCCCGCTCCAGGGTTATCCCTTTCGTTCTGGAGGTTTTTCTGCCTCTGCGTGGTGCAGCACACCTCGTCTTCCCTGCCATCCACTGAGCGGGGTGGGGGGTGGGGGGGCGCTCTGTTTTCGCCCTCGTTTTGAGGTGGTGTGCACAGTGGAGGCCCCCCCCCTCCCCTCGGCAGATCCCAGCCAGAGCGTCTTTCACTGCCTCCGCAGAATAGACATTATTAATTTTAGAAGGGGTTTTCAATTATTAAGCCGCGTAATAACGATAAATAATCTTTTCAGTTTTGAGTTGCGCTTAATTAGTTATCTGTAATTAGCATCATTTAAATACCCAGCTGAGCAGGCTTTGTTAATTCTTCTCGGGATGAGTTGTACTTCAGGACTCATTTGGAGATTTAATCCATTGTCTCTTGGCTGCCCCAGTTGTTCTGCACGGTGTTAGGTTGTTGAAAGAGTGTGAACAGGGGATTAAGGATTGAGCTTGGTCAGTCAGGCAGGACAGTACCTGTGTGGAGCTGATGCTCTCTCAGACAGGCCAGGCTTCGCTTAGGTCACAGTACTGCCTCCCTGAGGGCGTGATGGCTGCCACCAACTGCCGCTTCACAGCTCTTTAGTTCTGGGAGCAATTCAAGCCTGTGGAGCCTTCTGTGTGGAGTATGCACGTTCTCCCCATGTCCACACGGGGTCCCTCTTCGGCCTGTTCTTCGGTTTCCTCCCACCTCCCTGAGAGTAATGCCGGTCGTTGCAAGTTGTTTTCGAATCGCGGTGCAGAAGCAGCAGAATGGCAGGCGTGTGACGTTGTCTGGAGATGTCAAATGTCTGAGATCGCCGCCCTCTGTTCGTGGCTGCTGTACCAGACTGCCTCGGCAGGGTCATGCTGGAGCGGCACAGGCTGCTGTGCGATGGGAATCTTTGGGTTTTCCTCGTATTTGCGGGGCCCTGGAATACCGCTGAGACCGCCTCCAGGGCCTCTGTCAGGAGGATGTGAGAACATCGCTGCTCCCTGGGGTGCAGAGCTCTGCAGTGCACATGCCAGGGCCACACGGGTTAGAGATGCCCCTCAGAAGCTTTGTGTGGGTCTGCCCCGGTCAGCTCGGGAATGAGCTCTAGGGGTGCAGTTTTCTGCGTCTGTACCCGAGAACGAGAGAAGAGGCCAGAGCCAGACAAGCAGGAAAAGGGGGTTTCATAAAGGAGCGTCTGTACAGTAATATCAGAAGGATTTATTTATTTTTTGAGGTGGGGCACAGTGGGAGGGGGGAAGCTGTTGATTCTGTATTTTGTTTTGCATTTTTTGAAAGGAGCAGCTGTGCAGGAGAGGAGGAGGAGGAGGAGGAGGAGGAGTCGAGGGAAAAATATATTTAGAAAACACAAAAAGTCAGAGTTAAAAAGAGTTTTCTTTTTATTATTAATCCTCAAAATGAATTAGATTTTTTTGGGGGGAGAAATCGTTGATTTTTTCCTTCTTTTTTCCCCTTTTTTTTCTCATCAGATGCAGAGATGATTGAAGTCCCAGCTGAGCTCATTATCCCAATCCCCCCGACGCTCAGTGAGGGCTTAAGGTCTTAAAGTAACGATTCAAACATGATTTGTATTAAAGGCAACGATCTCCCGAGCTGGAAAATGAAATTACTGAAATCCGAGGGAAAAAAGGAAGATATATCACAAAAATATAATTGTTTCTGACTTTCTAAATCATAGCAAAGATAAAGGACTTGGAACAGCAGCAGCAAAAACTTTTCTGGTTTTCTCATTCTTCTAGTCAGTGCGACTCGGCCTGTGTCACTGAGCTGCAGCAGGCAGTCCACAGACACACAGGGAGCTGCACAGTCCCGGGTTCGAGCGCAAGTCTGTCGTGCTGACATAAAATCCACAGGCCCATCTCTTCATTCACTGTTTCTATTATAACAGATGTTTGCTTGATGCAAAACAGCTTTAAGATCTTAGTGCTGAAACATGCTGCTAATCAGGTATGTTCACATGAAGCACTGTTGGTGCTTAAAATATATTGTTCTCACGCTGGCAGAATCAGCGAAGAACCTAGTCATTTGCAGCCAAATGGCACAAGGTGTTAAAAAAGAAAGCAAGGAGAAATTTTAGACTGTGTGTTTCCCAGCCCATGAGGAAAAATGCAAAGCTTAACATGTTTAAATATGGAAGACTGCCGTTGCACGCGCTGCTCACAGAAATCAGAATGTAAGCCGAAGGTGGAATACCAGGGTGGCTTTGTGAGATTCATGCATTTACTGCAAGTTTGAGCTCAGTACAGGTATGGATGATGTCGTCGTTATGATGTCATCATGTCGGTGGGGGATGTGATGTCACATAGGTTTGGGGGGAGATGCAGTGCAGTTGCCTGTAGTGCAGAGAGACAGATGGGGGGGGGGACGGGGAGCGTCTTTGCTAAACCAAGCAGATGGATGGATGGTTGCAAAAAAGCAAAAAAAAAAACCCAAAGCAACATGCAACTGCTGCAGGAGCTCTCGACCGTCCCTAGCCTTCTTTCTTTCAATCATTTATAGCTCTTGTCGAAGAGGGGCGCTGTTGCTGATGGGTGCTCTGTTTTTGCCTCTGAGGTCCAGGCTTTGAGCATCTCGCCGGGCATCAAGGCTGAGCTTGCAGTAGCTCTTCCCCCTCTGCCCCAGGATTTCTCCTCAACCTCCGCCTGCAGGATTTATTCGGACACCCTTCCCCACGCCCCCGGCTCCGCACGATCGACCCGTGGGGGTGTGCCGCGTGCTCGGTGGGTGATCGCTCTGGGGGAAAAGGCGCGGGGCGGGGGGTGGGGAGAGGTGAGGAGGGCTGTCCCGCACGGCTCTTCTCCCACTCTCTTCCGTTTTTTTCCCCCCCTCCCATTTGTTTTAATGGATAAAGAGCTTTGAAGAAGAGTATTGATCTCTGTTGAAAGAAGCAAACCTTCCCAGTGCGCGCCGCATTGTGAGTGCGGTCCGGCCCGATCAATAGCGCTGTTCGAAGCCGGTGCAGGTAGAGAGAGAAGGAGAGAGATGGAAAAGGAGCGGGAGTAGGGAGGGATCCCCTGGTGGAAGAGCTATGATTGAAAACAGACTCCGTGGTGAAGATGAGAAAACAAAGTTGAGGGTTCGGAGGAAGACGTGTGAGGGGTGGGGGGGGTTTGAGGGAGCAGGGCTGTAGCCAGGATACTCACAGAGGGGTTAGGTTCTCTATTAACAGGGCAGAAACTGGGGTCCACCTGGGGAGTAGGAGTGCACCCCACCTTCCCCACCTGCCACAACCAGCCTGCTTGTAAAACCTGGATCTGCAGTGACTCCGCCAGCTGGATGTACTGGAGCAGAGTCACTCTGGCTCCACCATGACCCTTCCCCATCCCTGCCTCTCAGTGATCCGACCCCCCCCCCAGCCCTCGAACCCTTACCAACCTGCCTGCGCCGACCGCTGTGCACTGCGCGCAGACTGCAGTGAGCAGCAGTGGAGCCTAGGACACCTGACAAGGCGGGGAGGGAAAGTGGGAGGGGTGTGCTTAATTGTTCTTCAGCTTTAAGAGAGCAGAAAATAAGGTCTGCAGGGCCACCAGCTTGCAGCTCTCACTTGTCACCCTATGGAATGGCTCTTTTTCAATCAGAGAAATGGTTTACAGACAAGTCTAAAGCAACACCGAACCAAACACAGACCAGTTGTTCTTGTTGCTTGTGTACACAGTGTTACGGAAAAAATAACTGAAACTAAATCACTTTAAGATCACTTTATTGGCCATATACAATTTCTTGTATTAGGAATTTGTCTTTTTCACATACCCAAGCTTGCTCTCCATGAGACACACAGACAGGGAGAGAAGCTTGGGGTCAGAGCGCAGGGTCAGCCATTTATACGGCGCTCCTGGAGCAGTTGGGGTGAAGGGTCTTGCTCAGGGCCAACGGAGTATGATTCCTCTGCCAGCCGCGGGATACAAACCACAAACTTCAAGCCACAGGAGCAGATCCTTAGCCACAGAGCCACCGTAAGAAAATGTAAGAGTTGCTTAACTAACTTTTTAGAATCCTTTGAACAAGCAACAGCAGTGATGAATACTCACAGAGATGATGTGGAGTATTTATATTTTTAAAGGGCTCTAAAAAATGATCAATTCTTAAATTGCTGGCCTTCAAGGTGATGTCTATCTGTGGATTGAAAACTGGTCAATGAAACACAGAGGGATGATAATAAATAAAGGATGAGTGTGCAACCTGGTTTGACCTGGTTAGTGGAGTACCACAGGGCTGTGTATTAGGGCCAAAGCTCTTCCAATCAATTATTTAACATTTATGTTGGAAAATTAGTCTGAGTTTGAAGATAATCTCAAACACCCTAGAAGCTCAGAAGATTTAGACAGATTTCAAGTAGTGGGTAGACCCCTGGTAGATGCAGGCCTGCCTCATGGAAGGGAGTATTAATAATAATAATAATAATAATAATAATAATAATACATTTCTTATTATTAGTGGACACTCCACTCAAAGCACTTTACAGGTAATGGGGACTCCCCTCCACCCCCACCACTGTGCAGCCCCGCCTGGCTGATGGGTGAATGGATGATGGTGTTTTTTGTTTTGCGTTCTCTCTCCTAAATGCTAATAGATCAGACCGACGTTAAGCCGAATGAGCATCTGTGGGCTGCAGACCCTTTCCTGTCATTCAGAAAAACAGGAAGATGGCAACAGGACTCGGATAATGAGTGCACACACTCTCTCCGAGAGGGCCCGGATGGGGCCGGATCTCTGCACGGAGGCCAGGGTGGGGGTGCCGAGAGGGGATAAGCAGGCGCTGGGATTTGGGTGGATTACAACTTTATCCAGAGCTAATGAGGGGAGGCCAGCACCTAAAGCCCTCCGGATCAATAGACAGAGGCTAATAAGGCCGGGAGTTTATAGGCTTAGTTAGGGATCAGAGTAGAGAAAGCAGGCCCTTTCAAGAAGACAGGCCCAAGCTTGGCGACATTATTAGGGATGAGAGGAGGAGATGGGCGCTCTGGGACTTGGGATACAGGCTTCAGTCTGGATTGCACAAACAGCAGGGAAGGAGGGAGGCAGAGCGACAATGGGGGGGGGGGGGAGAGTTCAATTCGGCAAGCCTGCTCAGATTCCTCGGAATCTCTTCTGTCGCCTTCTGTGCTTGGTATGTTAATCCCAGATACATTTAACATTAAATACCCATTTACACCTGAGGACAGAGTGCTCCTGCAGCCTGTAATTACAGACCAATTAAGACGCAGCTTTTTTTGACGCCTTTAAACATCACAGTAACCAGGTGTGTACAAATAAAACTGCAAGACCCTCGGAAAACCACTGCAAACACAGAGGGGGGGGAAAAAGGAATGTTTTTTTTTTTAAGGATCTTATTTAATGGTAAAGCAGCTGAGAAGCAGAATGAGCAGTCCCCTGTTTCGGGCCGAATTGCTCTTGATGCTGTAGGGGGAGGGGGTGTATCTTCAGATGGGCCTGTGTAGGTGAAAAGGATTTGGCCCCTTCAGGGTTATTTGTGCTTATCTCTGGGCTGATACCCTCTGTCAAGTAATTAATCCTGAAACCCTTCCAGAGGCCCTGCTGTAAGACTGGGCAAATACTATTTTAATATGACAAACAGCCCCTTCTTAAAGAGCCTTGGAAAAAAACCCGGAAAGACAGAGGAGCTTGGGGTTAAATTCTTTCAGATCATGTACAGATAATAGGACTCATTAATATTCATTGTTTCAGGTACAGCGGAGGTTAAATTTTCCTTACTTCTCAAATCTCATTATTAATGCATGATGCCAATAAGAATATTCAAAGTGCCTGGGTGACTAAAGGTTGATGAGATCCATACCTTTCCACTGACATTTAAACACATTACCATTTCAACACCTTCCTCTCAATCGGAGAAAGAATAAATGGATAGTTAATCACAGCCCTCAGCTGTTCAAAGTTTCAACCTGATTTTATATATGTACATGTGGATGATAAGGTACAGTGTGTCATAGCTGGGAAGCTGTCCTGTTGGTGTTGCAGCTCTTTGGTCCCTGGCTTTTAAAAGCATCTTCTCCTTCACTTTTAGTATGTGTTGGAGAAATAGGGTGTGGGCTCTTGGTGGGGTGTTAAAAGGGAATCTGGGAATTGCCGCTGGAGGTTCTGTGAATGCTTCCCCATTCCCCAGGTCCGAGAGTTCACCAGCGTTCTGCTCCTGTGGATCTTTGAGGCTCTGGAGAGCGGCGAGGCCGCTGGACGCTGGTCCTGCGCCTGCATCCCCCCTCTGGACAGGAGCAAGGCCAGGAGGATCCGAAAGCTGGCTCGTTTCTCGCTGAGGAGCCCAGGGTCTCCTCTGGCAGGCCGGAGACAGGGGCCTAGGCAGGGAGCGGGAAAGCTGGAGACCTGGACACACCTCGGGACGGAGCACGGAAGTGCCGTCTCCGATCCTGGAGCAAGAACAAAGGCGCCATACGTTCATGGCAGTGGTTTCGCGACACCAGAAGGAGAGTGTCTAACTCGTATGTTTTCTTTTTAAATCGGCACATGTCCAGAAGTGGTCAGCGTGTAACACCACTGTTGCCCCCCCTCCAGCTCAGACCTCTTGCCTTGAATTGAAGCTTTGGAAGCGTGTTCAAGTGTAGCCTGCTTTTTAACTTCTCTCGCCCCTTCAGGATGTGAGTCGCGCGTGCTGAGCCTCTGGTGGGAGGCAGGACCCTTGACCAGACCAACGCACCCTGCTGGCCCAAGCCCAGAGCAAACGGAGTGGTGGCCATCTTGCTCCTCTCGATCTCTCACCTCCTCTTCCTCCTCTGGAGAGCTGGATTTCTTTCTTTTTTGTCCCGCTTCTCTGAGCAGCTGAACGCCGCCTCCGTCCTGCAGCCGAGCTCTGGGAAGAGGCAGGGGTGGGTCTCCCCCCGGCCTCGCGGCCGATCCTGGTTAGTTAGCTGCTGTCCGTCACTGGGAAGTTCTGAGTTTCCGATGGGACCCGGGGGGGTTAGGGAAGTGTGAGTGTGTGTGGTGGGGAGGAGGGGGTAGGGGCTGGGAGGGGGGTGTCTGTCCAGAATACCACCACAAACTCCGCTCCAGCCCCTCCAGTGACTTGTCACTTAAACGAAAGACGCAGACTGACAGGCGAAAGTCTTTAAAATAACCACCAGCAGATTAAAATTTCATCAAGCTGACTTTCTAAACGATAAACTCCTCCGTCCTCCCAGGCCTCTCTCCCTCACGGAGTGTCTCCCTGTACTGGCCCTGTTTTTTTTTTTTTTAATCCTAAACGGTGATGGGCAGCTCCCGGCACAAATAATGCATAAACAGCTGTTTTGCCCAAGTAAGCTATCCTTTTAAAAGATTTAGAGCTCTCCCTACTCTCTTGCTGTTAATTCATCAATTTCTTATGATAGCAACAGTTCTCCTTGGCTCTGGTGTTTAAGGACCAATTAGGGGCCCTTCTCTCTCGGGCTGTGGCCGGGCACCTGCACCCCCACATTGTCCACCTGTGGGCCCGTCACCCCTCCCGCGTGTCCCTCGGCCTCCGTCCCCCTCGCCCGCCCGGCCCGCCCGCCGCGTCCCCCCAGAGCGGAGGTCCGCTCCCTCCTCACCCCCCGGGAGCCCCCCTGGCCTTTAATATTTATCTTTATTAAGTTTTCAGTACCTTTAATAATTCATTTAAAATAATTACTGATCAAAAGAAAGGAAAACACGCATCAAGTGGAATGCTTTTTGCGTCTATTCCTGAGAGCCGGGGTGCTTTCTCCCAGAATCCTGTAAACAACGTGCCGAGCGGCGCGGCTCTTCGGACACTGTACTGTAAACAGGCGCCATCCTTCAGATGAGACGTAAAACCGAGGTCCTGACTCTCTGTGGTCATGAAAAATCCCAGGGCGTTTCTCAAGAAGAGTAGGGGTGTAACCCCAGTGTCCTGGCTGAATTTCCCCCTTGTCTTTACCCATCATGGCCTCCTAATAATCCCCATCTCTGGACTGGCTTCATCACTCTGCTCTCCTCCCCACTGAGAGCTGGTGTGTGGGGAGTGTACTGGTGTCGCATCATCCAGGTGGGGCTGCACACTGGTGGTGGTGGAGGGGATCCCCATTACCTGTAAAGCGCTTTGAGTGGAGTGTCCAGAAAAGCACTGTATAAGTGTGAAGAATTATTATTGTCGCTATTGAGATAGGCGTGCGTATTTATTGTGATTGATCATATCGTTAATACTGTAGCTGGAATAAGCTTCAGGAGATCGCGACAGCGTGCATTTTTAGATTTGTCAGCATCCCTGTTCTTTGCCCCCTGAATTTGCAGCCAGGGTGGGGTCTAGCTGGGATGGTGGGGGAGGCCTGGCATAGTTGCATGGTGCAGAGGAATGTCACGGAGAAGGAGCAGGAATTAGGCTTGGAAACCCTGGAGAACCCTGTCTGTGCCAGAATTCCTGACAGCCCTGTACTTGAACTGGGATGGAGGACTGTGTCCCCTGTGTTGTCCCTTCAATATCTCCTGTCAACAGCTCCACTACGAGACAGGTTGTTCCGTTAGAACAGCCGGTTTTCTTTCTCTCTGCTTTTTGACGGCGTCTTTTCGGAGCGCGTTTTCATTATTCGCTTTTTTTTTGTATGCAAGCGTGATCGCTGTGTTTCGCCGTTTAACACGGTGGCTGTCGGGGTTGTGGCTTTTTAACCCGGCGTCGATTCGCCCATTAGCCAAATCGTTTTTAATTGGGAGAGCCGAGCGCACAATGTATTCTCACGGCTGCCAAATCAACACTAAAGACTTGTAAGTAATTTGTCGAACATTGCCGATAATGGGCTACACGGAGGAGCGGCGACATAAATGGGGGAATTGCTCTTTGTTGTTTTTTTTTTTGAAAAAAGGCCGACGGTTGGAGAAGGAGGAAGGGGGAAAAGGCGGGTGGTGGGGGGGGGATTAATGAATGATGCATGAGGTCCACGCGGAAAGCAGGGAGCGGGGGGGGGGGGGGAGAAGCGGCTTCAAAGGCGAAGGCTGTTGGTTTTCCTGGCCTATCCGGCGAGCAGGGAGGTCGGGAGGGAAGCCCGGGGGAGCAGCCGGGGAGCGGGGAGGGTACCCGCAGCTGGGGTCAGCCCTGGGCCCGCTCTCTCTCTCTCTCTCTCTAATGAAGCCCCCGGTCAGCCCCCCCCCCTCCTCGTCAGTCAGCGGAGTGACGGGCATCCGTCTGGGGTCCCCGCGCGCCGCGCCTCGCCTCGCCCGGGCCCCCCAATCCCGCCTTTGATTTCTGCATTCCGAAACAGCCGGCCGGCTCCAGGCGCGGGCAGATCAATTAGAGCCTCATTATTCCTAGGATGACGACGACGACGACGATGATGATGATCAGGAGTCGGTTTTCGCTCGACACGTGCGTGAGCGCGCGCGCGCCCAGCCCCGTGTCACGTGCGCACGGACCGGTCCTTTAAAGTTTCTCCAAGTCGCTGTCGGGGGAGCCCGTGCGGCGGCTGCGTGGATGTTTTCAATAAACAATTTAGAACCTCGCCACGCTTTATTTTTAATGTGGCTGTGTCCGGTATATACAAACACGCTTTTGAAAATCTGTAAACATTTTTTCGTGATTCTTTAATTTTTTTTTAAAGTTTAGCCTCCTTCCCTCCTCCTCCTCCTCCTCACCCCCCCAACAAAAATCACTTCTGCAAACCTTTGGGCGGCACAGCGGCTAATTAAATTAGCAGCTAAATTAAAACTTGATTATTCCCCGGACGCTCGCAAAGATATGTTTACACAGTAGCATTTATCTTTTTAAAACAAACTGCTTTTCTCCCTCTTTTTCACCCGCGCGCCTCGTTTCTCCCTCACGCGGTCTCGAGGGAGCGTCTGGATGGCTGCGAGGCAGCTCGGCTTTAATTACGTTAATTTAAACACTTCCCAAGTCCTTCTGATGAGGCTAATTACGTCTCCAGCTCCACTCCGCTCCTGCTTCCGTCTGAACGCGGGCGGGGCGGTTCGGTTCTGTGACGCGCGCACCTGCAGTCACCCCGCTGCCTCCCGGGTCAGACCGGGGGCGGCCACCCCGGGCACCCCCTGCCCCCATCCTGCCCCTCTCGTCCCGTCCTGCAGCGGCTGGGTCCGGCGCCATTTGATTGACAGCTGTCTCCAGGAGAAGGGAGAGGGCCCGCACCGCCAACCCCAGTGGACTCTCAGAAGCCTTCCCCCCTTTCCTGATCAGAGGGCGCCCTGAGTCTTCGGATGCAGGGAGCAGATTCCAGCGGATGGCGGGTGAGGGAGCTGCACACAGGCGCGACATTCAATAATTCACTAGGATACAGCGCAGACAGAGCCGCCAATGGCGTATCCTGGTACGAGCGCCGGGCGCGGGCTCGCAGTCATGTTGTTCAGGCCTCTCTGTGCTCGGCTGGGGCTTGAGGGGCTCTGGGGGTCATTCGGTGTCTGTCTCTTCGGCGGGGGGCGGGTTAGGGTCTCGCTCTTTGCATTGCAGTCGAACAGGCCTGGTCTCCCGGCAGCTGCCCAGTGGTGTTAATGTGGACTCTCCCCGCCAGCCCCGCGCCACCGAACAGCTCCATAGGAGAGGACAAAAAACACAGTACAGATCATTGCTGAAACTCTTATGAGCTCACCTAGCTTTTCCCAGGGAAACGTGCAGGACTTGGGATCAGCATGTTTGACAACATTGCTATTGCAATTGAATCAATTCCATTAGACAGTGAGGGTGATGCCGAGCTCTGCCTGCTCTAACCTCCAGCAAGGTCGGTCAGATCTGGCCTTATTACAGAGCATGGCGTCTTCACGGAGCAGCTCTGCTGAGCTGACGGCTCCCCTTCCTGCTGCGGGCGCCTGCTGGGGCCCTGCAGAGTTGGGTCTAGGAGGAGGAGTAGCTAGTGGGGAAAAATACCAGGAAAATGTACTCAAAGGAGAGGAGGTCATTAGGCCTCTCTGGCCAGTTGAGCAGTTAGCGATGATTTGATCCAAGAAGCTCCTCCAGCAGTGTCCCGAAAAGCAGCCGGGGTGTCAGATTCAGCGACGCGGCTCGATCCTGTAACGAACAGTTCTTTCCGGACCCTATGCGGACGACACAGTCCGACGGAGTGGGGGAAACACTAGGGAAACGTCATGCAGGAAAACGGGGCTGAAGACAGGGGGGCGTGTCCAAGGTGCGCTGGTGCACGGGGGAGGCGTGGCCGAGGCGAACAATCCCAAAGAGTAATCCATAGAGTATCCAAAACATGAAGGTAAGTCCAAAACCAGGAGATCCATCAGAGGAAGGAATTAAAAACCACGAAGGCCGGGTCGGAACCGGCGGACGGGGAACAGGAACGGGAACAGAGGTTAAAACCTTAACGGGACCAGGCGCCTCCTGGTCCCGGACTCGCACGATATGGAAATCAGATGCAGAGCCCGGATGAGCGTCAGCGCCTGGCTTTTAAGGTGGGCTGGGAATAGGGAACAGGTGCAGAGAATAAAGTCTTTAGTGAAAGGGCTGGAGCACCCTTAAGGAGGGGGAACTATAATCGTGACAGATCCATGCTCCCACCTCTCTTCGTGTAAGCACGCCCCCCTGTTCTCGGATTGAAGCGCGCTTTCGCGCGGTTTCCGACCCGTGTCCTCTGGTGGGTGTTTCAGCGGTGGCGCTGCCGCAGACGTTGGTCAGTGGATCTGAGGATGCTGAACCCTCGTGTCAGGTCACCTCGCTGGCTTCACTGCTCCAGGTTAAAGGGCTCAGGTCCTCCAGCCCGTCAGTGCGGGACTTTCCTGTACGTGTCTGGTTCCTCTTCTCTGGACAGGGGCTTTTCTATAGCAAACTCCAAGTGAGGTCAGACTATTGTGTTATTCAGTGTCTAGAAGATGTAACTGAGGTCTCGACGTTAACACCCTCAGATCAGAGCACAGCTTTTATTTATTACAGTGGCACGGTGCTGCGGGGGGGGGGTCAGCTGGGGCTGGGTTTGGGTCAGGACCTGGGGTGCTGTCCGTGTGGAGTTTGCATGTTCTCGCTCGTGTTTGCATGGGCTTCCTCCCTCAGACCCAAGGACGTGCAGGTGGGTTCGTCGGCTTCTGGGTGTGAGTGTGTGTACATGGTTGTGTCTCAATGCCCTGTGATGGACTGGCGTCCTGCCCAGGGGGTACCCTGCCTTGTGGCAGTTATTGCTGGGATAGGCTCTGTCTCCCCCACAACCCTGAAATGGATGAAGTGGTCAGAAAACAGATGTGTTATTATTATTATTATTATTATGGATATTGAGTAGGAGAAGGAACACATCCCAGTTGTCGCTGGTGTTGCTCCCAGGTCTCCGGGACCCCGGCAGGACGTCCGCGCTCGATCACGCTCCTCCTGGAGCCTCCGCTGGCCCTGCCGATCGATTCTGGCTCGGTGACTGTCCCCACGGCCGTGTCCTCTCCCACGCGGCGGTGTCTGTGTCTGTGTCTGTGTCTGCATCAGCCATGCGCGCGGCGGCTGACGAGGCCCGGATTTCTTCCGCCGGGCGGCTCCGCGGCGGCGAGCGTCTGGGAAGGTGCTTTTGGAGGGGAGGGGGTGGGTGGTGAAGGGGCTTTTTCTGTAAGTAGCTGATTATAAGCCTGGGATCTGATGGGACCTGATGCAGGTACAGAGGAAACCACTTCTCCACTCTCTCTCTCTTTCTCTGTACAAAACATCTCTCTTTTTGCACTTCGGCGAATTGCCAGGAGAAATGTGGCCCTGCTGAGTCTGCAAATGTTTATCCTCCTTTTCTTTTTTTACGTGCCATTGGGCTTCCCATGTAAAGGCTTTTGTGGTTAACTCCTGCATCATTTAGCAGGATCCCACTGAGAGGCTGCAGGTACTGTCCCAGAGAGGCAGGGCCTGGCGCAGGCGGAAGGCTTGTAGCCCCATCTCCTCTTGTTCCCTGCCCCCGCCAGTCTCCCTCTCTGCCTTTTTTAGCTCGTGTAAAATATTTTCAAGACGGCAGGACAATGCACTCGAGCGCCTCGATCGGAGTCCTTAGTGTTAGGCTGCCGGTAATTGGGGTCAGACTGTCATTAACTGGGGTTAGATTGTCGGTAATTAGGGTTAAGTTTAGATTGTTAGTAGTTAGACATAGACTGCCAGTAATTAGGATTACTAGATTGTCATTAATTAGGGTTAGATTGTTAGATTGTGATGAATTAGAGTTAGGGTTCCAGACTAGGTAAATCTCACAAAAAAATCATATTTGATACTGCCTGCTAAATCACCTGGAGGAGCTGTAAGTAGTTTATTTTTCTTTACAGAACAGGTGTAAAGAGCAAGGGTGCAGTTATTAACAGCTCGAGGGGGGAGCAGTAAGGTGCAACACTGCTTTCGTACTCTTGTGTAGGCTGCACTGCTCAGATTCCCCCCGTCAGCGCCCAGCTGTATAAATGGGTACAATACTTAGAATTGTTCTACTGGAAAGACCCCATGAACGTTCTGTAATATGTGCAGCACCCAGAGGGCTGATTGTTTCGTGGTTTCAAAGTGTGAACACAGGGATCAAGGTCTGGCTTCGTGGAGGAACAAATGCAGACTTGGGGTAGAAATGACATAATATTCATAAGTTTTGCCGTCAGTAAGTCTAGTCAGATGGGTCCAGAGCAGCGAAACTCTCTAAGCAATGACCTTGTGCAAAAGTGAAGCACTGTTTCACATTTGTTTACATTTATATGTTTCTGTCATTTCTCCAGTTTCTGTAGCCATTCCCACACTCTAATTGACAGAGAGATGGACACGGCCGGGCAGTTTGTTAATGATTATTATTGAGTTGGAGGGGGAACACATCCTGGAGGAGACACAGGCCTGTTATACACTAGGGGGGAAAAATACATGAACACAGGAGAGGTTACAAACGACAGGCCCATCACGCACGCACGCTCGGTCGTCAGCAGCTAATTGATCTGAAGATCCGATTCAGATGTTCCTCGTAAGTAGCCAGGGATTTGGCTTCAACAGCAGGGCCGGGCAGCTTGTTCCACACTCCCACCCCTCTTTGTGTCGAGAAGTGCCTCCCGTTCTCAGTTTTACCCTTGTTTGTGTTGCGCTGCCCATCCTTTGTTGCAGTTTGTGTTTGGCTTGTGTGTTCGTGTGAGCCAGGAAGGCAGGAGAAGGTGGTGGCAGAGGAGGGGGGTGTTTGGGGAGTTGTATTTTCTGCTTTGCTTGTTTCCCAGGAACTGTCTCCTTATCGCCAGTTTTAATCTGACTAAACAGGATAACCTGCTCTTCATGAAAAATGAATGCCCCTTCATTCGGCGGGACCTCTGTCCCCTGGGGGACCTGCGAGTGGAGGGGCTGCGGGCTTGGATAGCCCGAATGCAGCGGGCGTAATTAATTCCGCTGTAAATGAAATTTGGTTAAAAAGAGAGATGGAGAGGAGGAGGAGGAGGACGCTGGCCCAATCAGCGGGGAAGAGCTGGTCAGGCAGGAGATTGCGCTGTAAAATATTCATCAGCCTCCCTGTTTGAGCAGCGAGCATGCCAGCCAGCTCCGGAAAGGGACACGGCCACTCAATATTTCATGAAGAATCCTGGCCCAGACAGAGTCCTGCGCTGCCTTCCCCTTTAATGCTACATGCAGACAGCTTCCCCTTTAATGCTCGCCAGCAGGAGCAAGAGTGGGGCGTCCTGAATTGTGAGACGGCTGTGATCCTGATGCAGCGGGAGAGAGGGGTGGCGGGCAGCGTGGGAGAGCACAGGGGTGGGGGGTGTGAGGACACTTGTGACTGACAAGCTCCCTGGGCCTGATAACCTTTGACCTTTAGCTTGCCTGATCTGTCAAGAGAGGGCAAGGTGGTTTGGTTGTTTTTTTGTTTGGCACTCTGAGAATTATAACAAGAGCCGTGCTTTTTACATACAGTTTGTTTTTTAAAAAATGGTCACCTTTTTCTTTTGTAACACAGGACAAATCGGAAATGATTGGCATCTTTCAATCAACTCATCTTGCAGCTATTCTATTCACGTTATAAAGCAGGGGTGCCCTGTCCTAGTCTTGGGGGGCTAGTGTGTCTGCAGGTTTTCTAAGCGCCGTAGAGCTGGGAGATGCTGCAGTTAAATTGCTGCAGTTAAGCCAGGTATCAACTGAGTTACGAGCTGGAGTTGGAAAGAAAACCTGCAGACACACTGGCTCTCCAGGACCAGGACAAGACAGCCCTGCCGTAAAGGAAGGGGTGAGGACTGTAAATGTCTTCCTCCAGGACAAGGGCTGTCAGGCCATCCTCCATTTGTCACAGTGTGAGCAGGGGTTTGACGGGGCCAATTCTGGGGCATACTCTCAGTGGTGTGGTGAGAAACTTCACCTGGAGGACACAAGTGGAAGCTACAGGGAAGTGCATTTAAAACTGAGCGCACGTCTTTACTACAAGGGTGGTGGGAGTATGGAACAAGTTGCCTACCTGTCACATTAAGCAGATACCCTGGTTTTCTTTAAGAAATGGATGGATGGGATCCTTGGATCCGTAAGTTACTAAAAGGACCTAGATGATAAGAGTGGCCGCCCCTCATTTGTAAATGTGCTTAAGTTCTCATACCCTGACTGACTACAGTCCAAGCAGGGCTGGGAAAAACGCACTGACACAGCTTTGAATACTTTCCAGTAGATTTGGTCTGAAAACAGGTGGGAAAAGATTGAGTTATGCTCTGTCATCCTCATGAATTAATGATCAATTTATTCCGAATACACAATGAAAAGTGTATTAGCAATTCAGTTAAAAACAATTAGCAGAATTTGTAAATACATAAGCAGGTGTGTGAGAAAAAACCTTTCCTCTCCTCTGAGATGAACCACTCTTTACAATTCTTCCCGCAGGATGTTGATTAATCAATATGAACTCCTGTATCCTTTCTCTTCAGTTTCTGAGTGTTAATCACTTCATTCAGCATCATATGAAACCCCTCTTGGAATACCTACTCTGAATAGGTGGAAAAATCATCTTAGGAGAGCTCTTGCTATCCAACTCCTAACCCTATCTGTGTCATTACCCTGGCTGCGGAGTGCTAGCGCCTGACCTTTGACCTCAGTGTGCGCACTCGGTGTCCTGGATTGTCAATAATTGATGGCTGTTTGTCTCCTGCCTGGGGATCAAGCCTCACCTGCAGCAGGCCTGGTTCAGCACACAGGCACTCATTGATTTTGTTACTGATACCTGCTCTGACAGCCAATCACCCAGGCGACTGGAGGAATATAGCGAGGCTGTGGAGGAGTTCTAGCAAGCTTCCTGCTCTCTCTCCTTCTCTCCTTGTACGGTTTTCTCTCTTTCTCTTCTTGTTATTCACTGTAGGTATCCTGCTCTTTGTCCTTTTGCATCTGCACTTCCTTCCTGCTTTCGTCACCAGTTTCTTTCCCCTTTCTCTCTGCCTGGCCTGCTGGCTGCCCGGAGGAGTCAGGTCTCCTGTACTCCTGTCACAGTATTCCAGGCCTGTGTGCCTGTGTTCCGGAATTGGATTTGGATTTTTTTTTCACTCCCCTTGATTTTGAAATCTGTACTGTTAATGTTTATTGATGCTAAACTAGTGACAGTCAGACTAATTAAGCTCCTATTGCTCAGCAGTTAATTCCACGTCGGGTTTTGGAAGCTGCAGGCTCTTGTAAATATTCTGCTGAGGAAGCAGGAAAGATCCCTGAATTGTGTTAATTTCACTTCTATTTTACTTGCGTATTTCAGATTTCAACTCTACATCTCTACATTGTCTCATGCACTCTTTTGGAAGGGCTGGCTCTTTATAACTTAAAGAAGACTGGCCAGAACAGCGGGTTGGCACAGCTCTTGTGTGCAGCTCGGGAGAGGAGGTCCCCACCTACACAGCCCTTTATCTGTCATCAGACGCTTTGCAAGCTCTGCGGCCACTGAGAAGAGGCGTTAGGCACGTTGCCAATGAAAGGAGCTGGGCTTCTCTGGTCCACACCACTATATAAGAACATAAGAAAGTTACAAGCAAGAGGAAGCTCTTGCCTGTTTGGTAGCTAGTAGCTACTAGATCTAAGGATCTCATTGTGCCATTTCATCAAATAAGCCAGTGTGTGGACATTGTTGATGTGGCTGGGTTGGTGTGTCTCATGCTCCCGCTACTCTTTGTGTAAAGAAGCACTTCCCATTCCCGGTTTTCAGATGCCCTTCTACACAGTTTCCACTTGTGTCCTCTGTCATGCTCTCTCCTAGCCACCTGTCCCCGTGGCCCTAATCTTCTGCTGTCTGCGGTGTGCTGGCGTGGAGCTGGTCCTCGCCGACACGCCGGCTTTGTGCGAGCTGACACCCTGGCTGGAGGATCAGTCAGCTGCTGGCTGTCCTCCTCCCCTCTCTCCCGTGTGCAGGGCAGCTCCTGCGGTCGGCCGCGTGTGTAATCGGAGATGCCCCCGTTGCTCCTGCCCGTCTGCCTTCACCCTCTCTCCGTCCCCGTGCCTCCCGTTCGTGCCCTCAGCTCCAGTCCTCTCTCCTTCTCTCTCTCGGACCCTGTTCAGTTTGTCACACTCTGGTCTCCTTGTGTCTTTTCTCCCTCCATCTTGCAAAGCCCTGCCCCCCCATCCCCGCCTCAGTATTCAAGCAGAGATTCGAGGCACATCGGCATGTGTTGTAAAAGCACGTAACCACTGCACTAACCTGACAGTAGCAGAACTACACATATGTCCTGACTCCCTGGACTTCATCTCCTACATCCCCATCTCTATCTCTCTTTGTAGCTTTTTTAATCCCTTCGTCTCCCGGTTTGTGACGCCATCCCCGCCTCCGGTCTTTTCAGCCACTCTCGTTTGCGCCCCGTCCGGGAACGAGCATGTGCTCAAGCCTTAGCCTGCGCCTGAACCGCGCACAAGATATCCACGCAGGCAGAACGCTGTCGAAGAATATATACAGTACGGAACGAGCCCCGCCATTCCCTGCGCGTGAAACGGCTGTGTTCCTGATCGAAACGAGGCCCGTAAAAAAAAAGCAGAATACCAGCAGCCCCCAGCTGATCGGCCATTAATGTTTGTTTAGGCCTGTCTCTTGTTTTAATTTCGCTGAACTGTTTGCTGAGCGGCGCAGCCGAGCGCGCGCTGACAGAAGGTGTGAATTATTGATCGCGCTCTCCCCCCTGACGGAGGGCGGCGGCCGAGGTCCGTCTCGCGGGGTTACCGGGCCGTACGGCACGCTGGGTCAGCGCCACCGAGGAGCAAGTGGCCTGGCTGCCTCTGCAGGGAGGGACAGAGAGCCTGGCTTTCAAAGTGCCCGATCTCACCACCCCGGCGTCTGCTCCCCCTCTCCCACTCATTCACGGACGCGTGTGCCTCTTCTTCCTACACTCCTGCAGAAGACGCAAACTCACATTCCAAACCGTCCTGCCCAGTTGGGAGGAATTTAGAGCCGCCTGGCTCCTGAGTTTCCGAAGACGGAAGTACAACTACAGCGACTGGGACAGGAGGCCGCATGAGTGCTGGAGCGCTGGCTGGGATCCCTGGTTCCAGGTGAGCAGAAATAAACCTGGAGTTACAGAGCCTGCAGAGCCCTGTGTACAGCGCTGGGGAGAGGCCACACACAGTGCCACACATACACCCACACACAGTGCCACACATACACCCACACACAGTGCCAGTTTAGAGATGCCAGGCAGCCTCACTAACAAGTTTCTGAATTGCGGTTATGGATGAGGTAAGAGAACTCCCCACAAATGCAGGGAGAACATGCAGACTTCACACATAGTGTCAGAATCAAAGCCAGGACCCGAGAGCTGTGAGTCTGCACCGTTTACCACCTCAAACGAAAAGGGTAGAAACAACTGAACTTTTTTTGTGTTGGAGGTGAATATGGAAATCCCGCAGGTGTATTTTGTTGGCAATCTGGTGAACTTTCCTTTCTGGCGTTCTGAACCACTGTCTCCCGGCACGTGCTGTAGGCAAGGGTTACAGTAATCCGTACGAGGGAGGATAAACAGGACGGGCTGGGCGTTTCTGAAACAGGGTCAGTAGTCTGGCTATTTTCGGAGGGATCCCACAGGCAGGGCATCGGTTTAGCGCCTTGGCCATGTACCAGAGGCTGATGCCGGAGAAGGCAGCAGCACTATATTACTCCAGCCTGCTCTATCCACTTCCTTCATCCCCCCCAACAAAGCAAAGTTCAGCTTCGTGCATATTTGATGAAAGCGAGAGTCATTTTTGTATTTTATCTCCGAAGACATTGGCAGGTTTATTTTCTTCCACGCTTGGAGCTTTTAACCCAGAGAACCTGCTTGCTTATCTCCTCCCAGCTTACCTCTCTGCAGAGAAGGGGGACTGCTGTGCTGGGGTGACCCCCTCCTCACTCTCCTTCCATCCTGAGATCCTTTTTACTGTATGTCTTTCTGGTACTTTAAGCTCCTTCTTCTGTGCTGTGCAGAGGAGGAAGGCTTGTGGTCCTGGTGATTAGCTGTTTATTTTTTCATGAAGCCACTCAGCTGGGTGGCAGTCCCCCTCCTTCCTCCTCTCTTCTTTTTGCTCTGAGGTGCATTGATTTCTCCATTAGGCAGCACTCCAAAAGCCACCCCCACCCAACACCCCACACTCACCAACCCCCCCCCCGGCCCCCGAACTCCTTGTGCCTTTCGGTCTTCCCCTTGGCCGCTGGGCCTCTGGGGAGCAGCCCTGAGAGAAGATTGCTGTCAGCGTGTTCGCTAATCTGACACATCGCTGCTGATCACTGTACCTTGACAACACGGTCGCAGCCAGACCTTCCCTCACGCTGCTCCGCGCCCCCTGCTGGCGCTGCCTGGAACTACAGCTCTAGCAGGCCGTCTGGACCAGGCCCAGGTCCATTGCATTATTGACACACAGCTTGGATATTTCTTTAATCAATTTGACTTTGTTTACCATAAACTGCCGATGCCTATTTTGGAGCTCCGTGCTTCGCTTGAAAAGTCTACAACTGGTTCTAAAGCAAGGACTAGAATGTTCTGCAAAGCAGGTTTAATTCCTTACACAGGCAGTGTTTCACAGAGAAAGAGAAGGTGGTCTCTGACGTTTTTATGACCCCTCTTCATCGATCTGCATTTTCCTTGGCGTCGTGATGACTCTCTGTGACCAGGTTCGCCAAACCACAGGATCTGTTTCTTGCAGTGCAAATGGTGACAGTCGCTGAATGCCCTGAAGAAAATTTTGAAGTTTTACTTTTTTGCTGTGCTGGGGTAAAGTGTGCAGGCAAGGCAGTGCTCAGACGGGTATCTGAACATTAATGACTGCCACTCGACAGCGACCTGTTATTGTTGTCATTTGTGTTGTGAAAAAGATAATGCTCTTACGTGATTCAGCTAGTAAAGGCTCAGTGTGCAAGTCTGTGGCCCAGCTGTTGTGGGTTCGAGCCTGAGTGATGTCACTAACTGACTGTGGTAGAGGTTCCCCAGGCCTTGAAGTGCAATTGGAGGAGAACCACCAGTTTGGTTGGGTGGCTGTCAAATACACAGGGATGCTCACAGTGAAACAGAGACTTCTGCAATTCACAGGGACATCAGTAGGGGGCGCTCCAGTGTGTCGGAGGAGATAAGAGACTCTGACAGGTCAGCTGGGCCCACTTTCTGCCTGCAGTGGACAGGAGTCTGACGATTCAGCATGAGGTGGCAAAATAAAAAATGCTTTCAACGTGAAACGATGCAAAATCTTCACTACTTCATATCAACCTAAAATTAAAATTAAAATGATCTGAAAACCAAGGCCACACCGTGACGGCTTTAGAAATCCTCCCCGAAACACGGGATATTGTTTTGGAGGGGTTATTTTTCAAGTTGTTTCTGTAAGACAGCACCTGTTTGGCTTCCCGAACCAATACTGTGATAAGAAGAGTCTGAGGTTTGAAAGCAGGCGGCCTGCGTACTGTGTCTGCTCATTCTAATGGTGCTAATGATAACACACAACGCTGCTCGCGGATCAATGGAAGATCAATGGATCTACAGGCACGCACGTCTGATGGAAGGTAGACAGATGTCTGTGACTCCTGTTCCCAATACTGTTCCAGTGATCATAAAATAAAAAAATCTCTGGCCCCTTTAGAGCATTTATCAGTCAATAAAGGATGTCTGAGAACACCATGACAGCATGGCACTGTCAGTGGTCTCTTGAAAAAAATAAAATATGTCATCAATGTCACTAAAGTGTCACAATAATAACGTGTCATGCCTATGTTCCAGTGTGCATTCCCAGGGAGGCAAGCCAGTAAGAATGGATAGTACAATCTAAAGCAGCATAGGGATTTCTGGTCTGGCACGATACACACTACTGTTTTGTTTTTTTATATAATCTGCATTCTCTTTCAGAAGCTTTAGAGCAACAGGAAGTCTGAACCAATCAATTGCGTGAAATGTGTTTAATTAATGCCTTCCGTTGGAGAGAAGTCAGGTGCTGATCACAAAGTGGACTCGGTAGTTGACTGATTCATCCACATGGTCCGCCTCAGTGTAAATATTAATGTTAATGACATCACAGGCCAAGAGCAGCCCCAATCTCTCCGAGAGGGCTGAAGAGAAAGGCTACTCAAATAGATGTCTCTGTGCAGTAAGAGACACTTGCACTTTAAAAGGCTTCACATATTGCATTGTGGTACTGGATGATTCGAACCATCACAGTAAGTTTCCCCCAAAAATCTGCAAAATATTCTCATCGCTGATAAATTGCAGGCATTTTTCTAGGGTTTCAGGGTAATGTGTAGACACACACTTCAAAGTATAGCCATACAACGCTATACAAACCTGCTAATATTGGCAGAATAGCTGTCTGTGGCTGTTGACTGTGACTTATTGTCTAATTTAATGTATTTCACTAATTATAGGCAATGCTCTTCAAACAGTTCTGCTTTATTGCACTGTGAAATGGTCAGAGGTAGTTAATATTCATATATCCCTTACTCTTTCAAAGCACTGTAATCCTGAAAGGTATTCCTGGGAACTTACACACAGACAAATGCATGTACATCACCTCCCAGTGTAGTGTAACAGCGCAAGCTAATTAATACTTATTCATGCAACATGTTATATTATGTACTGTACATATTTAGTAGACTGGTGGTATAAAATAATTTATCCATTAGGTTCCTGAATATCTTGCAAATGCAGTGAAACAGTAATTAAGTTTTTAAATGAAGGATATAATGTTAGTGGATCCTCTTTAGTTAGTGGACCCTGCCTGACCCTTTACACTTCCAGAATGGGTCTAAAAGAAGGGAAAATCGCTCCACTTTCTGAAAGTGTTTATTTACATTGAAGTGATGCTGGAATCACCTTCAAAGGGCCTGAAAAGAGGCCTGTGGTAATGAGAGAGGACAGATGATCAGGGAGCGAGTAAGAGTGTGTGGAACAGGGTGACAGGGGAGAGCTGACTGAATTATTAATGTTTCTGCACAAAAATGTGACAGTTAGCTCTAATTTCCTGTTTAGCTGTAATCAGCTCAGACAGGTCTCTGCTGTCTGATCAATACGGCTAGGGCACGGGCTGGAGATTTCATACTAACGACTGAACTCCAGCGCACCTGAGGAAGTTGTGGCTGTGTGGCTGATGGGTCTTGAGACTGGGTGCTCTTTAAGGGAGTGGGTATGTTTTTCCAGTGCAGTGGCAGGGGCTCGTGCTCACACTGGGTCTAAGCCAGCACAAAGTGGCTGAAAGAAGATCTGTTCCTACTCCCTGTGCTTGTGGATGGGGGGGGGGGGGGGCATGGAGCTGATTTCTCAGGGTTTCTCAGTAAGAGCTACTGCCTTCCCTGTGATCTCATCGGTGAAGACTGGCCATTGTGCTGACTTCACAAAAGGACTGCGAACTTGACCTTTCAGCCAGTTTTGCTACTTCAGAATTGGAGTCACAAACACTTCAACGTGCTTTGTTGCCATGAATTAAAAAAAAAATTAAGCAAAAGCATTGTGCTTCTATTCTAGTTTTAAGCAGAATTTGGGTTAATGTCTATATGTGCTATATAAATGGCATAATCCAAAAACAATTCTGCTAAGAATTTAAAGAAAGTCAGCTATTTTCAATATGTTATGACAAAAACCTTCTTGGTATGTCAGTGCTACAAGTGTAGTGCAGGCAATTATATATTTATAAGGATACATGAACTGTGGCCAGGTAAAGGGATTGTGAAGAATGCTGTGTGTACTCTTCTCACCCTTGTTTGTGGTTTTGTAAATAACTTTGTGTGTTGCAGACCATTCTCTGTGATTTATGGTGGCTCAGATTGTACAGAGCAGAGCGGTTAATTTCCTAGTAAAAAGGCATCTTTGAAAGGCTCTGTGTTCAGAAACATTTTTAGTGTTTATGGGAACTTGAGACGTGCGTGTAGTAGCTCAGTGTTAGAGTGCAGAGTGTTCAGTAGCAGTGTTCAGTAGTTTGTTCAGTAGCTCTGGAGTAGTGGGCTGCAGTGTGTTCAGTAGCTTAGTGCTTGAGTGCTGGGCAGCAGTGTGTTCAGTCACACAGTGTCAGAGTGCTGGTCTACAGTGTGTTCAGTTACTCAGTGTAAGAATGCCAGTCTGCAGTGTGTTCAGTCACTCAGGGTGAGAGTGCTGTGCTGCAGTACGTTCAGTCGCTTGCTGAGCTGCACTGTGGAAAGAAATGTAGCTTGGATGTTAGACAATGTGAAATTTCTACATCAAACATAAATATGTAAATACTGAGGAACACTGAACAGTGTAGACCTCTAACAGGAAAGATGTATTGATCAAATCACACAAACCTCCTTTATTAAAGAAAGCACATATAAAGATCTCTTTAACTTAGCATACTCACAACAAAGCATTCAGTTCTGTCAGCTTCAAACTTCAGAAAGATACACAAATCATAAATTATGGATCTGCTGTCTTCCACCCTGGAGTTGGCGAGTACATTAGGTAATGCTGGAGCTCAATTTAACTAGATGGGCTTGTTAATGTCTCCCTCTGGGAAGCATGAGGTTCCTTTTAGCTTCCTCTAGAATGCCGAAAAAAAAAATAATGTTTGTAGATTAGAGATCACAGTACGTCTGTAGCAGGCTGGATATCTGTGCAGTGCAGTGCAGTAATGGTACAGATCCTGGTACTGACACTTGCACACACACTGTCTGCCAAAGATCTGGGCTGCAAGCTCATCTCTTTGTCAATATTTGGAGAGAATCAGGGTGGTGCTTACAAACAATGTTACTGTTACTAGAACTGCCAACCACTCTTGGAGTGATATTGGGATTCTCTTGCATTTATATCTGTCCACCCATTTTCTTACTGCTTCTTCCAATTCAGGGTCACGGGAAAGCCGGAACCTATCCCAGCAGGCCATGGTCGTAAGGCAGGATAAACCCTCGGAGGTAACGCCAGTCTGTTCGCTCAGGGCACACAGACACACAGACACACCAGGGCCAATTTTCCCAGAAGCCAATTAACCCACCAGCATGTCTTTGGACTGTGGAAGGAAACTGGAGCACCCGGAGGAAACTCATGTGAGCAGGGAAAGAACATACAAACTCCACACAGACAGCACCCCCGGGTCTGGAATTGAACCCAGGGCCCCAGTGCTGCAAGGCAACAATGCTAACCACTGTGTCTCTGTGCCACTCCCCTGCATTCATGTCTGTGCTAGCATTTGTCTAAAACATGCAAGGCCAGTGAGTAAATGCTGTTTGGTAGGGTGTAGAAACTTGCCAAAATGAGCAGATTTCTTAAACTTCAGATTTCTGGGGTATTATACATCACAGGCAGACAGACCCCCAATATCTGCTTTAACACTTTTAAATTTCTTACTGACATCATTAGGAGCGCTTAAAGCATGATGCCTTTTTCCTCAGTGGTCTGAGAGTAAACAACGACCATTGTGCTCGTCCGCTTTTGGTGGCCCCCCACCTGCTGAGAAGGGTCTGTCTTCGGAGTGCAGAGTCTGGGATCAGGCTGGGCACCGCAGAGGCTCTGATTGTTTTGTTTCATTGCTGTGTTCCCCAGCTTTGTCCAAGGCACTGCCAAGGGCGAGACTGGGGCTGGGATTCTGCGGTGAGCCTGTTTTTATACCTCAAGTGAGCCTGGCTTCGTTTGGTGTCAATACCGCGACCGGCGACATTCATTTATTTTCAAAAAAACAAAACCTAAAAATAAAAAACTTGGGGTCCCTCTTTCAGCTGAAGCCATGACCTCTGCGCCTGTGACCCGAGCAATTCCTCCCAGGCGGCGCAGAGCCAGGGGCTGCCACAGTGTGTTACTATTCACGCCAGCTGTGTGCTCCCGGTTTGGCCTACTCAGGAATCTAAAAGGAGCCTCAATTAGCGGTTCAAAGTGCCTCCTGCGCAACAGCGGAGTGCAGTGGCCCACTCTGCATGCACGGGTAATTCAGGCGCGTTCCCAGGTCCTGGCCCCGCTCTCGTGTCTTTGCACGCGGCTGGCTGAGTGGCACCGCGTATGCAAAAGACGAGGCGGCCCCGTTTTTAATGTGGCCGCTTCGCGGGACCCGAGAGCTGCCGTAATTGCTGATGGATGAGGACGGCAGGTGTGGCTGTCAGCTCTAATCAGCGCGCCGCGCCGAGAGCCGGCGCTGGCCTGGCGGGGCCACGGGGGGAGAGCGCTCTCCCGTCCGCCCCCCCCTCCCCCTCGCACTTCTCTCCCCACTCTCTCCCTCCTCCAACTCCCTTTCACCCTCTCCACACCTGTCGACTCGATTATGGCAATGAGTTTCCGCCCCGGCCCCTAAAAAGCAGATTAATGGGAAAAGCCTCTTTATTGTGACACCGATATTCCACAGGGGGACGGGGAAATTTGCACATCATTTGGAGTCTGTCCCTTCTGCCACTGCTGCTGCTGCTGCTGCTGCTGCTCTGGCTTTGTGCAGCCGGTCCAGGGCAACATCATGTCCCAGTCACAGGTTCGGCTGGGTTCTGCCAGCTTTTGCTGGGTTTTGCCGGGTTCTGCTGGCTTCTGCCAGGTTTTGCTTGGTTCTGCCGGGTTCTACCAGGTTCTGCCAGGTTTGGCTAGGTTCTGCCAGCTTTTCCTGGGTTCTGTTGGGTTCTGCCAGGTTCTGCTGGCTTCTGCCAGCTTTTGCTTGGTTCTGCTGGGTTCTGCCGGGTTCTGCCAGGTTTGGCTAGGTTCTGCCAGCTTCTGCTGGGTTCTGCTGGGCTCTGCCTTAGGCCTGGCACGCACCGGGCTGGCTGGAGCTAAAACAGCACTGCAGTGGCCTCGGCCCGAACAGAACAACAGGGACAGAGACAGGGTTGGCGTGTGCAGACGTGCCTTGAAAAAGAGAGTTTGTTTATTTTACAAAAGCAAAAATAAATCCTGGTTAGTTTTGCCACAGCAGGTCCGTTTTGCTTCCTTTTATTTTGCCTGTTTCTAACAAGATTGTACATAACGGTGTTATTCCAGTCAGCTGGGTTAATGACAGTATACAGTATAATATACAGTATATTATTTTACAATCTCAGCTAAGAAACTCCTCATTTGGCTTCATGGCTCCATTGGAACAGTGACAGACCACAGGGAGACACATTGCAGACCAAACTGCGAGCAGACGCCTCCATACCTGACGTCACACCTGACACCTCGGCGGTTTTATGGACTGAAACAAGGAAGCGGTTATTTCACGGTGCAGTTATTTCAGGCTCTAGGAATCGATTCAAGTGACCCATTTTTGAAAGAAGGGCCCTTAATTAATATTAATGTTAATTACAGTTGATGAAGTTCCACGCGGCCTGCAGTGGTGTAGTAAGGAGGCTCCCCTCCCTGCCCTGCCGATGTGTAGTGTGTTGGGGTTGGCGGCTCGGGGTTCGACTCCGGCTCAGCGCGCTGTCCGGGCTGTCCTGCTCGAAGCGCTCAAGGCCCGTCTCCTCGCTGCGGAGGGCACCTTGTCAGAGCGCGCTTCCCTGACTTGGGGGGGGGGGGGGGGGGATCGGGGCACCTCCATTAAATCAGACGAAGCTGCCCCAGGTTCGCCGGAGCGCCGGGGCTGGAGGCTGGCGGGGCGCGAGCTCCATGTTAATGCAGCCAGGACCTGCCCCGGCCCTGCCCCCTCTCTAATGACTGCATGACTCTCAGCCTGTGTACCGCGGAGCCACCAGCCAGCCCGTCCCTGCCTGGGGTCCCAATCAGCGGCTCCTCGCCTTTCCTCTGGGGGGGTTGGGGACTTCTCCATTCCTGCAGGGCCTCCAAGCTTTTATTCCACCCGCACTCTTAACCACCCTAATTGAACCACTCAGAGGCTAAATTAGAACAATCTGGCAGGTTTCCCGGGAGCCTCCGCCGTTGATGACTTGATGAGCCGTGAACCCGGCTGCTTTATGGGTGCTGATGCCTGGAGATGAGTCAGGGACCTGCTGCCTTGATCCAGAAGGCCTCCCCCAGGCTCTGGGCATTGACTAGGTCATTTTCAAAGAGGTGTGATGTTACGTGTAACGGTGCACAGTCTTTTGACCTCTGCAGGAGCGGTGTTTAATCACATTAAACAGACAACAAGAAGTCACGCCTATATGTTTGATGAGAGCCAGTTGACATTCATGAGCAGTGCTTCAGTTGGGAAGTTAAAGTGAAGACTAAAGATTTGTCTCTGTGGGATGAAGTGCTGCAGAACGACTTCAGCCAATCCCATGAGGCCCTGCTGAGTGCTCCCAGCTCTCTTAGTGCAGAAGTCTCCAGCTGCCTTTTCCTCACCTGTTAAATTATCAGCACTTCAAATCCAAAAGAAGTCTTTCCCGTGTCAATTGTGTATATTCGATGCACTTGTTATAAATCCTCCTTTGTCCAAAGATTTTGCCTGCGTTGAATAATCTTGGTCTCGTTTTTCAAACTGTTTCCTCATATTAAAATTTCACTTCGTGCCTTTGCGGTGGTTGGATGCAGTGCCAGTCGGACTCTGGATCTCCGATCACTGTGAGATCAGCTGCTCGGCAAGGTTGCTCTGCAGCTGGATGGCACACATGTGTTTCTCTAGCGGCAGTTGTGTGAGCACAGCTGAGGAAGAAGAGAGGTGCTGGATGAAGAAGATTGTCTTTTTTCCTGAAGAAGGGTCTTTTTGTCCAAGTCCCTCTGACTCTTTGTCCTCACATGATTCGAGTGGCATAATTATTGTTGTTAGACACACAGCACTTGCTTCCATAACATGCCTTTAAACATCACTGATGCAGAGGCCGCTGCACAGGTATGTCTAACAGATGTCAGGTAAGTCAGGAGAGCCTCCAGTTGCACTGCAATGTGAGCCCTCGCTTTCCTGAGACCTGTTTAGGGAAGAGACCCTTCCTCCTGCACAGCTGTTGCTTTTCAATGCGTTGCACAAAAGCCGTTCAACAGGGGCTCGCTGTGACATTCTCAAATTGTTGACGTTTTTCCATATGAAGTGTGAGCCAGCAGTGCAGTGTAAGTGTGAGCCTGCAGCGCGGTGTAAGTGTGAGCCAGCAGTGCAGTGTAAGTGTGAGCCTGCAGTGCAGTGTAAGTGTGAGCCAGCAGTGCAGTGTAAGTGTGAGCCTGCAGCGCGGTGTAAGTGTGAGCCAGCAGTGCAGTGTAAGTGTGAACTAGCTGTTGTTCCCCGCCTGTTGTTTTTTGCCATTGTACTTCCTGTGCATGGAGATCAGGAAAGATCAGGGGCGCGGGGGGTCTTTGCTCAGGGAGCAATAGGGTGTCTCTGAACCGGAAAGACTGTCAGGGAGGGAGGTGATTGGAGAAGAGGTGTGGGATTGGGGGGGTGGCATTTGTTGCTGACAGAGTTGCTAATTCGCTGACATAGGGGCCCGGTGAGGTTGGCCTCTGATAATGTTGTTTCTTCAGGAGCAGCAATAGCAATGAGAAGAACAAAAGTAACTGTGCCCCACAAATCCTGTAGCCAATTAGTCCGTATCAATAATTAATAGGCATTGTCTGTGTGAGCCGCTGCGCTGCTTTGTGCGCAGATTGAGTTCCCCCTGCCTTGCTAGATTGTTATGACAAGGAGTGACTACATAATGATATTAGTGATTAATAATTCAGTACAGGCAGCGCTGCAGCAGGTGATGACGGAGGGGAGGTGAGCGTGCGAGGAAGGGGGCTGTGGACGACTCTCTTCTCTTCTACATCTCCCTTTCTCCTACCTATCATTTTGCTGTTTTTCAAAAGCTGGCAGGGTGTTGGGTACATGCAACACAGGACAGTGCTGGTCTAAGTGGTAACTGTTAAACAGCTCCCATTGCATAGCAATTTTGATTCCTTTCCAGTTTTGCTGGCCATATGCTTTTTGGGGAAAAAGGTGGAGGCGCAGGTAAAGCTGAAATACCATTTTAAATACACTTGCATGATGAAATGCTTGTTTCTCTCGTCGTCACATTAAACAGGCTTTCCCGGATTTCTGCTCTCCAGTGGTGTGTATTTGCTTTGTCTTGGTTTAATACCGCATGCTATCGCAGCACAAATAGGGTTTGCTGTACAGGAAAAATAATTTAGAATCGCTTTGTAATCGTGTCGTCATTTTCGTCGCCGACCTGAATTAAAATACAATACTGATGCTGAAGTGAAAGAAAGTTCTGGGTAAGGGCTCCCACATCAGCTTAACCAATAAAGACATTCATCTGGAGTGCAGGTGGACTACTGCAGTCTCAGCATTGCCTGGAGACTGTGTCGTTAACAATCTTTGGCCAAGATTCCCAAAGTGGTCTTAAAACTGGCCAGGGTGTGCTGAAATGGTGGGCAGCCGTGGATTAAGCAGGTCATACAACATTGAACCCCATCAGTGAGCCCAGGTATCAGGCCCACCTGGGCTTGTAGTGCCACTAATCAGTGTGGCATCATTCCGCTGGTCGGCACTATCTGCTTGTATTCGCTGTAAACTGCAACAGATTGGTACAATTTGTTTTGTTAATTGTGTTTTTCAGCCAAGCTGCAATGCACTAGCACTAGAACTGTGTCAGTCTGGACAGATGCATTTTCCCTGCTGAGGAGGTGATATTCCTCAGCAGTCTGAAAGAATAAACCCCACAATGTCTATTATTCATGCCTGCTCAACTAAAGCTGGAGAACATGAATCACGAAGTCTTGACAGATCGATTTTTCACGGGGGGCAATTAATAATTTTTCATGTGCAAACTCATAAATCACACAGCAGAGCATTCACTTTGATTTCACTGCCTTTTAAGAAATAATGCAGAAAATCGAAACAAACATTTTTGTTTTGATTTTACATTGAAAGAGGCGAGACTGGCGCTGCAGGTTATGGGCTTTAAAATGATTTTTTTATTAGCAATAAATAGTTTAGAGACACAAGATTTAGAGCAAAGGGAGCGTGTTGACAATGGGTTTGTTTTATTATTCTTTTGAATAAGACTCGACCCACTGAGACTGAAGATTTTTATACATATATTTATTCCTTCGTTACTTGAAATGCTTAACTTCCTGGGGAAAGTGGTGAATGTCATCACCTGACACCGTCAATCAGCCCTTTCCTCTTTCTTAGACAGGTTAAGAGAGAAGAGATAACACAGGGAGTTCAATCAGCTTACTGATCCATATTTCAAAAGCAGCCAATTTATTTTTGCTGTTAAGGTGCACCTCCCCGACAGTGAGGTGTGTTTGTTTATTCCAGCTCAATATCTGCAAACATTCCTTTTGAGCAGCACGCTGGGCTGTGTCCTGCGCAGAGCCGCTTGTAAGACAGGCAGTCTGGCCTGGGGCAATTCAGTGTGCCGGCCTGGCCATGAGGAGGCCGAGAGAGCTGCTGCCTCTTCTGTCTCTCTCCTCCAAATTCCCAAACAGCTTCACGAGCAGAGGAAGAGTTCCACTGTTTTTTTTCAAAGCACGGAAGCAAGCAGTGCAAAATAATAAAAATGCATTTACTGTTCAGACAATTGGACCTGATCAGACAGTGAGAAGGAGGCTGTATATATGATAGTAGTTCAGGTGGGTAGCTGCGTCAGCATGCGTAGGCTGCAAAGGAACAAGTAATAGGTTTATTCCATGCTGAAAAAAAGAAGAAAGAGAACACAACGTTTCGGCCGTGGAGCCTTCTTCAGGTGTGCACACCTGAAGAAGGCTCCACGGCCGAAACGTTGTGTTCTCTTTCTTCTTTTTTTCAGCATGGAATAAACCTATTACTTGTATATATGATTACTCTATTGTTAATAACAATGTTCAAACCTTCACCCCTCTGCTGACCATGAGCTCTGCTGCTTCCTGGAGAGCTGGGATCCCCATAAAAATGTCTTAGTTCTTCTGTCTCTGCTTCTGTACATCAGTTTATTTTTTGTGTGCCGCAAACGTGGAATCAATAATAAAACCTCAAGGTTTGCTACTTACAATAGTGCAGTTTCCCTGATCACTCTGTCCGCAATCAAAACCAATAATTAACTTTAACAGCATTGATGACGCTGATGAGCAGCATTTTTAATGGAATTACTAATGTATTTGGCTGCTGCTTTTATTAAAAGTGATGCATCTTTGCACCTTTTTACACAGCCGGCTATTTCAACAGAACAATTCAGTTGAAGCACCTTGCTCAGTAGTACAGTAGTAGAATCTGACCTGGGCTTTGAACCCACAACCTTCTAGTTATGATCACTCTGACCACTGCTGCTCACTGCAGCCTCTTGCAATTGCAGAGCAGAATGTCATTGCACGTGATGTCAGTGCAGCCCTGGTGTATTTGAATATACTACAAGTACATGGCCAGTTACACCCCCCTTCCTGACTCTGGCTTCCTCCGCTGAGCTCTGCAGTATCAGTCAGTCAAGAGCTTCTCTTCAGTGGTCCAGGCTGCATGATTTTGCAGAATCCTGCATTGATTATGCACCACTTGTTGCATAGGCCTCAGATATCACAGCCAGCCTGCATTGTGAGTCTCTGCACTGACGTTGCTTGTATTTGCATTGAGATTGCAGAAAAACTGGTGAAGTATATAGACGCTCCACATTGATTTGATGTAAGTTGTAAGTAAAAAAAATGACATTCTGTTACTGATGCAGAGTCTTGGATAGTGTCAGTATGAGTTGATCATTGATCACACCCAAGATGCTAAGCTTCTTCATTCCTTCAGGAGTTTTCAAGGGTTTTACGAATACTTGCATGTACAGTATATCTGAAGTACACATGGAACAAGTAAAGGTTTATTCCCTGCTGAAAAGAGAAGAAAAGAAACCCAACGTTTCGGCTGTGGAGCCTTCTTCAGCTACAGAAGCAGCCAGCTCCTTCTTCTTCTTCACACACCCGAAGAAGGCTCCACAGCCGAAACATCGTGTCTCTTTTCTTCTCTTTTCGGCATGGAGTAAACCTTTACTTGTTCCTTTGCAGCCTACGCATGCTGACGCTGCTCCCTACTTGAAGTACATGTGTCTATGTACAGAGGCGCAGTGGTCAGAATGACTGCCTTTCAGTGCTGGGGCCCTAAGTTCAATTCCAGACTTGAGGTGCTGTCTGCGTGGAGTTTGCATGTTCTCCTCGTGTTCACCTGGATTTCCCCCCTGGTGATCCGGTTTCTTCCCAAAGTCCAAGGACACACTGGTAGGTTAATGGCCTTCCGGGAAACTTGGCCCTGGTGTGAGCGTGTCTGTGTGTCTGGCCTGAGATGCACCGGCGTCCCGTCCAGGGTGCACCACGATTTGCACCCGCTGCTTGCTGGGATGGTCTCCAGCTCTCCTGTGAGCCTGGCCCAGTGGGACAGATTAGAATATGGATGGATGTGTATGTACTTCTCCTGTAGATGGTCATTTAGCATTTCCAGGTAATTCTCAAGCAAACATCAGTACGAATAGTGATGGTAGAAGCTTGATATGCAACATATTTAATACTATGAGAGTATTGTAACCTGTTAGGTGGGGAAAGCGAGTATAGGGTCTTCAGTGATTGACAGAGAATCCCCTCCATCACGAGAATTTCAGTGGTGTGGATAACAGCAGGATCTAGAAGAGGTCCCGTGTCCATTACCTGTCCTTCAGTGACAGTATTGTCCATTTGCAGAATAGGCAAATTGAGAAATTATCATAGCTGCACTTCTAGAACTGTCCAGCAGGAGGCAGTGCAGAGAAAAGTATGCACAATGCTGAATGAGAAGTAATCTAGAATGTTTCCTTTTCCCCTATTTACTGCCCAAAGAAAAGCTCAGGTATATTTTATTGCTCCTTTCCACATTTGTCCTTATTGAACTCACGATCACATTGAGCAAAAGCAGCTTTGAAAGTGCAAGGCGAAGTCCAGACAGTAGCTGGCTCTCTTAACTGTTGTGAACTGCAGCTCCTATGCTACAGAAAACAATAAAAGTTTCTAGTTAGCTGTTCAGCTTTTATCTATATTTTAAGCCACACACAAGGTCTAGGAGTGAACTTAAGCTTGTTACAGGGCTTGGAACTAAATAATATATAAGGAAGGGAAGGCTCAGAGCAGCAGCTAAATAAAATATCTGCCCATCGGTGGCAGGACAGTTCCAAGTCTGGATGTACAACATGCTGCTCAGTTCAAATGCAAAGATCAGTATCAATACAGATGACTACATCTGTCACAAGCGAGTTAACCCTTCCCCATAACATAGCCTAAGTGACCTTGTTTTTAATTGGCTTCAGTGTTCAGTGTGGGTTTGGGGGGAAAATAACACTTGGTTTGCCATTTTAATACACAGAAAGAGGTAGCTGGAGTCACTCCGACACATTGTCAAAGCCGACTCCGTGGCGAGGAACGCTTCCCCAGATCAATAGTCTGCAAAAAGTGCAGGAAGAGTCATGACAGTAAACTCTTCTTTCTTCTGCTGACAGCTGGGACCTACTTGGCTTCAGTAGTGCCAAACCCTTCCCACTGGCTCACAGACCGCAGAGTGCTCACTTCTGGTCTGCCCTGGCCTGCGTTCACACTGAGCTCTGTCATTTTTGGAGGCAGCAGGAGGGAGAGTTTGCTGTCGGTACGGCTGATAAAGAAGGGCTGGGGTCTGATGGGGCAGGAGCCAAAGCAATGTTCCCAACAGAAGTGTGATTTTGTCCTGTTTTCATGCAGTTTGAGGGGCATGATTGCCCAGCCACTCCGGCTCTTCATACTGTGACTGAGCAGTCTTGCTGTGCCAAGTTTACTGAAGGGAAGGCCACTCACATCTGTAGAGTGTCAGGTCTTCAGCGACTTTATGGAAGAGGGACACAGCACATTATGTTTTAGCTGAAGACCCTCATCCTCAGAGTTGTACCCGTCTGACGTGACCTTATATACCTCTGTACAAAACTCTTAAAGTGGCCCAGAGCAGAGCGGTGCTAAGACCCCTGCAGTTTGTATTGAGCAACAGGCCACGAGACGCCTGGAGAGAAAGGTTTGCATTGAAAGATGAGGGATTGGTCTTTACAACAGTGAACAGACATCCAAAACATGCATGAACCCACAGCAGTGAAGCCTTCTCCCCCTTCCATTTAGAGTCCCCCCCCCCCCCCCAAAACAAAACACAGCTGAGGAGACCTTCAGTGCGAAGACGCCGTGGGTCTCCGAGCAGACGGAGTTCGGAAGAGGCCCCCGGTCCGTGTGGCGAAGGCGGGGGCATTGGAGATGTTGCGCAGTCATGAGTGGACGAGTGACGAAGGAGGGCGCTTCCTGCGCCGAGCAGATCTGAACACGCCGCGCCAGCATGGGAGAGCACCGGTGCATCCTTTAAAAGCCTTGGTTCCCCAGCAGCTAAATTATTATCAGTGTGTGAAAACAAGGCATGCTGGAGGCAAGCCACACAAGAGAGTGCTGAGCCTCGGGGCAATTTCAGAAGAAAGTAATGCAGAAGAAGGGATGTATATATAACAGGGGAAAAGGTAAAGGGAATTTTTATCCTGCTTTATTTTATTTTCTTCCTCGTGCCACCTTTTCTCTAGCTTCAGCTGCACCTCATTCTTTATTTTCTCTTTCTTGTTCTCCTTCTTCTGAGAAACACGGGGTCCGGGAAATAACTTCTAATAATGTGCTCTTAACGCTGTCAGATCTCGCGCCGAGCACCGAGCTATTCCCTGTCCTCCTTGTCTCTCTCATCTGATGGCTGAAGAGATTCAAGTTTTTTTTTTTTGCTGAAGGCATTTTGGAAGCCTGAGCCTGTGAAAGGCACTATATATCTTTACAAAGGGTCTGTGCTGCTCTCTGTACACCTTTCTGACACTGCCCTCCCCTCACTCTTTCAGTACTCTGAGCCCTCCAGGGGGGTCTTGTGAATGAATACCGATTGAAATTTTACAAATACTGTATAGTTTACAATCTGATAATATACAAGGAAACAATCCTGCAAGCACAACAAAATAAGTATAGTGGATTTTATTAAAAGACTGCGAAGCTAGAACAAAGCTGGAAATGCCTTACAAATGTCACACAAGAGGAAATCAAATGCTAAGAACTACAACGATATATTCTGATGGCATGGAGGTGCAACGCAGAGCTATAATATAAAATCCTCAACAGCAATGTATTCCATGCGTACAGCGAAAAGCGCAATTCAAATTACACGGCGAGCCTGAGAATTAAAAGCATTGCAGCAGAGTGTAGGAAATCCTGAGGGATGAAGTTGAGAGCTGAGACACAAAACAGTCTAAACAGCACCTGGAGTGGGTCCTGAGCAGGTAACCTTGATTTTGATACTAGAAATGACAAAACCAAAGGTTAGAACATAATACTCCTCTGGCTTGTTCTCTAAAGAATGACAACAGTCTGGAGATATAATAATAATAATAATAATTCCTTAAGGAGCGGCGCTGACTGGTAGGATTCACGTGTGACACATGAATCGAGAGGCAGGGCAGCACCTGTGGCATTCAGGGGGGAAAAAAAGATCATCTCCATCAGTCTCACGGGCACGGACGCTGAAGCGGGGATGCTGGGATTTTCCCCTGGCTGCAGGCTGGAGTCTTCAGCCCATGTGGACGTGCGTATTTGCCTGATGTCGGAAGGGTTACACAGTTCCACAGCCTAGCTGCTCAGCATTTTAACGCAGCCCTGATAAAAGAACATCACGCACGAGAGGAGGGTATTCGGCTCATCTAGGCCGTTTGATCGTAATTAATGGATCCAAGGATCTCATCCAACTGGCTCTTGAGAGACGCCCGGGTATTGGATTCAACAGCATGGCTGGGCAGCTTGTTCCTCACTCCCACCGCCTCCCGTTGGGCCATAACGTAGCTGCTGTTCCCAGTTCTAAATGCACTTCCACGGGGTTTAGGTCCTGGTCCACATGGATTCTGGCCCAGTGTTCAGTCCTGTCCCTGGACACAGTTGCTGCTTTGGCTTTTATTGCTGCCTGCGGTGCGTGACGATATTGGTAAAGCCAGTACAGTAGTTCAGGGGTCTCCAGCCCTGGTCCTGGAGAGCTCTGGGCCACAGCAACGCAACCCTCTCATGGTCCCCAGCGGGTTTTTACTTTCATCAGCAATTTTCTTGTGTTCTCTTAAGCAGGTAGTTTGTTACGTGAAATAATTCATTAAGATGATTTGTGATCAGACCCTGAGTACCTCTCAGCCCTCAAAGATCAGAGAACTCTTAATTTAAACAGATCACTGTCTTGAGTGATCAATAATTTACAGGTGTTCCCAATCTTAAGAAGCGCTGTCGGAGTTGGGAGTGTTGGTTCAATTATTTAATTAAAAGCTTGGTGGGCACAAAACCACTAGACCCTGATGGTCAGAGATGTGCAGTTCTGGTCCTCGAGCACCAGTGTGTCGGCAGGATTTCTGAGTCTCTTTAAGGCACCTGAAGCTCTAAGAGAAGCTGTGAAATCGCTCCAGTCAATCCAGGTTCGAGCTGCTTTAGGTCATTCGGCGTTGAACAGGACTGAGAAACTGCAGACACATCAGCCCTTCGGCACCAGGACAGCACCCATGCTGTAGTTCCTCAGGGCCAGGACTGAAGATCTCTGACCTGTATGAGGAGAAGGCTTGGTGTTTTTCTTTCAGGGACTCTCGCTGTGGTAAAGCTTCTGGCAGTGACATGGGAGCTGTGCATTCCTGCTGCTGCCAGCTCAGATTCGGTTCATGCTCATGTCATCCTCATCACCTTCTTCCTTAACCTCTATCAATACACAGCCTGTCCTAGGGGACTCCCTGCTGGTGCAGAAATTAAGATTTGTTGCTCTAGAAATATAAGAGCTCCTGGAAAAAAAAACCAGCAACCTGATTTTGTGAGGCAGCAAAAGTAACCACCATGCCAATGTGTCAACTTACATTTTCATATTTTATATATAATCTAGGTTTTAATACACGTATAATAATATGCCCGCACTGCAGACACACTTGTATAACAACATCCCCATTCATAGCGTCCATTTCTGCAATTCCATCCAGTAGCCGTCCTGAATGCTGTAGCACAGGATGACAAAAGCCATCAGGGCCATGATACGCATTAGGACTCACACTTGGTGGAAACCAGCATTTCCTTTCTGCGCAACGTTAAGTAGAAGTAGGCTTTCTGAATCTGAATTTTGGATAATTCGCTCACGGGGAACAAAATTCACCCATCAGCCAGATGCACGTTGCCTTGGGAAAAAAAAAAAGCAAATGAGCACAGCAGTTAGAAATCCTGTGATAAAAAATTGAACATTTCACTTTTTCTGATCGGCACATACTTTTACATGCAAAATGGCATTCCAATTAAAGACTTTGAGATAATGAATTCAGCAAATCCATGCGGCCATCCCAACCTTGCTCAATTCCTCCTTCTTTCTTCCTGTTAATTTAAGATTTGCAGCCTTAATGGACTGTTTTATATGCTCTTTCGTTTCCAAAGCGCCCCCTTCTCGTCCCTCCACCGGCCTGTTAATGACGAGTCTCGCTGGCCGCGGTGTGTGAGTGACAGGCGGTTCCGCAGCAGATGACTGACCCAGCGAACTCTGGCAGCGAAGAAAACCACAATTGCGGGGCGCGTGCTCTTCTCGGGCTCTTTTATGCGCTCCGTGCGCTGTGTTGGGGGGGGTCACAGGTGTGTCCACGGCACGGGTGTCACCCTCCCCAACCTAAAGCAGGCGTTGGTCACGCCACGCTGCGAGGGGTGGGGTGGCAGACGGGGGGAAACAGGCGAAGACGGGGTTGCCTGTGTCCGAACTGCGCAGGCGAAGTGCAAATATCATCAAATATTTCTCCCGCCCTGCAGCTCTTGGGAGTCGTGTTTTCAAAAGCGTTTGCTGCGTTAAAAAACGGTTGCCGGGTCGGTATCGCCCTTACTTGTCCTCATTTTAAAGCGAGGCCTGCTCTGCATCTGTACATGGGCAGGGAATGTTCCTTATGCAATTCGGAATTATTTTTTTAGGTACTTTTTAAATAAAACCGACGGAGCTCTGCGCAGATATTTCCGGGAAGGCATCCTTCTTTTGAAGAAGGGCTTCCGTCTGCTCCTGCGTGCCCCACGGAGTGAAACCTCCCCTCTCACACTACACACCCCCTCCTCCCCCATCTCGAGACGGTGGGGGGGGGATGGTGTCTGCGGGGGTTCCGCGCCCCCTTTCCACCATGTCTTGTTGAAAGGGTGAATTTATGAGCTGGAAAGGAGAAGCGCCAAAGCTGATTAAACTTTCATGGTAAACCAACAGCCCCCTCGCTCTCGCGGCGGCTTCAACAGGTCGCGGGCGAGTCTCGAGCGGCCGTCCGGCAAACAAGACGATTGAAATGAGAGGCGGCGGGGACCCCCGCGCGCTGACGTGCCCTCCCGTGCGCCGCGTGTGCCCCCCTCACCCGCTCGCCTCTCGAGCGAGCCCGCGCGCACTCGGCCTGCCCCCCCCCCCCCATCAGCTTTAAACGCTGTGAGGGAGAACCTCAACTTCACCCCTGTCCCGTTATTCGCCTCCATTTTTACTTTTTTTATTGGTAATTGTATTTTCCTTTAATTATTTTTGGATCAGACACAAACATGTCGCAACTCAGGGCAAGAGTATACCTGTGTGGTGTCGAGGTCGCCCGGTGAGAAACGGCTTGGAGAAGGAAGGGACTCCTATCAAAGTCGGCGGTGTTCGGTACAGTCGTTCTTCGTGATCATTTCTGACTGATGACAGACTTAAGTAGTAACCTTCGGTGCAATGAGGGATCCCCGAATGAATAAGGGATCCCCGCATTTTTCTTCAGCTGAAGCGTGTGGCGTTTTTATCTTCCCTCCTTTTCGCCACACCTTCCCGCCTTGCACGCGCTTCCCCTCCAGCTCACCTGTGCGCGCGTGGGAAGCGGAAGCGGAGGGGCGGGACGTCCGCTGGAAGAGGGCGGCACGCGGCGTGGGGGAGTGCGTGCCAGGGAGAGGAGGGTAGGGGAGGGGGGGGGGGGGTAGTAAATTTGAATTCATTGAGGAGCGCTTGTTGGTAATTCTGTTAACAAAAGGTATCCTTAGAACATATTAAATATTTATCTGTTCTATGAATAACAATTGGTGAGGGACGAGAGGGTCTGTTTACTTTCTCTCAGGTTGTCTGTACATCGGCTCCTGATGCTGTGGGTGTTAAGGCCCAACAGCAGGACCTCCATGACGGAGTGAATAGGCTCTTACGACCCCCCCCCCCCACCACCACCACACACTCACAGACTCCTCTCAGCCGGAGCAGCGAGTGCCCACCTACCACCCCGACATAACGCGGAAAAAGCTCCCGTGTCCTGTTCTGTGCGTGCCAGCGTAAAAGGCCGTTGTAAGGGCAGCTCTTTATAATTAAGAAAATATCGAATTAATTTGTGGGCCCCTCCTCCCAACTAAAGAGGAGCGCTGGATTGTCTCGCCACTCTCTGTAGGTACGGGCACTAGCCCCGTGCTGGAGTGTCTGCGTGGGGCCCTGAGCTGTCCCACGCCGCAGTCCGGGCGCTCAGAACCGACCGGGGCCTGCTCCCGGTTCTGCTCAATCAAACTAAATCCAGTCTGAAGCTCGTTACTATTACTGGCTTAGCAAGCAACTGCCATCGCCGTTCAGTGCTTTAATGAAATGACCATGATTATTGAACGCAGCTCATCTTTTTGTAATAGCCACAACGAGAAATAGCACTTTTATTATTATTATTATTATTATTATTATTGTTTGTTGATTGTTGGAATTTTGAGCGTGCTCATTCTTATCCCTTGAAGTCTTTCTTTCCAAATATGATTTGATATTTTCAGATTGCTGTAATTCAGTATCATGTGTTCGAATTAATTGCTTGGCGTGCAGACCTATATATCGAAATACACTGCGGGGATATTTCTGTTCTGTACCTGACCTACTCGTAATTTCAAAATGTAGCAGTTTTTTTTTAAATAGATAATTATATACCGCTACTCCACTAGAGAAATTGAATATTAATTTTGTAGAAATAAATTATATTGCAGCCTGCACTTCAAATAAAGATGACGATAGTGTTGATTTATTACTACTGCATGGGGCTTTGCGCCGCGCTGAAGGTCTGGTCCGCTTTACACGAAGGGTTGTGGGCGCATGTTTTCGAGGTTTCATGGTGGGGATGGATGGAATTCTCGGGTCACGTGCTTACTAAAACCCAAACAAACTGAGCGGCCTGCCTGAACGACTTCCTTTCGTTTGCAAACTTCCCCGTGTTTGTGTTTTTATACGCGGCTTGCCGGCACTAGCGCGGTAGCTCCGGCCTCCCCGGCGGTGCTCTGTCCCGGGCGGGCCGAGCTGTCGTGCCGCCCGCCCCCCAGAGCCCAGGACGGCTCGCTTCTAAAGTCCTCGATAAAAAATTAAACCCCGGATAAATTAGTATCAAGCGCACGCAATGGAAGGAGCCTGTTTTAAATGATTATTTAATACTCCTTTTCTTCATTTATAATGATACCCCAGACACCTCCGGCTGCGGGCACATTTTTTAAGTTAATTTAAGGTTAATACCGACGCCACTGCTGCGCAGGGGGGCCTGGGGAGGGAGGGGGGGGGCAGTGAAGATGCACGAGGAGCCCGGAGGCAGGCCGCCAGCACCGACCGCTCGGGCGTCTCTTGTTAGTGCAGTTCGACCCAAACCCGCTCTGACTGCGTTCGGCGCGCGCTGAATACATACCGCGGAAATGCTACATAAGATGAGCGCAGCGCTAACTTTATTAAATGACGCTAAAACGGAAATGCTGCTCCGCGCGACTTTGAGTGCGAGTAAAGAAGTGCTTTTAGGGCCGAGGTCCCGGGTTTGAGGTATCTCTCCCATGCGTGTGTTTCAGTTTAAATCAGCTGTGTCATCTGACTAATGGGACTTGAGCTGAAAACTGAGATCGAAATTACCTTTGCAGTTTTTTTTTGTCCAAACCAAAATCGGGTTGCTTTTAAGTGTTATTTTGCAGTAGTTAAAGAACGCCCGACAGAGGACGCGTGGAGTCTTGTGAAGGCCTGTAAGGAGACCATAACATCACTCCACAGCCTTTTTCACTGCATTTCGTCAACGGCGATCTGTCCTGGACGAGACCTGTCTCCAAGCCTCATTACGCCCGTTATGTAATTCATGCGAACCTGCACCCGATCTGTTTCAAACTGTACAGTAGCTTTCGGTTTTTTTTAATGATCGGGACAGCCCCCTGACCCGGCGAGGGGAGCCAGTACCTCTCCTGTTTAATTATGCCGTTGGCTTTTTCTAACTCACAGAACCGAGTGAGGCTGGCGGAGACCGGAAACATCGGTTAAGCAAATTGCTATTTAACTGGAAACTTGCTAGCCTCTGAGCCTTGCATTATTCATTAATAAGACAAGAAAGTAGCGCTGCAGTCCGCCGGCTCTCTGCCCGAACGCAGGCGGGTTGCTCATCGGGGATGTGGCCCAGAAACAGGCCAGCAATCTGCGCTCGCTCCGTCGGAAGGGTCTCGCGGAACGGTTTCGGGCGCTGTCCTTCTGATCGACTTAGGTAGAAAAAAAAAGTTCACTTCTTTTTGCTTTTGCGTAAAGAAAAAGGAAACGGCACTAATCGCCTGGCCTCAGTTTTCTGTCCGCAAAGGTTAGCTGCAATGAAAAGTCGCTATTTACAATATCGGTGGAGCCGAGCGTCTGTGCTTTAGTCATGCAAAGGACAGAACAGAAGATGTTGTTCAATATTATTGTAAAACTATTCGTTTTGCTTCGGGATTTAATTTTCACTAGTTGTTCCGCAGTTTAGTACTTTGCTCACAGTTCAGGCAATAATTATAGTTTTTTTTGTTTCTGGTTCTTTTCTTAAAGTATGAAATACAATAGGCACCATATGATTAAATTATTAATTGCGCTGTAAATTCCCACGCTGTGTTTAAACCCTTTAAAGAGATGCCAAATTATATGAGAAATTAGGTAGCTATCGAATGGAGCTTCAGCGTTTATCAAGCAAGATTTTGGGGCCTGATTTTCTACACCAGACAAACTGTGCTCGAACTGACCACGGGACGGATGACAGCAGTTCACACAGTGGACAGTTAGGTCCAGAAAGCTCTGGAGAGACACTTGGGATTCAGTAAGAGTGTCTGAGCTCCTGATGGCTCACAACCATGCAAAACGTGGACACACTAGTGTGTAATAGTATTTAATTAATACCCTGGTGTTAAAATGAGCATTACCCTCTAATTAAGTCCCATAAATAATGTATTTTAAACTGACAAGATGCCCTACCACCGGCCCCTGCTACAGAAAACCTTTGGTTTACAGCTGGGCAACCAAACACATTCGTTTAGCTACTGTGCAATTTTAATGAAATTACATTTGACCTGAAATACAGTGTCTAGAAAAGCTCAAGCAAAGAAGCTTTCATAGTGTGCAATAATAATAATAATAATAATAATAATCATAATAATAATAATCATAATAATAATGTTATTAAAATCAATATAATGACTAATAAAGGAAATTGAATTTTAATTGCACCACACGTGCACGATCTGTCTCAACCTGTAATTTGTTTGTGTCGGAGGTGTAATTTTCCAATTCTAAGGCGCCTTAATGTTGTTCTGTCATTTCTTCTAAAACACCCGGCCGGCAGAGGCGCGTGCCGCTGTCCCTGGTGCTGAACCCCGGCGCGAGACTCTGGAAGGTACTGAACCGGAAGCCCGTGACAGGCATTTCATTATCTCATAGGCATCGGGACTCTGCAGAACATATATTGATGATAGATCGGAATTTAATCCCATTTTAATTTTAAATGACGTTGTTCACTTCTTTCATTAGAAAACTGATTGCTGCTGTGGCTTTATTTAATATCCCAGGAAGATTAATAGTTTCGGATTTGTTGAAGTTTGTGCTGTTCTGAGTTACACACTGGTGTGTGTGCTGTGCGCTTACAGGAAAGTCGATGCACTGGGACAAGCACCTACCTGACATAAATCGAACGATCACATTTTGTGATTTTCTAAGTTCCCAATTAAAACACTCAATGTTGCACGAACACCACATTTTTATTTTGGAGGTATACATTTCCGTATTTATACATTAATTTAGTTATTTTAGTGTCTATCACAGAAATCGTTAAGTAACCGAACAGTGACATTTTCTAATTCAACGAGTGAAGATTTTATGGTTTTAATTAATTTACAGGGGACAGTAGCAGTAACGGGAGACGTCCAATCTTACTATTTATTTTTTACCATGCCGTAGTTTTTCTTTTCCCACAGCGATCTTAGGAAAACATAATATGGGCAAAAATGCACCGATTTTTCTTCTTCTAATTTCGCTCACACGGAAGAAGTCGGAGCCGTGTGTCGCGAGAACACCTTGAACTTGCCCGAGGTGGAGGAACTCCGCTCCCCAGCAGCCTGGACTCCGCCAGCATTAAAGAACCATGCTTCTCGCGCCGCCAGCTCTGCCGCAGCGTGTCGCGCGGGCTGGGGAGTTCTAGAGCAGCCGCTTCCGACAGTTCAGAACGCGGGTCAGCGATCGCGATGCTTGCATACTTTGTTGGCTCTATGTGAGACATAGTTCTTGACATTTTCTTAGACACGAAGGTCCTCCTTTGCAAGAAATACACTAAAATTAAAAAGTGTAAATTATTGCAAACTCAAGCAAAGTGCAATTATTATTATTATTATTGTTATTATTATTATTATTATTATTATTATTATTATTATTATTATTATGTGGACGCCGTTTTTGCTAACAAAAAAACGTCATCTCCGCATTTAATTTCGCTCATCCATCAGGTATATGAAAGTATCATATATGTTATCGTTTGTCTACAAAATTGAGTCCAGTTGAAACATGATGTCCAGTTGAAACAGATGCGGCAGACAGTGGCAGTTACAGTGACCAGTGTGAAGGAATGAACGCCCGCACGGGACACGGCCTCAGGATCATCCTGAGAGAGGAAAGCTGCTTTCTGGAGTATTTGATGTGTCGGCCGAGGTTACTGTCTAGTTTCCCTCGATTAACTACTGCTTTCGGAACTTGTCAAAGCACCGTGACACAGTACGACACAGGCCCCTCCGTTAGAAGCAGGACGACGGAGAAACTCTATAGGTTATTATTTTCAGGGTGGTCTTATGAATTTATTACAAAGTGATATTTTGGACATCTGAGTTTTAAACCTTTTATCTCGCTTAGCAATGGCAGTGGATTAAAATATTTTTTTAAAAATATGTATCTTTGTGTGAATTTCATAGACATCTAAATAAATAAACCAAATTACAAATGAACTGAACTAGTATATTTTTATTTAGGAATAAGTTTAGATATCTCGGAGGTAAACTGACTAACCAAAAATAAGGGTGGACACAAAGTCGTTTTTTTTTATCCCTGGTGATTTATGCCAGATCATGAGGGCATGTAATTTTGTGCGTAATGTGAGAGAAGACGCCGCGATTTGTTTGCTCAACAGCAGAGCTGCTGGGGATAAATTCGTAGAGGCAACTTTTCACCTCAGAGCTCCGACCATCATTACTTGCGCGCCGCCGAGCGACACACACACACCCGATGTAGCGAAATCACTGCAGTACAATCAAATTCACACACACACACACACACACACACGCGCGCGTGCGGTAATTCATTCGCGCAGGAAAAAAAAAAGGCAGCATCGCAAACAGAGATGAAACGCAGAGAAAAAAAAAAAAAAATCCTTTAATTATTCGTGTCAAGCCGTCCCATTGTCGTCTAGGCAGCTACATGAACGGCAGCATTAATTCGGTGCGGGTTGTTTTATACCCAATAACGCAGACGTTTGATCACCGCCTCTTGAGCGTTCATGCCGTTTACAATATTTGATTATATCCCTAATTATATCGTTATGTTTTAATTATTGTTGAATATGCATGTTTCCCTCTCTCCTTCTTCCTGTGCTCACGGGAGATCAAATTATCCTGCTTTGTATTCTTTTAGCTCCTGTTATTTATACAATAAGAGCCAAGTGATACAAAACATGTTTCCTTGTACACCTTGTCAACATCAATTTGAAGCCCCATCTGTCTTACCTTGATTTCTGCATTGCCCTTTTAAGCATGAATCGACTATTATTACTGTAGCAGTAGCAGTGACGAAAATGCTAATAGTATTAAGACTTAACAACAACATTTTCGGATTCTACGCTCCAAGCTACAGCTTCTCTGCAGGCGGCCGACTCGATTCCTCGCGGTTTTGTCTGTTTCTGTTTTAAAGTGTTCTGAAAACTGCGCCCTGTGATGTTGCGTGTCGGGCTTATATATTATCTCCGGCGATGAATTTTGCATCACCCCGCGTTTTAAAACTTTCAATATTGTGGGTGTGATCTGGCGGCCTGCCTCTCGGCCAGCGCAGTGCTGGCGGGTGGAGAGGGAGATGGCCGTGTCGGCAGGTGTGGTGTAAGGGCGCGGCCGCGGCCAGGCCGCGTCTGAGCGCAGGGACCCCTAAAAAGACGAACCAAGCAGGGGCTCCCCTCGCTGTCCTCGGAGCAGAGCAGCTGGACCGGAGCTGAGCCACCGAGCGAAGTGGAGCCGGGGTGCAGCGCGGTCTGTTTTTGCGAGAGAGGGGGAAAGCGATGGTAATGTATCAGAGAAATGATTCTCTAAAGCCCCGAAGGCTGCACTCAAGACTCCGGGTTCATTAATTTTTTATACACAGCACTTGGCCAAGGTCTATTTATGAAAATGCGCTTTCCGCTTCATGGAAAATAGAAGTAAAAAAAAACCGTGGGGACGGATGGAAATTTAAGTGTGTAATTTTTTTTTATCTTTTCGCTCTCTTCCCCTTAATATATTGTTACAAAATAAAGTCACAGGTGCCTTGTGGAGCAAACTGTACATGCTTTCATTTCTGTGACATCTATATATATTTTTCTCCTTCCAGAGCTAATGAATAATGTACCAGCCTTAAAAGGAACTATGCAAATTGCTACAAATACATCACTTTATATATCTTCCATTCTCCTGCTCTCTCCTGAAACCGCGGTTTGGTGACAGATTCGGTGGCCTGGCCTTAGCGCTGTCGCCTGCGAAGCTCGGACAGGGGCGACTGGCACAAACATCCAGTCGCGGTAATGTTTTTACACCCCACTCTACAAAAGCTCTCGCGTGTCTCATCTCTTTGTTACAAGGACGTCAGTGTGGAACCTTCCAGTCTTCCCGAGCCACTGTCGCAAAATGTCTAGACTGGCGTTTTTCACCACAATTTCATCTAAAACAAACGAGGATAAACTTCGTCATAAATTCAGAGGGGGGAAACTAGCAGATTCTCAACTAATAGTAAGACCTTTCGTTTAAGTAATCGAACTAAACCGCGAAACGGAATTCCAGCGGTTGTAAAACTTGAAATGATCTATTAGGTTAATTATGTAAACGACAGAACCGTTCTGGATATCTCCTTATGCCTCTCTAGATGTTTTTAGTTTTCTCCGTTACACTATAGACTTTTATCTTTCGTTGTTCTGAGAGGGGGGGGGGGAAATTTCTCATATTCCCAACCTGTCCCGTATTTGGACTCTTCAGGAAAACACAAAAAGATGAGAAAGCTTTCTGCGCGTGAATTATTTAAATCAGACAATTAACCGAGACTGTCGCGGGACCGTGTCTCCGTTCACGCATCCACGAGTTTCCACTTCGCCCGGAACCGCTCCTTTAAAGCCATCCGGCGAACATGCCCGTGGGGGTCCCACGGGCGAGTCCGGGTCGTGGGGATGAGAATCAGGAACATGCATATTTCATCAACGAAAAGGGAAAGTTTAACAAGTCAATGGTTGTGACATAATTGACGTTTGCAACTTTTTTTGTTGTCCGGCATGATCGCAGTCTGTGTCACGACCCATCCTTTACTTATCAACCACAAATAACGTTTATCTGGTAAAATCGACTAAAGGTGTGATAACTAATGGGATTTAGAAATGGCTACATTTAAGGAATGTTACAGATTGCGGACTTTAATTATCGAAATAAACGGCTTTCCTTTAAGACCACGTTTTTCGATTTGATTTGAATGAAAGGGTCGGCCTTATTACAGAACAGTGAGCGACAAAGTGCGAAACGTTTTTTTTTTCCCCCTCCCATCTGCACGTTTGGCTGAAATGGATATTAGCTAAACGCGCGATGTACTTGACATTATAAATGTATGATTTTAGCGTAAACATTTTGTTGGGTCTCATCTCTTGCAGTTTTTGTGTTGACAGCTTCCCCCGGCTGGTATGATTTATTAAGAGCGTAGCCTGCTGGTACCGCGCGTGCGAACCGCAGCCCGCCCGCGAGCGGAGCGTCACGGGACGGCGAGCGTGCAGAGTGAACGCCGGGGCGGGTCCTTCTCAACTCCGAGAACAGTTCTCGGCATTCTGAAGTTTCTGAACAGGAATGAAGGCTTAAAAGTAGTCCTTGGCCGAGACTGCTTGACTGAGGGGGTGGCGATATGGAGCGCAGGTTAGCACTCCAGCCTGGAGAAGTCCAAACCTGTTTTGGTTTCGCCGCTGTTGTCCTCTCAAGAAAGGTACTTTGGTTCCATATGTGAACGACCTGCTGTATAATCGGGTGTTCTCCAGATCATTGCAAAGGATATGTGGTTCTCAACTGACTTGTCTTGTTACACGAAGGATAAAGTCTTACTGTTGTTAAATAAAAAATTCTGAAGTGTGAAGTGTACATCGCACGCACTGCACCATCTCGCGTGTGCTCACCGCAAGTAGCCTCTGTAGAGGCAGAGAACCGCTGGCCTGGACCAGCTAGTCCTTAGTTCTACAAGCCTTGTACGGGCATAAATCTTTAAATATCAATACACCTGCTTAGGAATGCGTTTTATATAAGTGCAATTTACTGGAACAAAGTATTCGTTTCGTGCATTGAAATAAATAAAAAGAAAATTACGTTTTTTGATTCTGGCAATTTGTTCCCCCCTGCAGCCTCTTTGCGTAAATAATGCCGTAACTGCCAAAGCAAAAATCTTGGAGATACGAGCGTATCCTGTGGCTTCTTGAAATCTGTCTTTCACGGGTTTTCGAGAGATGTATAAACGGAGCCTGGACTTCACGGAGCGGATCGCGGCATGTGGAGACTGAAAGCTCAAAACTGTGAGCTACTGTACACACATTTCAGGCACGAAGCTTCATTCCTTCAGACTCATTTTTCTGAACAGCCACTGATAAACCGGTGCTTAGCCGTCGCCCTCAAACCTCCCTCCTAATTATATTTGGATTTAGCCTAATCTAGATTTGCGGCCTGTATGTACTGGCAAGTGACGCGGCGGATCCCGTGGAAACGACGCGAAAGTGCCGGCGGTGTCGTTTCGTCTCGACAGCGGATCGGCGGTGTTGTAGGGGCTGTGACCCGCAGAGCCGCGGGGGCGCGCGGCGGCCGTGGCAGGGAAGGGGGACCCGGCTCCTGTTACGGCACGCGGGGCCGTGCGCGCTCTGCCGAGGGGTTATCCACTTTTTTTTTTTAACAAACGCTCGCAAAATCAATAGTATCATAACAGCTCGTATTCATTATTCATTAATAACGGGGTTTACAGAGTGAAACCACCTACTGAACAAGCGAGAGGACTGAAAAACCTGTCGCGTCTCCCAGGCCAGGAGCGCTAGGGGCCGGCAGGGACAGACCCAGCGCGGAAATACAGAGGCAGAGGCTCTGGAGTGTTCGGCGCTTAATCCTTCTCCTCTCCTGAATGCTACACACACGGGGCGCCTGGGCCGGCCTCTCTGTGCGTTCCTGGACATGCGGGGTGTCTGGGACTTCATTTGTACGCAAACACATGCAGTGGTTGGGCACATTTTCAATGAACTGCTCAATAATGCTATTCGCGTTTCACAAAGAGTCTGGAAGCATACGAGAATGCCCAAATAAAATGATCAAGTCATCCCATTATTAATAATATTATTATTAGTAGCAGGAGGACCGATTGTGAAGCACAGTAAAGGTGAAACGAGACGTACTGTACAAAATGCCCGCATCCTTCTTTCCTTGTCCTGATCTGTCACCCCTGAAGCAGGCGAGTTTCCCCGAGTGTGAACCTACATTATTGATGTCTGTGTTTAGGGTTGAGAAGACTGTGGTCAAGAACTTCCTGGCACACAGATTAGCTCGCCGATCAGGACTGCGCGCTGGTTTCTTCGTCTGAATAAGATGAACCGCCTATCGATACCCACTGTAGCAGAAACGTCCACATTTAACAGAAGGCGGAAGCAACGCAGGTTAGAAATCTCGGAAACGGGGGTATTTTTCGCTTGTGAAGTCGTCTTAGTACTCGATTCTTAATTCACCGCAGTTTTCTATAATATTTCACGAATTACAGGTTGAGGTGGTGACCTTTGTTTTCTGAAATAATAAAGACGACAGATGACACTCCTTTAAAATAAACTCGTGGAAAAGCGCCTGTTTAATTAGATATCGTTTTCGCACAGGCGAAAAACACCCAGTTCCTCGTTTAATCCCGAATTGCACAATTCTAGATTCACACTCTTATTAGTTCGGATAACTGTTTTAACAGGTGATAAAAAAAGAGGGCCCATTCGTCAGGCTACAATGATCAGTTCTACAGTTGTTGTTGTTGTTGTTGTTTTTATCCAGATAAAGACATGGCCAGTTGTTGTTTTGTGGGAGTTATCTATTACAGAAAGAAATGGTCACGATTCCAGAACGTACGAACTGACGGGGGGACAGACCGAGCTGTACAGCGTGGCGCTCGGTGCAGTCAAGACTGCTCGCTCCCTAACGAAAACAAGTCATTATACCCTCACAAACGACTTTGTTCGGGGAATACAATGCAACGCTAAGCTTTCTCGCCGACTCGGCAGCGGCTCCGACGAGCCCTGCTCCAGCGAGTTACCGAGGGGCAGTGGGGAATTGCGCGCCAGGTAATATTATCGCTTGGGGGGGGGGGGGTTTAGGAAGCGATTTTAAAATTCAGTGAAGCGACATGCTCGTCTCTGGCCGTCGACACCGTCTTACAAAATTAAAAACCCGCGTTAATAGCTCACCTCGTGGCGGTGTGCATTTGGCGGAGCCAATAGATGTGGACAGTTGGCGAGCGTGCATCTCGCGTCCCGTTTCAATATTTCATTGGGAAGAGTTTAGCCGCGGGTGCTCCTCTCCCTGTACTTTATGAAAATCTCCGAGACACAAATTGAGAGCGGGTCCGTGTCACTGAAACGGAAAAGCAGGAAAATAATACCGTGACCTGCCGAAATTACAGCGTCCCGAAATATTTTTATGCCGCAATTGTGAAATTGTTTGGCTGCGTAATTAGACACAAGTAAACACGTTGCCATTAAAAAAATGCTTTGCTGCGCTCATGTTAATAATGTGCATTTAAGGCCTGTAGAAAATGTTTCCGATTGATTGAATCCGGAGCTTCACACGCCATCACAAAATACCGTGTATTCTGTGTGTGTTTCTTCCGTTTGGAAACGGCAAACGGTTTTGTTTCTGTAGGAGTAGCATAAATCATGCGCCCGCATTTCTCGTGGATTATAACCACGGCGACGTTACGATTGCGAAAGAGGATTTTGTCAATGCAACAGTTCTCGCTACCCGACGCCGCCTCTGTATAGCCATATTCTACATGAGAATTATAAAAGAAACTCATAACACGATAGGGAGAGCTGAAGAGGTAACACGTGCATGGTTTATTCGGGACACAGACACTTTCAGCACAGCTTTCAAGAATCACAAAGAAAATCGACAAGCCGCCTTCAGAATAAATAAAGATCAAGTAAATAAATAGAAAAATAAATCAATGAATAAATATAAATAACCAACAACCCTCCCCCCCCCCCGTTATTAAATATCTACAAAGTGCACGAAATGAATCCGGAATGCAGAATAAATATGACAACGTTGCTGAAATGTTAATATCGATTCCCTGTTAATAATAATAATAATAATAATAATAATAATGTCAGCAAAACTCAGAAACACCAAAACGCATTTTTGTCTACTTCGTTAGGTGTTCATACGTACAAGGAAAGTCAAATACAGCGTAATGATTCAAAATGATTTGATTGTCAGAGCATCGTTACAGTGAGATTACTTTCGACTTTTAACACGTTTACATATTTGTGTAATCTATAGGATCTCCTACAGGCTTGTGAGGGGAAATACAAAGTCTCTATACTTCGCCCCTGCTTCCGGATCTAACCATGAGCGTGCCTAGAACAATGAGGTAGACACCGGGGACGGCGGACTGCGCGCGTGTGTGCGTGTGCTTCGTTATTGCAATGCATTCAGATTCAGGAAGAAAACTATAACGCACTGATACGCCCTACTCGTGAACCATGCAATGGAGAACACAGATCGTCGGGTAACAGAGGAGGTATTAGAGAAATCATGTCAGCTGAATCACGTAAATTAACATTTAAAAGTTATAAGCATCGGTTTTTTTTTTACCTTCTGCAAAACATCAACATTTTTTTTTTAAAAAAAGAAAAAAAAACATTCAACGCGCTCTTCACACAGAGGTGCAATGTATTCACAGATATGTACACTATTAAATATAAAAAGAGTTCCCTTTTCGGCTAAAGAGAATTATTCTTATTCTTCTTCAAGTTTCTCTGGGTTTGTCCAGCGACTGCCGTGAAAGTCAGTAGTAAAGTTCTCTCCTGTCCGTCCGTATCGGTGAATTAGGAGAATGGGTTGAGATCCTTGTCCCCTTTGAGAATCTTTTTAGTTTTTAAACGTTTTTAAGCTTTTATAACAAAAAAGGGTGTGTGTGTGTGGTGGTGGTGGGGGGGGGTTATAATGTTATTTTCAGGTCCTGCTCCCATTGGAAAATAACAAAACCGCGAGTCGCCAAAACTCGCGGGTTTTATTCTCGGTTATTTTGAAAATATGAATCTCTGGTCCCGTCCACCCCCCCCAGACCCCAACCCCGGTTCGGGGCCCTAATGAGCCGCCGAGAATTTCATGCGCTTCTGTTTCTGCCTCTGGTTGCAAAACCACACCCGCACCACGTTCTTTTTCAGGTCCAGTTTCTCCGCGATGGCGGCGATCTTCTCCGACGACGGCCTCGGCTGCACGGCGAAATAAGCCTCCAGCGACCGCTTCTCCGGGGCGGCGATGGACGTGCGCTTTCGCTTCTTGTCCCCGCCGCTGAATATCTCCGGCTTGGTCATCTTCTCCCGCTGCGCCCTCTCCGCCTCCTCCAGCCAGGCCTCCAGGATGGGCTTGAGGGCCACCATGTTGTTGTGCGACAGGGTGAGCGACTCGAAGCGGCAGATCGTGCTCTGGCTGAGGCAGCCGACGCCGGGGATCTTCAGATTGGCCAGCGCCGAGCCCACGTCCGCCTGCGTCACCCCCAGCTTGATCCGCCGCTGCTTGAAGCGCTCGGCGAAGGACTCCAGCTCCCGCGGGTCCGGCTCCGAGTCCCCCGCGCTGCCCAGCGAGGCGTGGGAGGCCAGGCCGTGCGGGTGCATGTTCATGGTCTGCGGGTGGTGGTGCGACATGTGGTTGATGGCCGACATGTGGGCGTGGGGGTGCGAGGCGCTGGAGGCCACGTCCGGGCCCGCCATGCCGCCCAGGGAGATGGCGGGCGTCAGGTGGTCCAGCAGGTCGCCCTCCAGGCCCTGCGCGGGCTGGTGGTGGTGGTGGTGGTGATGCGAGCCCAGCACGGAGGGGTGGTGCAGGTGGGCCGAGGACGAGGTGGGCGTGCAGGTCATGCTGGTCATGGTGTGGTAGGTGGCGTCCGGCTTGAACGGGTGGTTCTTCTGCGACACGATGTCCACCGCCGCCAGCGCCTCGGCTCTCTGCAGCAGCGTCTCGTCGAAGCCCGCGAAGATGTTGCCCTGGAGCTGGAGGAAGGGGAGAGGGGCAGGTGGACGGTTACCCCGGTGGGCCGGCAGCGCGCTCGACGACAGACAAGACAGCTCGGCTCGGAGTCGCGTGTCATCCCCAAAACACCGCCATCGATCACCCCCTTAACCACCCTCCTCACACTTCATCCGCCGACACGGAACAACCCCACGCGTGTCTCTTTTCGAGTGGGCGTGCGGAAGGAGGCTCCTGGAAACACGACCCTGGCTGCACGGCCGATTTTGTTTTGTTTTGGGTTTTTTTTAATATTCCCGGACAACGTGCCAACAGTTTTTGTGGGAAATGAGAAACATTCGTATCATCTTACACGTGAACGTGAAATAATAAGCTAAAATCCCACAGATCGATGTTAAATGAAAGACGTCCAACACCTATGGTGTAACGCAATTGAGTTCGGTTGCTGTATACATTATAGCTTTTTTTTTTACAGTCTGGGTTTCAAAATATTTACAGTCACAGAAGAAAAGTTTCTAAAAATACGCAAGCCGTGAGAGGTCATGTTTTTAAACACAGAGTTCTGAGGAACACCGCGATACTGTTCCCAGTCACTAATAACTAGACTCTCGTGAAGGACTGTCATGTAAACACGCTCCTATTGTCACAGTGACTGTAACTTACCGACGGTGTAGGCAGACAAGCTCTCCTGATAGCCTCCGAGCTCGAGTGGAGAGGGGTGTACTTCGGTTCGTGTAGAATCGGATGCATGCTGAAGGCCTGCTTGCTGTTCATGGACATCATAATTACGCCAAGTCCGACTTCCTTTTTTATTTGTATTGCTGTACTCTTCTTCTTATTTCATCAGCAGGCAAAAGGAGAGAAAGATAATTGGCCACCCCCTACAGCTACCTTGCGTGTTCTACAGCGTCCGCCGATAGCTGTCCCTCCGACGGCCCGCTATATTATTGTCTGTGATACTGGGGGTAATCTCTGCATGCAGCTATAATATAACGCATGCCCCCAGGCTCCGCCCGGTGATGGACCAACACTCCCTTGCTTCCATCTCATTGGACCTCAGTGGACGTAGAGACACGCCCACCGTGTGGCCAAGATCCCGCCCCTTAGGCCTCTGCTATTTGGGAGCGAGTGAAACCGGCGCCCCGCCTCCATAAGAATTTTGTGTCAAGCCCCCCTCCGCCTACAGGCACGTTCTCATTGGAGCGGCACATGACACGCTTCGGGCAGGATTGGCTGGGCTGTGAAAGGCTGACCACGCCCACCCCCGAGCACGCTGCGCAGGTAAGAATGTGTTCAATATCTTCGGCTTCCTATGCGAGCCCTCTTGCATTTTTTTTTTAAAGTTAAGTTAAAGGGAACGCGAGGGCTGTGAATGGCAGGTGGCACGTTGGCTTCGGTTTGGTTTTCTATTCCAGTTAGGGCGAGTTTGCCTATGCTAATGACTTGTCCGAGGTGACCAAGGTAAGGAGGAAAATCCCACGACAGTTGGAGGACGAGCCAGGTCAATTTTCTCCTTGAAACGCTTAGACGTGACTTTTATAAACGCCTGGATCAGTCACAGAGGGACAACGTCAGACTGCAGAAGAATCCAGGACCTCTGGGTCTCTCTGTTTCTTCAGCGTCTTGTATTATTCTAGTACCGAGCGGGAATTAGTGACTGGTTTTACTGCAGTGTTTTACCTAGAACGTTAGAAGAGTTTGCAGAAGTTCAATTGTTCCGAAAAATAGATGAGCTTTTTAATTAGAAGGGATTATACATTTGTTTCATTTTCCCACGTTACGTTTTAATCGTGGAAGCATTTTTTCCCCCCAGTTAGTTCAAGGAAGCCATGTCACTCCTTCTCGAGCTCATGACTAATGCAGTTCTCTGCTTCCAGGTGATTTAGTGCAATTTAATAAGTGCAAAGGGAGTTGAATGTCCCGTCAAGAGGCAAAAATTCGTATACGGGGAAGCAATTTCTCCGTGGCGCCCAGGCGCTACACTGTCTTTTTATCCAAGTCACCATTAAACATCTTAGCCTTGGCAAAACAAATTTGTAGAGCCCAGTCTATTAAGCCTTTTGCTTAATATGAGATGAAGTATATTTCTGCATATTATTATTATTATTGCGTTATTAATAATAATAATAATAATAATAATATTAACTAGATAGCTGTGTTCTGAGCCATCACTCTCAGTGTCTACAGGCTGGGTCAGAATAAGTATAAGACAGCTCTCTAGAGGTGAACCGATTTCAGTCTGAAATGACGTGGTTCAGCCAGCACACCTTCAGTACCTCCTTCTGTCATCCCTTCACTAAGTCTGACAGGTGTATTCGTTCGCTCACCTGCATGTCTTTTATTGATAATTGCGTCCCTACAATGTGATGTCTCCGAAAGCTGTGGAGACTGTGAGAAGACTGTACAGCTGTACAGCTCTCTCCGCTAGGAAGACAAGAAAATAGGATTCCAAGAAAATGATCTGTTGATGGGACGAGAGGGCTGTACTGTGAAAGAACGGGGCGTGCATTAGACGTCACTCAATCAGACTGGTGACTGCCGAAAGAGCAGGGAGGACCGTTTCACCAGAAAGCCAGAGATCTGTCAGGGGTCGCTGGTTCGTATTCAAGTGCTACGGAGTCATTAAACCCGTCATTCAATTATTAAAATCCCGTTTTGCAGTTTTCACAAAAAGCCAGCTAGCTATCCGGAGGTCCTCAGGGTGGGTTTGCTCTGAACACTAGGAAAAACAGAAAAGTGGAAGAACTCCTGTAAGAAGATTTTGCCAGGGACTGCAGGTATTGAAGGCCAAGCTGTGGGTCAGCAGATCCCGATTCGGCCAAGGGGCTCCGTTTAGGATGAAAATCTCGGAATGGCTGCGAACGGTTTCTTTTTTTGTTTTTTTCTGGACACCCCCTAAGTAGGGGTCTCCCCAGGGTCCCCAGTACCCCAGTTTGAGATCCGCTGCCTCTGCGAACCGGCTCTGTAGTTGTGCCTTGCCAGAGCCCCTGGCAGCACGAGTGTGTGGTTCAGCAGTCAGGGGGCAGGGGGAGAGCGGGCTGGACCCTCCTGGTTTTATCTTCCAGCTGGTGTGAGGAGCACGGAGCCGCCACCCCCTGTACTGCATAACGGAGGCGCACAATAGGAGGGAGTCTCCATGGCCTTCTCCGAAACCTGAGGAGCAAGGAGCCGAGCAGAGGCATTGTCCCACATCTTGTTGCTTATTAATTATGAATCCCCCCCCTACACATACACACCCACATACGCGCACACGATTCTTCATGGCAGCCGGCGTCATGACGACCAACTTGTTGGGGTTACGGCTGCTAGGAGACGGACATGTGGGCCGACAGTCCGACTGTCACGGCTGGACGTTGACCCCCAAAAAAATAAAAGTAGGGGTTTGGAGACTGCGGAATGATGTGTCAGTCTGAAGTAGAATTGCCTGGGTGCCCTGACTCCCAGTATACTCTCTCCAGCCTGAACATGGGGTTTTGGTACTGGAGCCTGAATATCTGTTCTTCAACAGGCGGAGGACAGCCTGTTGGCCAGTCAGTCACTCTGTGCGACTTTACCCAGCGAGCGGCAGCAAGGGGACTGAGTGATCAGCATGCACGCAGAGAGGGGACATCACTTTCCGACACCCCTATAGAAATCAGGTTGCTAAGATCACCAGGCAAACGTGTGCCGACTTAATTAAGCAAAGGGCAAAAGGGGAAGTATGTTTAGGCCTCATAGCTTTAATCCCCTCAGTATTTTAATCAGTGTGTGATTCGCAGTCCCTCCCTCTTTTACAACCCTGTAAGAGTGCATGGTCCCTTCCATTCTGGGCAGCTTCGTAGTCTGCCGCTCGGTGAATTTTAGCTAAGCATGCCCGGGGAAGCACTTAATTAATGCTAACGAAACATCTTTATTAATTGTAATTAATGCAGGATTGGGAATTCCCTGTATTGATGCGTATCAGGTCCTGCTAAGCGGTTTGCCATGCCTGCGGGTTGTTTAATGAAGTGATCAGTGTGGGCCAGAGAGCGGGAGCCCCCAGCTACCCCACACGGCTGGTGGGGAGGGGGAGGGGGAGGGGGCAGGCAGTAGAGGGCAGGCCTGTCCTGTAGGTGGCGGATTGCAGGTGGGGGAAGATTGTGAGGGTGGGATCAAAGGTGTAGAGAACAAGAGCAAAGAGCCCCGCAGCGTTACGAGTCTCGGCAAGAGTCAGAATCTCAGATGGGTTATTCTTTTAAAAGCAGTGATTGCGCCTGGAAAATAATTTGTTTTTGTCCATGACTTGTTTGTGCTTTGCCAGGGTGTAGTTTCAGATGTCTGCCGTTCCGTTCAGAGCTTCGCTGCATTTATCCCGTGTCCCATTTTTAGGATTTACGACGTGCTTGTTTTGTGTATATTCTTTGTAATCTACTCCTTAGTCCTAGTCTTCCTGAGTTGGATCTGCTTCTTCTGAGGGGCACTGTACTCAAGCACATGGCTACCTGCTTCTTCACAGCATACTGCCTTCTTAGTGTGTCTTTTCTTCATCCAACCAGGTTATAATCATCATTATCGTTTTGCTACCTCCCTCTTCCTCCAGGGGGTGCTGTGTTGCACAGCTCGCGCTGCTGACCTCGAGCGGAGAGAAGGGGAGAAAGTGTTTTTATATTGCCTATACTGTGGCTGGTGCAAAATTGACTTTCCGGTACATTGAACAAATGGACAAAATATATATATATAAACTACTCTTTCAGTCCTTTTCTTCTGTGTTCTGTTGTGTTCTTTTCAATGGCTAAATTATTGATGAGGTGTAAAATCTAGCGTTGCAGATTGTGAACATTCACCAAATCGCTTGATTTACACTGCAGGGGTGCTGAAGGGAAGGGGTGTCTAACTACACACTTTAATGTAATTGCCTTTAGGGTTCCTAGTAAATATTTTATCGACTGCCAGTGCAAATTAAAGAAGCGAAGCTGGAAGGGGGTCCTTCCTCATTCCATTTCCATGCGCTGTATCCAGTGCACTTCAACCTGGCTGTGCAGGTACAGGACTGCTGCAGTCACATGGCTGGATGGGGAGCCTCTGGGGGGGGGCGGGGCTGGGATGGTGCTGTGTACCGTGTGCCGTTGGGCTGCAGAGCACACTGGGAAAGATTCTTCCGCTCCTGCCGGATGTCCTGAGCTGAAGATCAGATCTCCAACACAATGCTATCCTGAAGCAGCCGTGTCCTCCCTGTGCCTGTTGGCCCGACACTCACGTCA